>NC_081564.1:37059237-37365722 GCF_022355385.1 Mustela nigripes | reverse complement strand
CCCCCGCCATAGACTTCAGGAATCTCAGTTATAAAGAACAAAGTTCTGGCATTTGGTATTTGGTACGGCAGCAAGCATGGGTTTTGGTCCTTCTGGTGAAGTACATTGATCAAAAATAAATTTACCAAATTTTCTACTAGTATGGCTGGCCATGCAGCCCCCGGGGTTTACTGCTAATAATTACAACGAAGGTAGGAACCATTTCCTGGAACTGCACATAATTAATCATCATTAAACATGTCTGCATGGGACCCCCAAAGATGGAAACCAGCATGGAGACCCTATTGCCATGCAAGAGGGAAATAAGAGGAGAAACAAACTGCACTTGGAAAAGGCAGAAAGTTAAACTTAGCTCTCCTTTTACGCTTAACCAAATTTCGGGGACTCACAGATCAGTTTACATCAGTGCCAAAAGGAACATCAACTGCTAGTTACCTCAAAATGAGGTTTTTGTTCCCAAGTCTCAGAAACGTGGATTGTTGTACTCTGCTGCTCCTCTGGCTCATGGGAGGCAGTGGCGGTCTCTTCCTGTTCGAGGACAGCTTTATCGGCCACCTTCTCCTTCTCCTCCTTAGCCCCCTCCATCAGAGCAGAGCCCTCCTTCCCTTTTAAGCTAGAAGCGTCGGCAGATGCTGCCTGGGCTGCAGCATCCGCGTCATCTCCAGCTGCGTAAGAAGCATCCCCGCTCGCATGCACATTCATCACATTTCTTTCCTCCACCAACACGGTTTCCTGCACAACCTTCTCGGTGCTAAGTGGCTCGGGGTGCTGGCTTGTTTCCGTCTCGGTCTTGCTGGACCCCGTCTTGGTTTCCGTTTTCTGCATGGAAAAGGACTGCAGTGTCAGGGTGACCTTCCACAAACCAAAGGTCAAACCACAAAAATCAAAACCAAAGCAGCCACTCACCAGGGTGCTTAAAGCCAGTGTCAAGTGCTTATGACCAGAAATGCTTACAGAAAAGATAAATTAGCTTTCATTGCTCCCACCAGGATCTCGGATGCGTGCCCCCCTGCCCTGACACTACCCCCTGCACCCCCAATCGAGCCTGTGTTGCTATGTTGGGATAGCCGCAAATGAAATAGGATGCAGATAAAATGCAATGAAAACAAAACAAAATGAAAGCATTGTAGCGTGTTCCCATCAGTTGTGGCAGCTTTCTGAGACCTAATGGATGACATAAAATGCTTAAAAAAATTAAATGCTATGTAACTTTTTCAACGTGACTGCCTTTTGAATAACTGAAGTAAGTTCTAGGGATGCAACTGCAGGCACATGACAGCTATGCCAAGCAGGCACTAAAGGAAAACCACCCAAGAGAACTCGGAGGTGTTTAAGGCAAAGCCATTCGGATGCAAAACACACCCCCATGCGCGCACGCATTCACACACGCACCCACACCTCCGTGCACACACCAAAAGGGCATAAAGAAAGGCAACTAGGCAGGGTCAGGAACACCAAAGAGGAAGCAATTGGCCACCTGAACCCAGCTTTGAGAAGTAGAAGTGACCCCTCCTATGAATTCTGTTGGTTTTCTTGCAGACTCTAATAAACTGAAGATTTCAGAGCCATCCATGAGCTTTTCAGCAGAAGACTGTTTAGTCTGAGTGAACAAAGAAAGGGACAGTCAAGCACAGAGACGGGAACATGGGTGGGCACATTCACATTCACAGCCGGTCAGACAAAACTGTAGGGGAGGAAGGTGGGAGGAGGGAGGAGGGCGTCTACCATACAGATTTTGGAAACAGAAAAGAATGGGAAATAAAATAGCAGACTGAGGTGACCATGAGCTCTTGTTTGGTAAAGCGGAGAGAGTTATTAGGATATGGGCGGTGCTGGTTTAAGCAGACCATTCTCCCTTCATTGCAAGCCCCAGCAGCGCTACCCCATCTCGGGATCAGGGAGCTGGAAATAAAACGGAAGGTGTTTTAATGCTCATACTGGATTGCGCAGTATTGATCTGACCATGAAAAAAATTGAAAAAGCTTGGGTCGGCTGCTCTCAACATAAAGCCAAACAGCAAGTGGAACAGAAAAGTTGAGGGTGGAAGGGCGCTGCCTCAAAAAAAGTCATGCTGGAATCTGAAACGGTGGCCCAAACGAAAGGCACTGGTTACCACAACTCGGGACGTGGCCGACTCGGTAACGTAATGAGCAGTGGCCACGGTGACGGCCGGCTCCTGGGAGTATCTCCACTCAGACAGGCTCTTCCGCCTGGGACCAAAGAGCCCCACTTTCAAGACCTCGCCCTCAGGCAGCAGCTCCGTCCTGCTGAGGCGCGTGCTGTCCAGCCCCGCGTGGGGTCCCGTGTCCCTGCCCAGCATCGGGGCTTTGTGCAGCTCTTCTTCCTCGGGGCTTGGCCTCCGGGACTCGGCTTCCTGGATGGGAGCCAGGGATTCAGACAATTTCCGTTTGGGTGTGTGGACCTCAGGTCCCCTTTTGGATTTCTCATCAGGGACGGCATCCAGAACCTCGTAATCGGCCATGACTGGAATGACCTTCACAGACTCGGACACTCCTCGGTCTGTTTTCTGAAAGGCTTCCAGACTGCAGGGCTGCACTCCCTTCTCCCCCTCCTTGCCTTTTCCAGTCATGGTAACGATCTTCCCAGATACTGTGTCATAGGATTTGCCCAGAGTGTATATTTTCTGCTTGCTTTCTCCTCTCAACTGCATTTCCCGGGCCAAGTCATCGAAGCTCTGCATTTCAAGGGCACCGGATCTTAACAGATCAGCGGGGATGTCACCGCTTCTACTGCTCACGGTCACCACCTTGTAAGTCACAATCTTTCTTGAATCACCGTCAACTACCTCAGTGGGTACTTTGTCTACAATAACCCAATCCTCTGTGCCCTATATTTGAAATATAAAAGCTAAATTAGAAATTCTGATGGTCTCATTTCTAAAATAAGAATCCTTTAAGAAAACCAGGGCAAAAGCTACATTGCGAGGTGACCGCACGGGGCTGGTGTTAATGTCTAATGATTATGGTCGCAAAGCTCTTCTTATCTGAAATTTACAAACTCTAACCTTCACCTTGGAATACAGTCTGCATGTAGAGTTGTAATTGCAGATTTCTTTAAACGGGAGCGTACCTTGATGGTAAATGTTTGCAAGATTCTATCATGACCTTTATGCTAAGCATCTGAACATTCTACATTTCAAGGTTAAATGGTGTTACTGAAGCTGCTGTACAAGTCATTTAGCTTGTATGGGCCCAAAAAGACCGTCTTCCAGGACATGTATAACACTGCACTTCATATCTGCTGTTTTCACAAAGAACTTGCCAGAATCCCATGAATTTCTGTGAAAACCATTTTGTTTGTAAATTCTATTTCCTCATTTAGGGGATCGAACTCACTATAGCACCTACTATCCAATAAACACTGAGGGAGCCCTACTCAAGGCACAGCCAGGAAGTACTCCCACCGCTGGGGCATTGTTGGAGCCTCTTATCAATAGCTCATGGTGGTCTGTACCGTGTTCCAATCGTATTTATAAGCAAAGTTCATCATCTGAGTAGTTTCCTTGCCACTTTCCTCAGTACTTAGTTCCGATACAGCAAAAGAAGTGAAAGTTAAGAAACCTACATTTGAGAAGGCTACTAGGATGAGAACAGGCTGCAGACTACTCTAACAGATCATGAGGGGATGAGAAATCAAACCAGGGGCAGGTGAGCACCTTGATTTACATTTTAAGCTACAGAGTTTTCCACCTGCCTTATTTATCTTAACCTAAAAACAGGAATCTTGAAGTGTGTGTGCCTTACGAACAATAATTACAGATCGGTCTACATGCTGGTGCTGGATTAAAGCAAATGAATTGAAGAATAACCTCTATGGTCGATGGGACAGTTTTCTGGAAAATGATTTGGCGAGAGGTAACCATAGAGCCCGCAGAGTCTCCTTCCTGCATTTTCTGTATCGGACTCCGCTAGTGGGAAAACCAGTAAGAGTTCAGAACTTTCAACATCAGTCAAGGTCATCTAAATTAGTATCACTCTATAGGTAAAACAGAGAGTAAAAAGCCCAATTATAATATTAGAAAGCATCATCATAATGCTTCCGTGAGCAAACACAGATATCACAGTAGAGCAAGACCCATCAAAGAATGATGGCTAATTGATAACTAAAGTAAGAAAATTCCCTTTTCCCCTCCCCAGAATCCAAGCAAATGTTGACATACCTACCTTCGTTTTAAGCGAGGTAAATGTAAAAAGGAAAATAAAAACTACAGACATTGCAATGATAGTAAAATCTGAAGAGCAATTCTCTTCTGGGCAATTCCTTTATGTTTGTCTTTTACCTGAGACTCAAGGAATGGAGAGCTTCCTTGCTGCAAAAATATAACTTTTTCAGAAATGTCTCTTTCTTCTTTGGTCTGTTTGGATAGAGGGGGTTGGGTTGGAGAAGAGGAAGTAGACAGTTTCCAAAAAAAGGCAAGTTAGGAAGAGAGTTCTTTTACTGTGTCGTACGTATTAATAGTCATTCATCTCTTTCTGAAGAAGTGAATTATTGCTTATGAATTTGAAAAGTGGTCTGAAACCATTTCAACGCTTCATGATCACCTCCCCAAAGTAACAGGTTAGTTTCTGAAGCTCCAGTGTTTGACTCGACACGTTTCCCACTTCCGTAAACACAAAACATGTAAGAGCAAATAGAAAGCTCCTTGGCATTCACACAGTGTCCAGGCCAGTCATGTGCAAAGCCGTAGACATGAGGAGTAGAAGAAAATGTGAAGATTAAAAAAAAAAAAATTAAGTGAGATAAAAACCCCTCCCTCCTACATCTGACAAACACTTGACTGCGTTCCCCACCGAAGTGCAGGCTTCATCTCCCAGGCAAGGAGATGCACACGGGCCACTGCCTTCAGCTACTAGCTTGAGGAAACCCAGTCAGACCTCGATCTATTCCTCTCTTATTCCACAAAGTACACTCAGAATTTATAGCTTTATTTGAACTTTTATAAAAGATGGCGAGTAACTTTAAAAAGTCAACTTCAAAATATCTTTGTGAAAAATTAAGTACTCAAAGTCATGCTTTCACACGGAACATTAAGAAATGTTGAAAAGTAAATATGCTGTGTTAGCAACTAGCTTCTCCCTTTTATCTAATTTTTATTACTTCCTTTAGTAGTAAGTAGGAATAATTCAAGTGGCAATATACTCGCTGCTGAGTCGATCTCTGTGCATAGCGTCAGGCTCCATGGAGTACTGAATGAAAGGGTATTTAGGATGAGTAATCTAAAAAATCCTAACAGAAAGCCCAAAAAGTTTCCAGGAGGACGGAGCTTTTAAAATAAATCTTATTGTAAACAATACAATTTAATGAGAGTTATTTACTATTCCTATGTGTACAAACTTATCGGTATTCCCTTTAATAGTCTGCTTACAGACGTTTGTAAGGGGACATCTGGAGTATTCTCCTGAAGAACCCACAGGCAAATTTTGATAGCATTGTTCTCCTGTGCCCCTTTTTTTGATGAAGAGAAAGTAAGATATTTCTGAGGGGGAAATACCTTTTGGAGAAAGGTATTGGAAAAAGACAAAATGCACCACGTGGAATCATTAAATACGGATTTTTGTCTTGTTTTGTTTGTTTGACTTTCAATTGTAGTCTCTTTCTCACAGAGAAATAAGAAACAGGAAGGAAAGGTCAAGATTATAGGTACTTTTCAGAATACCACTGCCAGGCCTATAATTATAATCACTGAGCTAAATATTATCCCTAAGATGAAAGCCTAAAATAATAATAATAATAATAGCAGGAAAAGATGGTTTTTAGCACATCCTGTTATCTGACATCAACTAATTTCAAAACTGTTTGTCTATAATGAAAGTATCAACACTGTCTGCATCCGAACTGTGTATGCCCGCTGAGAGAAAAGGGTAACATAAGGGACAGATCTTAAAATCCTATAGATGGTCAACCTCAATTCAGTTTGTTCAACTCAAGTGAGAAAATGCTGATAAAGGCTGATAACTGAAATGTTTACGTTTATCACGGGTTAGAAGAGTTAGCTGTATGCCCCACACATTTTTAATTCAACACTCATCAGAGTATCGTAATTGGGAAGCAAGGCCCTTATACTGGCATGCAGATTGTACAGAGGTACAAGACTCACTGCCAGAGGATTAGGGATTTGTGCAGAGCCTTGACCCTTGCTTCTCTTTGTGCCAGGGATTCTCAACTGGGAGGTGTGTTAGAATTACCTGGAGAGCTTTTAAGTAATGGTACTATGTGGACGTGCAGCTCAGACAAAGGGAATCTGTCTCTGATTTAACAGATCCCAGGCCTCAATATTTTTAAAACTTCCCATGGGTCATTTTTATATGCACCTGGAGTTGCACCCCAAGTCCCAGATGGAAAGTCACAGAAGTCAGATTCAGAGAATGAAAATAAGTCCCCATTTCCATAATCAGAAGACCATGGTGAATGGTTTTTGTTTGATTGTTTCCCAATTCGAGGCCCAAGCAAAGCCTGATTTGCAAGAGCAGAGCTGGATTAGAACGCAGACAAATGCACAAGTAGAGCTGATTTCAGTCATTCGTGGTCCTTATGTTCCATAAAATCCTCATGAACAGTGAGTCAGAAAAGGCTGAACCACTGATTTTATGGGAAACACATTGGGAGAGCTCTTGTGAGCCTCTGGTCATGATATTGTCATCAATGGTTCAATATATAACCTGGTTTTGTATGTTTTTGTTTAAAGACTCATTATTGATCCATTAACATCGAAGTCACAGCCACAGCACTCTAACTTATTCTTGCATGAGATTTCTCTAACATATGTATTTTCCCTAAAGGTACATGACAGCCTTCTTGTGCTTTTAGGACTTCCGGCCCGTAGGTCTGGGTGTCATCTGAAACAGCAAAATCACCCATGGAGACACAAAAACGTGGCACTAAACAGGCCTCAAAAACCCATTTGTATACAGTATGAGAACTGAAACAGGTAGGCAGAGCCCTGCCTTGGGCAACCAGAGCTGGGAACGTGCATGGTTGAGACACCAAGTTTTCACCACTCTGTGTCCGTCTGCAGATGACTGGGAAAGTGTCCTTAAGGCTGATTTTAGGGTTATGGTGAATTTCAGCAAGTAGGTGAATGTGCAGCTACATAATCTGTGAACTGGGAGGGTCAGCCGTGCTAAGCTTCCATGCTGTAAGACTGCCACTTGCGTCAAAAAAATGCTGATACTGGCACTGTGAAAGTGCTAATGGGTATTGCATTTTGGTTGGAATTTGGAAACTTTCAGTATTCAAGTGGCCATGAGGGCATATACCTCTAACATAGACTCAGCCTAGGGGCATCATCAAAGACTGTCATGGGAAATATCTGTGGACAGAAACATACCCAGAGGCCTTCATGGACCAGACATCTATCCTTCCTGTTTGGTGGGCCCTGTATATGGGTTTGTCTATGTTCCCAAAGTCAAGTGAGCGATGCTTTGGGGCATCCTTGCTACTTATCTGCTATTAAGTATATAAGTATAGATACTTATCAGTATTTGAAAGTTGGATAAATAAAATTCCCATTTTAATAGTAAACGCACATCATCTTTTTAGAATATAATCACGACTCCTAGCTCACTATATATTACTAAGGTAATCTGAATGAAACGGTGTGTAATGCTACAAGAATACTTCGGTAACACTATTTTTCATCTATTCTGCATAAAAGGGCCCCTTTCAAAGTAATTCAAATGAATATATACCTTGTCACATTTTAGCTGGGATTAGAATTATCATGAACATAGTGACTGTGGTCACTTTTGATAAGTAGCTTTCAAGGAAGTTTAGAAAATGATCAAAATGAGTGTCATTATATTCTTTTCCCTGCAAGGACTGAAACATTTCATGTAGACTATAGCTTAAAGGATTTTTCTCCCATAAAGGCCCAAGTTTTGATTTTCTTCTGTTCTAGCTCAGCTTTCTGGAAAATACGCTGTGATAAAGGAGTCTTGATAAAAAAAAAAAATGTTAATCAGTATGATGCTAGAAAGATGCAGTTATTAAAAAAGTACTTCTTTTGAAAGAAAAAGCAAGATAATGTCTAACAGCGGACAGACGAGCACCACTGACCCTTGTGGGTCCCTCAGTAGGAGCCCCCAGACAGGATCTGCTGAATCCTCACAGTCTGTAACTGTAATTCACAGTCTGTTTTAAATTCTTTGAACAGAATTTTCCAACACGGAGCACTCGTTTTTAAGGAAGACATTCTGGCCCCTCTACTTTCTCTATTTAAAAAATCAAATAAAAACGGATTATAAACCCGTTAAAATAATGTTATGTATCTTTTTAAAAAAATCAGTTAAAATCGAATCACACATGGATTATACCAGTAGAAGTCTGGTGTAGCAGTCCCAGAGTAAAACAGGTCCCAAAATTCTGTCAACTTCAGATCGGTGTTGAGTCAAACATTAGACCATCCCCCTACGCCTTATCTTGCAACTGATGTGAAACACTCTTGAGTTTTCAGGGGCATTTCTTAATGCAGCAGAGAAAGCATTTTTCAGAAAAAGTGTCAGTTCATTAAGACAGTATCTCAATTTCTCCCAGCTGTGAAATCTAGGTTCGCCATTAGAACAAACCCATTTGCATGCACTAGAGCTTTCCTGCGTCTCCTTGTTCACTCCAAGCACCCTGAGATGTGACCCCTCATTCCTCAGCCGCCAGATCATTCTACTCCACAGCTCTTCTCTGGAGCCCTGAGTATGTTAGGTCTGTTTATACGCAGACAAGTGGTGCGTCTGTCTACGCCAACTCCGACCCCTAGGGGCGGGCCCTGCAGAGAAGCACCTCTAGTGACCGGAAGACAGTGACACCCCGAAGCCCGAATACCGACCTCTTCAGGGACCAGCGGTTCGATCATGGGTGCATCCTCCTGCCTGGCGGCTAGTCGCACGGGGGAAGTAGAAAGCCTCTTTTCCCATTCATTCGTGATGGCAGTGTCTGTGGAGGTTTCTAAAAAGGTTCTTTTCAGCTCACTAATATTGGTTTGATGTTTCATCAGGTCATCTTGAGTTTTATCTAGCTCCTACATTCAGAACATAAAGAATCCAATAGTCAACATTTTACACATCTTCCGGAGTTGTTTTTTTTTTTTTTTTTTTTTTTAAGTAATGTCAATCTCATTAGTAGTCAAAATAAAAGAATTCTGATCAGGGTTCATGACACTACCACAAGCACTTTGGTGAAAATGTGACATTTCTAAGAGAAGGAAAAAAAAATCTAGTTCACGCAAGCATAAAAATCAAAAGTTTTTTTTAAAGGCAAACTAGAAAAGAGTGTAATTCACATGTAACCAGAAAAAAAAAAACAAGAACAGAAACACACACAGGAAAAAGGATCTAAAGCTAGGAGAAAGGAAGGAATCGGAGTAGGCTGAGAAGGTATCCCCACTTATTCCCAGGTGAGAGCACACAGTTCATGCATCATTGTATGAGCCCACAGGTATGCCACTGAAGAAATGTCCACACACACAAACATGCACTGGTATATACCAATACCAACCTCTAACATAAGATTACTATGTTTGACATACACATTTTCACCCTTTATTCGCTTAATCAGACTATTCTGAAAAAAGTGGAGAAGAAAGGGAAAGGTAAGGGACACGGTAGTCACGGGAACAAATGCCATCCTCCACAGTGCACCGACAACACGGGTAACCGCCTACGGAGCATGCTGGAAGGCTGGAACACCGGAGACGCACAGTGACTTATCACACACTGATTTTTGCTTTGGTTTTATTTTTAATTTTCTACCTGTGCCTTGAGCTCTGCATCTTCCTCCTGGTCCGACTGCCAGCATCAAGAAAGAGTGGGAAATAATGTCTTACCACGTAATTGACTATGATTGAAGAACTATGGTCTATAGAAACTTGCTAGAGGGGGTACTAGTTTGCTCTTGTATATGGATGCCAGTTCTTTCCTATATGCAAGCCGCAACATTCTCACACACAAATTATGATGCTTATTAAGACAACAGGAGTAAAAGAGTCCTTGCTTGGTGGGTCTTTGACAGTGTCACCCAGAGACTTCTGCGTGTGATAAGCATACACACGTAAGTGGGGGTTTGGTGGGCTGTCCTTAATGCACACTACAAATGTTTCACGCCACCCTAAAACTAAAATTCACAAGCATGGTTAGGATTACCCAATAATGACAGCTCCCTTGGGTTTTATGATTCTTTATACTCCTAGGAAGTTATAGCTATTATTATTATAGCTAAATTGTAGGCCAGAGAACCAAGGCTCAAAGAATTTAACATTGAGGGTCCCACATTTAAGAACTTCTTGGAACTGTGAATTTTTTGAACCCATGTACTTAAAAATAAATAAATCTGGGAAGGAAGGAAGCTGATATAAGTTAAGAAAGTTAAAGAAAAAAAAAAGGAATCAACTACCGTCAACATTACCGACATTTCTTTAAAGATGTAGACAGGATCACTGTTGAGTTCTTAAAAAATACAATAGATTTATCTAAAAGCCACTTCATTATCTTGATTTTTCTAATTGCAAGGATCTGTTTAGTCATTGGACTGGTGTCCGGGTACCAGGAATGAGGTAACTAGGCCAACCCACATATGCAGGCAGTGGTAAAGCTGGGTGTCTCACCGGTGGTACTCTGACCGAGGTCCATAGGGAGGCCCTCAGGGTAATTACAGGTGAGAAGCCTTGAGGAGACATCTGCGCCGGTGGCCTGCAATGAATCTGTCTTGCTCTCGGCCCCCTTATCTGCCAATGGGGCAAGACAGCCCACCCAGCAGCCTCACCCGCATTACTGTTGTCCTAGCCCGAGAGGAGACAGGGCAAGTGTTTAAAAAGTGCAGGAGGGCACAGGTAACCCTAACACAGGGATGGCAACACACTAATTCTCAAGTGTGTGGTGCGCACATAGCTCTGTGTTTTATTTTTAAGCTCCATATAGTTACCTATGTTGTATGTCTATGTTTGCACGCTTCAAATGCTATGGAACAACATTTAGAACTGCTACAGAAATTTGGAGTCTTACCGAAATATTTTTCATTTATGGCACACGTTCAGATTCTGATGAAGTTTACAGAATTAACATGTAGCTACATGTAACAAATAATTCTTATCAAATCAAGATATAATTTTGTTATAATTTGACACAGAAAATTATTAATTTGTAATACATTTATTTGTGACTGCTTAAAAGAATCTGGATAGTTATTGTTTTACAATATTATTATTTTTTTATTTCTTTTCAAGTAGGCTCTAAGCCCAATGCGGCATTTGAACTCGCGACCCCAAGATCAAATGTCAGAGTGGCATGCTCTACTGACTGAGTCAGCCAGTACAATAACTGCCCCTACAATATTGTTATTATTATATTATTACTATTATTTTTCAATGCCAGTGCTGTAATTTTTAACTTAAAAAAATTATGATTTCCAAAACTTTGAGTTGAACTCCAGCATTTCCCAAGGTTTACTCCATTTTAAGAAGTTCTTCTGAGGATATTTTCAATTAAGTATTATACAGATACTATTTACATTTTTGGTTTTTCCTGAAAGTCCTACTAGAAAAGACTGTTCTAACCGGATGATGTAAAATAACAACTCCACAAGGTAGAAGATAAATTCTGTGAGAACTTCAGAAAAGGTACATCTTGGCTTCCATCACTATACTGTTTTTACAGACATTTTGGTTATGGGTGGAGAAAATTTGAAAAACAACATAAGCACACACACGTTTATTTATCCTAAAGAATTCATAAAGGAAAGGACAGCACAGTCTGTTTCCTGTCACTGTTCAATATGATCACTTTTTTTTTTTTTAAATCAAGTACTAACAGTAATTTGCTAATTTCTTCTTAGAGAACCCATTTCTTTTGAGTGACCTAGGTTATATCACCTGGTCTACAAAAATAAGAGAAGTATTATTACTATTTTAATAATTATTATTTGGCCATTTTAGATTTAAAAATATATCTGTATCTAGTAAATAAGCTAATTAAATTAATTGTAACCCTCCTCCTCACTCATCACAGCTTTCACACACAGACAGCCTCTCACTTGGGAAAGGGGAATAAGTTGTTTTTTTTTTTTTAAGGTATTATCAGTTTAGCCAAAGGTTCTCAAAATGTGATCCGAAAATGGGCAGAGTCAACAGCCCTGAGAATTTGCTGGAAATGCAAATTCCAAAATCCCACCCACACCTTCTTCTTTTGCACAAGAAACATGAGGGGACCCAGCTGGAGGATTCTGATGTAGCCCAGAGCTTAAGAACCACTGACCCAGGCAACAGAATACATTTCCTTCCTCCTTTCAAAGTTAGAATTTCTCTCCACTTCATAAAACCTAGTATGCAAAGGCCCTAAATGCAGAGCCCCATTCATGAGGCACTTGCGCTGGACAGCCACCAGCTGCCCACAGTGATGGTACCAACCTCAGTGGCGGTGGTCTCCCCATCGGCCGCGGTGTCTGTGCGCTCACTGTCGGTCTATTGATCACAGAAGTGACCAGGGTCCAGGAGGAAGGCAGGAAGAGAAAACAAACCCATTTGATCAAATAGGGCATGGCACAGGTCAAACAGTTCACTCTCTCTGTAATGTGTATCAAACTACCTTCCCACAAGAATGCAGGTTTCAAGCAAGAGCAAAAGAAAGACCGGAGCTGGGTTTCATCAGCAGAGCCCCTCGGAGGAAGACCAGTGGCTCACAGCCTGCGGGAACCACAGGAACTGTGTTAGCCAAGCTGACTCGTCTGGTTTCATGTCTCAGGAAAACCAAATTGTCATTCTTTCCCCCGCTTTTAACTAAAACCCCGAGAAAGATCTCTTAAAAACGTGTAATGCAAATAAAATCAATGTTTATATATGTTTGCAATTCTACTATTATGTCACATTTGAAAGGTAAATTAAAATGTCAATTTAAATTAAAAGCTACTGTAACAGTCACTGGACTTTCAGCCCCTCATTTATAACATGTTGGTAATTTACACCCATTTATGACCATCAGGCTGTCTGCATTACCTATTACTTATAAAAAGCACATGCCAGTGACTCACAGGCATTATGTTTTGTCTGTGAAAAGTATAACTCAGTTTCCAAGTAGCAGTGTTAATTCTATTTTTTACAGACTAACTGTTGTGTTTATTTTGCCCCACCCTCCAATATAAAGAAGTATATCAAAGTAGGTATTTAAACATCTATTTCCAAAATAACCATCCAAATGAAGCAAATTATAATACTAATAAAAAAAATGGAGAGAGGGAGAGAGAGAGAGAGAGAGAGACATCTACTTGTAAACAAATAAAACAAAGCACAGCATTTGACAGAGCCTAAGTTTTTAAGGGGGAATTATAATAGTCATTTCAGGACTGGGTTTTTAAGCTGTTTCGTAGAGATTTACGGTTTAAAACAGAAACTTATTTTCTTTGGCGTACAACAGAACCACAGCCATCACAGATGGGACATTTAAATGCCATAATATATTATAAGCTGACTTTCCCTCCGTAAATGTCAACTAATCACTAATAAAATTCCCTTGAGCAAAGATACGCGATGAATATTTTGAAAACAAAAATAAAAACTGGGAGCTGTAAGCTTGTGAACCTGCCTCTTCAGATTCTCTTTCAATCCTAACAACACGGAATTTCGGAAGTACGCCTGGAACAGGGGTGGTCATTATCAACTTAACTCTGGTTGGGCAGATTTCTTGGCGCTATCCCGAATTTCTTTTATATGTTCCTGAAAGGAAATACATTGAAATTCATGTTTGGCATGTGCACCTGAGGGGGTCAGTGATCATGCCTAAGTAGAACCTAATTTTCAGGAGTTTGGTAAAGAGTGTGTGCGGACACACTTTCATGACCTGATGACCACCTTCACAACATCTGGTGGGGGGCGGGGAGGAGCGGCTAGTAATTTTCTTGTAAGGGTGATCATTGCTACGGTGTTAGCATGGCTTCCCTGGCTGACAGCCTAGGGAATGGCCAATGTGACATAGGGGGAGAGAAACAGGTTATTGTTCAAGTGTATAATAATACGAAGAAGCTTTAGGCTTTCAAGAATAAATAGGAATGACTGGCGCTTGTGTGCTAACTGGTTTGGTGCAACACTTCCAAGCTGCTTGAAAGTATTTCTCCTCTTACATAATAATCTCCCTTGTGGCTTGAAAATCTACTGGAGCATCTTGGCTTTAGATTACAGCCCTGGTTAAGAGTGAAGACTCTGATGTCAGGCTGACATGAGCTCAAATCCTTGAAATGTGTGACACACTGGACATGTTTCATGTTTTAATCCCCATTTCCTTCCAGCAAAATGGAGAAAAAAAATAACAGCCATAACTGTATCAGGTAATGGGTATTAAGTGCTTTCTACAAGGCCTGACACGCGCAGACCCAAAAGTGCCTATAATAACTGTTGTATATTGACATTATTATTATATTGTAATATTATATAATTATTACCACTTTTTCTAGCTATACGAAAAAACAGCCTGGACCGTATCTCACCTCCCTTAAGTTCTTCCTGAGCATGTAGTCGGTTATTCAACAAATATAGTGCATGATCAATAAATAGTTAATGAAGAAAGGCTGAAAAACGTAGCTTTTATAGCAAAAGTAGCTTTTTATATATTATTTATATAATATACTGCCACTAAACAAAGCTACGAAATGTATAACGGGTCACGAACTGTCATACGGTTCTGTGTCTACACAAATTAAAATGTCAAAAATCAGTTGATTATTTTTGCCTCCAAATTTGAATCTTTTTTGTTTTATGAAAATATTCCTCACAAATTGACACATAAAGACTAATGGTGATTCTGTGGTATGGCGAGCTAAATTCAGCTTATGTTTCTTGACAGATGATTTAATATTCTGTGCCCCCTGTTATGTGACCATTCTTGAAGGTACAAAAGAAAAAAAATATTATTGATCAGCAGCTTTATAAGTTTGAAATGATTCTGCCTTTCCACACTGGGTTTCCCTCTTGAGAAAGGTTGGGACTAATTAAGTCACTCCCATACATGAGAAATCTAAGTAGTGATGATAAAATATTTGAAAAGAATTACATTCATTCGTGATTTAGCGATTCTTACAAAATGAACGTGACAGAGCTAAACCGTATGTTACATGAAGTCACCCCGTTTAGCTGCCAAAGTGCTTGAAGCCTAGAGAATAAAAGAGGCCATGTCAACAAATTTTTTTTTTTTTTTTAAATGGAACGACCTACATAGGAGTCCTCCAGCTTAGCCTGAACTAGAGAGCATAGCTTTTAACACTTGAGGTTAAGAGACGATACTGAACAGATGGCCACACGCGAGGTCTCGCATTAGGAGAGCTGTCATGGGTGACCAGGGATGCAGAGGAGGGGGAGACCGTGGTGGCCAGAGCTGGCTCAGGGTCTCAGAGCTCTGCAGTAACAGGGAGAGTTAGCGGCTGGGAAGCTCCAGTCACGTGGTCACTGGCTTGCATCGGGTAACTGCTGTGATTTGTTTTGCTGATGTAATGCAGACATGCCCCAATTTAACATTAATTTTCATGCACTGATTACAACAAGATGTATACCCAGGATTAGGCACAAGATCTGTGTGGTTTGCTACAGAAAAGTTCAGTTATTTAGAATTCAGAAAAGCAGCAAATGGCCATCTTTTTGCTTTATGTTGGCTAGATGACTCACTCCACTGCTAAAGGCAAACTACACGTCCGGGTTGGAAACCAGCTAATCCTACGGTCTTTGTAGATAATCTTGTGTTCTTCAGGTTGTACGTTCTAGTCCCACGTTATGCAATCACCTTGCTCTTGTGAGAAATGGCGATATTAAAGCCTAGGATTCCTTCTCTTAAAATGTTTTTCATGTATGAAAATGGTTTTATAGTAAATATATAAAATCACAGAGAATTTGGAGCGAAGTCATACGACCCAAGGACCTTGCAAAGGGCTTTAATGCAGTATCAAATTGAAAAGGGCAAGCTTTTATTTGAAATATCTGCGAGACCATTCCCATTTTTCTTCCTCCTGCTGCTAAGAAATGGTCATAATCTCACTAAATATAGACACTTACACACCCTCCCAATTCTATACACCCACAGGTGCAGCTCAAATTATGATTCCTGGCTGAGTTGAAAAATGAAAAGACTTTTCTTTTTTTTTTTTTTTTTTGTATTGCTTTGTCTTTTTGAGTTTTTTTTTTTTAAATGCTGGAAGTACTGGGCTTGTCTCCTGCCACAAAAAGCCTTGTTTTGTGAGAACAGAAGAGCTGGAAGGGCCTGGGGAGGTTGTGGGCAGGAGGGTAGGCGACAGCCTGGCCCTCTGTCGGCTGCCTCTGTTCTTTTCCCCTGCGCTCTGTCTGAAGGGAACGGCTGGGCTCTTCACACATCAGGGGACTGGTGTGAAAGGAGAGCAGTTAAGAGGAAAAGCTACCAACGACCACGTCAACTCACCCACTGGCTCAGATGAGGGATGGGAGACGGACAGGCGGCATGTCTTCTCAGAAAGAGGCTGACGGCCCCATCCTCTCCCCACTGAGCACATGCCTGGCCGAGAGCCGCAGGGACCTAGCCAGCTCTCCTGACCTTTCCAGACTGTCTGTGAGTGTGTGGATTTTTTTGGCTCAAGCTGGAGTTGAGGGGAAAACTGCCATCCAACATACACGTTAGCCCTGTCAGGACTGAGGAACTTCCCACCCATTTTTACAGCAAGCAGACATCTTCCAGGAGCCTTTTCCCGACTGTGTTTGAAGACTGTTGTTCTATCTCTGGTCCTCTCTGTGGCCCTTCCAATGACTGGGGTCACATGGGCCTGTTCATCTACTCAAGCATTTTTCCTGACACACCACACCCTTGGGATCTGGCTCACCTCCACGAGAACAGAGACAATGTGGGGACGTTTCACGATCTCCAGGGAAGAGAGGCATCGGGAGTTGGGGGAAGCTACCCACATGGTAGCTGGTCCTTTGGCTGGTCATTCCACCTTGCCGTGAGGGTCGTTTATCCACTGGTATCAGCGCTACAGACGTACCATGATGCCAGGATGCATTTTGGGAACGCTCCATCAGTCTGGGTCAAACTTTTTTCTTGGTCTTCTATGTCCCTTTCCTTTAGGAACTAGCAACTGACCAGACCTTTAACCTAACCCTGATCTTTAACACAGCTAACGGGTTCTTAAAAACAGACTTCCGAGTCCTTCATCACGCGTAGAATTCAGCGGGCTGGACGCAGCCTGCTCTGTCCACATGGTGTTGTGCCTAACCCGGGGGCCGGGGTGGGGGGGAACGACTCCCCAACACACAGAAACCTCTCACATGTCGGCACAGACAATAAATGAGGCTCTGAAAGTAGGACCACTATGGCAGTAGGCGCCTAACATTGTTTCGGACCAAAGCCCCGACCACGACAGGGAAGTGTGTTCTATGCCGAGGTACACACCTCTTCCTCTGAACTGTCACTCGGGTCATTGTCTAGTGAGGCACTCAAGGAGGCCGCCTTGGGCTCCAGGTAGCAGAGGCACATAGCCAGAGGGAAGGAGAGAGTGAGGGCATATGGCACTGAGAAGGAGGCGGAGAGCAGAAAGAAAAAGATGAAGAGGAAACAGGGCACAAGGGAGGGCGAGCGGATCGGGAGGTAATGCTGCAGGCTCTGGGGGAGGAGGTTGGTTTCCGACAGGTTGGGGAAAGAGAGGTACCCATCGTCATCGAGAAGAGATGGGAATGACTCCGGGAGCTGCAAGGAGAAGGAAAACAGGGTGGTCCCTTTGCCAGTTTGCGGTTTGTAGCTAAAAGCCACATCTTGGTCCCCTAAGGACGGCTTCCCTTTGGGGTCAGAGTCCATGGCGGGCTCTCCGAGCACACGCACAGTGCCTCTGGCAGCCTCCAAGTCCGGGGCTTGGCGCTCATTCTCCTTACACCTCCTTCGGAGCCCTGGGGGGGATGCGGGGGGACGAGGGGCTGATGGGGGGGACAGGGGACATGAGTCAGTGCCAAGCCCAGGTGACTGATGTGAAAGAGACAGAGAGAGACAGAAAGCAGCAAACAGAGGTGCAAAAGGACAAAAAGAAAACTGCAATTAGTTAATTTTCTTATGGGTATCAATATAAAATTGTAAAACAAGAATTTTAGCTCTAGGGTTGTTTGTACTTAAAGTATTCAAGCTGCATGCCAAGGCTGCCACGAATGGCTACCATTTTCCCATTAGACTGTCAAATACAGGGTGGGCTTTTTCATAAAGTCAGAATAGAAGATCGCGGTGGGCAATCTCAAAATCTACGTTTCACACCATCTAAAAAGTTTGTTTAGACCAACAACTCCAGAAAGTTGTAGGGTTTTGAGAGCAAATAGAACCCTCTGAGAACTTAAAATCAAGACTTTCAATAACATCTCCTGATCTCCAGCTAACAGATCTGTTACTCTAGTTTGGTTGGATTAATAAATAAAAATGGATCCAAATTTTGATTATTAAAAAAAAGTTTAGCATTACCTTTCCTTGCTTAGTCAATTATATCCAAAAGAGGTGGGTTTCCGAATTGAGAAGTTTCTGGCCCCACTCCCATCTGATAAGCCGTGCCACTCAGGGAAGTCCACAACTAGAATTTTAGGAACTCAGCTCCCCGAAGAAGTGAGGTTCCTTTGAAAACGTCTACTTTGGCTCCTTTCTCCATGATATAAACGTAACTTAAACTCAAACAAGGGTTTCAACAAGCTAACTAGCAAAAAGAATGTGCTTTCTTGTGATATGGCTTGTGAGCATTTAGTTTGTATTATTTGCGGTCCATAAATAAGAGGTACAGTTTCCCAGTCTTCTGGTTTTTCTGAGCAAGTAATCACCATATTTAACTCTCCTGGTTTGAAGCCATCACAGAATAATGGGAGGCAGCCATTGCCACAAAAGTGCTCCTGGTGAGCTCAGGCTTCTGGAGGGAAAGAGAGGCTCTTTCCATCCTCTCTGGCCCTGGCAGCCTCTCTGACCACAGCACATTTCCTTTGCAGGTGGTGGGAGGTTGCTGAGCACTCGGGGAAGAAGAGAAGCCAGCAAGCTCCAAACAGGACCTGGCACAGCTCGGAAGCTGCTGCAGCCTCAGGAGTTCAATTCAAGGTCACACGGAGTCTGAAGGTAGACTTCCGCTGCTCTCTGGGACCTGCTGCATGGGTGATGTGGGTTATGTGTGGGCATGAGCACGTACACGCGTGGTTTGCCCAGAGAGTCGCTAGTGTGGCAATTACCCCCACCCTGCTTTGTAGCTCTCAATCCTGACTTGGTAAATATTAAGACAGAGGGTTAGAACATGCACAGAGAAAACATATTGTGGATATGCTAGAATTTAGGAGTGTCTCTTTTTAGGTCTTAGGCACGTATGTCTCTTCTCAATCCTCGCATTTAACATTAAGTATTGTGTTTTAAATGTGACCCTGCACACATCTCATTCAACAGAGAATAATATAAAAGTTACAAGCCGACTCCTGCATGCACGCTATTGTTCCCCTGGTGGTGGACGGCTGCACAGTCACCTGGGGTGATCATTAACCTGGGAAACAGGCCTCCTCTCAGAGGTATCTAGGGGACCAGTCTTTTAAGAACTATTTTCAGTGATACACTTTCATTTTGGTTAAAAAATGAGTACCCTCTTTGTTACTTTTTGAAGATGGAGAAGAATAAAATAAAGGTTTAATTTTCCATGCTGCTTATTCAAGTGGTTTTTAAAAGACAGCTGTGTACCATGTAAAACGAAGCCAGCCATCGACCCTACCTGGGCCAGGGCTGGGCCACAGCCCTTCTGCAGGCATCTGGGTCAAAGAGCTGGTTTCTCAGAGATTCAGACAATGAGAGTCAGGGTTTTTTGTCTTTTTATTTTCCCATGCCGTAAGTGGCAAAAGTGATGGCGGTTTAGTGCTTATTTTATATAAGTGGGGGGCTTTTCAAATTAAATAAAGAGACTTCCTAGGTCTATTTTTTGAGCCAACTAAAAGCCATTTCCTTTAACGTGCCACTTTAATCACAGTTACGCATCCATGAGAATTGTCGGTTGGCATGGGTGATTTCAGGGAAGTGTGGAAATCATTTGCTTTTCAGGCAGACAACACTTCCTTATTTCCTATTTAAAAGCTGCCTTGACTTAACTGGAAAATAAGAGTGTAAAAACAAAATTTGGAACAAAGTCATGTTTTCCCAGCAAAAATGATTCAAATATCCTTGCTGGCATGTCCTACCCTGTTCTTGTGTTTGGCAAATAAATTATCTTCTCACAACACAGTGGGTAGTGTTTTATGTGGAATATTCGGACATTAACTACACTGTGTTGTGGAGCTACCCTTCATTGCATAGCTCTTATCAAAAGGAGCATTTTTATTTTGAGCCCCAGGTAAGTCCTTGCCATATAAATCTATATTTAAGAAATAATATTGATATAGGAAAAGAACACACTGAGTCAAATCTAGGCAAGTTTTAGCATAACCAGTGAGTTTTATAGCATTTTTATTCTGGTATTTCTTTTTCCTCTGTACATTCCAGGAGCCACTCTGCTTTTCCATTATCATCACACATTAACCTCCCAATATAGTTTTTTCTTTCCTTTTTTTTTTTTTTTTTTTTTTTTTAACTTTTAGGGAGCTGTTGTGCTACTTATAAAACCCTGTACCAGAAGTAAGCTGTCTATGTCTTTTCTGACTTCCATTTTTCCGAAAAGGTGCTTTATAGTGCCAGATTACTAGAAACAAACGTACTGTAAAAATAAATAAATAAATAAATACTGGGATGAAATGAAGCTTATAAATTTGATGAAGAAAACACCTTGAAGAAATTGCTGCGAAACTCACTTTCCATCTTCCCTTGTGATGTTCTGCTTTAATATCTCTCTTCAAAACATGTCTGCTCGCTACTTTGATAATTAGATTATAATCCTAGACTAAGAGAGGAAAGAGTGTATAAATACACGGGCTATGGTCACTCAGTCTTGCAATCAGAAGAATGGCAATGTGATTACTGTATATCTGGAAAAATATACAGTACTTGGGGAGGAGAATGAGGCCAGAAACAAAGAAAACAGTTTTAGTGATAGTTCTGAAATGGGAGCCCAAACAGAAAAGTGTCATATGGCACTAAATGCATTTTTAAGATATACAGACAGGACAGCTGTTGAAAGTCTTACATAGCACATCAGTAAAATAAAAATTTCCAAGTTAAGAAAGAATTTTTCAGAAGAAAAATGGCGACAAGAGGAAATCAGAATTTAAAAATTGATAATATGAAGGTGACTAATGCTAAAATATGAACTACCCTACGTTGTTTTTTTGTTTTTATTTTTGTTTTTGTTTTTTTTAAGAAGGCTCTGCGCCCAGAGTGGAGCCCAAGACCTTGAGATCAAGACCTGAGTTGAGATCAAGTTAGCTGCTTAACCGACTGAGCCACCCAGGCACCCTGAATTACCTTAAATTTTAACACATTTCTGGTTTATATCCTCAGAATTATTAGTTGTTCAAGGTCTAAGCGCATTACCCTAAGTCTTAACACTTTCCTGGTTTATATCCTCGGAATTATTAGTTCTTCTAAGCAAGCGCTAGGAGGGAGCCTGGGAGATGTACCTTTCCCTCGTGCCGTACTGCCACGACCGGCGTGACTTCTTCCGCCTTTTTCCTTCTGTCCTCTTCCTCGTCCCGTTCCTCCTCGGTCTTTTTCTCGGGAGTCACAGTGGTGATCAAGTTGGTCTGAGAGATGCCCTTTGTTGTGGCGTACTGGCCAGTACCAACCTCTGCAGCAGACACAGAATCCTTCATGTATATTTCATGGTTTTCATTCACTGACGCTAAAAGCAAATACAATGGAAGGAAAACGTCTGAAATAGTTAAGGAAGGAGGCAGAAGAACACCACCGGTTGTCCCGTTATGGAAAAAAGGACCCGTACCCACATCTGTCAGAAAAGGCAAGTCAGCGCTGCAGGTACCTGCATCTAAGCACAGGCAGAGACTTGTCTCTCGGAAGCTTCTTGACCAGTGTTTTAAAATGACTTAAAGGCTGCTCGCTGGAAGCCGTCAAAATAACTCTGGGGCTCCCTGGTGAGGCGGAATATGAGTGTTGATGTGGTGGAGGGCTGGGAGGCTGGGCTCCTGCCAGCCTGTCACCCCGCAGAGTAACTGGCTGGATGCCGGCGCCAAGCACTAGTGGCCAGTCCCACTACTAACAGCAGAATTTGCAGTGGACAACTGCTGCCATCCACTTGACTTTGAACATATCTTTGGGAAGTGCCATTCACCAAGGAGCACTGAATTGGGTTTTTCAATTACTATTATTAATAATGGTTAAGGAGTCCATCACTCCTACAATCTTTCTTTGGAAAGATGGTACAGTCTTGATGGCAACTCCCTTCAGTTGAAGTGCAGAAATGTTTTAATTTCTACTGCACTTTCAACAGACTACCATGATATGCATAGACTTATTCATCTCTGATATTTTGGGATGATAAGACAAATGGTGCTAATGAAATTCATGCAAATGTAAAGCATGCCAACATAAAAGATATAAGACACAGCCTTCCATCCCAGCTAAAATGTCTTAGTGAAAGATGCTTAATTCGGTTACATTTTTAAAGCTGGGTAAGCATTATTTTTGGTTTTAGATATATACAACTCATTTAAACTTACAAACGATGCTTTTCAAATACACAGTAGCTAATTCCGGGCAAAAGAGAATCAGCTTCACAGTTTAGGAAGTTTAAAATGTAAATGTAAGAAAATATTTCAAAATCCTTTTATATTAGCTAAACTGTTTCACAAAGAGAGCTTCACTAAGATATTTTATATTTCCTTATATTGATGAAAAAGCTGCCAGGAGAAGCAAGTCCCCAAGGGGCCAGTAAGGCTGTTCTGTGTAAGATGCAACTTTGCAAAAAGCAACTGTGTTCCAACATGCAGCCACAGCGCCCAGCTCAGCAGCACAGAGAACATACTAGAACTGGCAGGACCTCAAAGAGTGAGAGACAAAACATACTAACATCACTTTTGAGCAGGAGGAAGAGACAGCATGGGATTAGTACATTTATTTCACAATTGTCTTCTGTCTTGTCAACAATCATTATCACACAAAAGGTCATGAGGAAAACGACATTAATGACAAATGTGTTCCTTTGGATACACATCACTCAACAAAGTAGATGATGTCTCAGGAAAAAAAAAAGGGTGATTTTACAAAAAGTTCCCCCCAACACTGCCTTATAGAACACACAAACAGTTTTACAGTGATTCTCCAAAGCAGAAAGAAGAATAAATGGAACGAAGCACTAAGAAAAGCTTCAATGTTACAGCAAGTATTTCAGCATCTTCAACCCTATATGGTCCTAATCATTTTATTCCAAAAGTTTGGCTCCAAGTTAGATATTTCAAAAAGAAGTAACTACTGGAAGATACAGAATGGTAACCAAATTCCTAGGCCAGCTCACAAAAGCCTAGAAGAATAATTATGAGTATAATTATTATGACACCTATCAAGAATGCTGCTGTCACACCTGTCTCATTCACTGTTTGTGAATGGCCTTGCTCCCATTTTATAGGTGATGACTAAAACTGAGACCTGGGGAGTCTAAACCATTCTCCAACCGCTACACAGATAGACTTCAGTCCGGATTTACCTACCAGGGAAGTCACTAGTAACATACGTGATTCAGCTCTAATGATACAATTTTGACTTCTTCTACAGACTGTTTTGAAATATCTCATTAGAAAAAATGCAAACTTCTCAAACAGGAGATTCAGGGAGCACATCACCCAGGAGCCATAGGGGCATGTGAAAGGAAGAGAGAACTGGACTACCAGGCGGGGTGGCAAAAAAGGTGAGGACGAAGGCGATCCCACATATTTGTAACTTTTCATTATTTTTCCTGTTTTTGCTATTTTATGTTTTTTTATTATTCAAATTGTACACATGCTAGACACATCTAATTCCTTTTAAATCCACGGAATAGGTCTTCTGTAGAACTAATCTCTAGGTGCTTGGAATGAGAAACCAGAGATTTGGCCATGGCTCATTTTCTAAGTATTATTATTATAGTAGTAGTAGTAGCAGTAGTACAGCTGCCATGTGTTGTAGCTGCTATTGTGCGTAACTACAAACAGCAATACGAAACTGTCGCATACGACAAAAATCCATGGGACTCACAATTATGTCATTCCTTAGAACTGTTATTTCAGTAATTCTCCCCTTGCTGAACTTGCAATTTGACTTCATAGTGGAGAACATTTACACAGCAATGCTCTTCCAGTCCATCCGTGGTGGTAATTAATATTAACCAGGAGGACTCAACTTGGAGCCCTTGGATCTATTATTATCTGAACGTCATCCTTTCTATCAGCTATCATGCACTGACTGGTAACAGTCACGTTTTTTCCATAAAAATTTTGTAGAAACAGACACAGTCCCTCTTCTGAAACAAACTGACTATAACAAACCCGATAATCATTTCAGAACTGCCATTAAGTGAACCCAATTACTTACAGAGTATGTGGCAACTATATTCAGGATGAGAGCATCTTTCTCCGAATTCGGGGTGCCGGCTTACGAAAGCTATGCTCTTCATTCCCTTAGTACCATTCTTTTATGGAATTTTATAGAAGTCTATCAATAACAGATATTAGACTCACCAAGGCACTTTTTTTTGTGAGGGTGGGGGTTAAAACGTGCCACTCAGCCGTGGACCAGTGAGTGCTTTTCACTTCATACTGTTCAAGAAGATCTGTGTTCACTGAAATCTTGTGATGGTTTCACACTCTTTCTGGGTAGCCATTTGGGATTCTTATTACAAAGGGCTTGTACGCAACGCCTACCTCCATCCAAACTGCGAGACATGGTATAGCGTTTGCTGGACGAGCGTTCGAAGTAGGGGGCAGGACGGTCTATCAACGCACTGGCTCTCCTTGTCTGGGCTTGTGTCCTGCCACTGTAACGGAACTTGGAGCCCAAGGTCAGGAACTTCTTTGGAGGTGCTTCTGGTAACAACAGTCTAGAGATATTAAAGAAAAGATACCAGAGAGACCCATCAGTGAAACATAAAGAAAGCTACCTTCACTTTTTTAGTCAACAGTAAAGTGCTTTGTGTGCTAAAGGTTGAACACATCACATGTTTGAAGAATGTGATTTTATAGGGGAAAAAATGTTCCCAGTGTGTATCAAGCAGGGAGTTGCAGAGAGGCTATACATACGATGGGGGTTGTATGTACAGTGGGGGACTACATGGACTGGAGTTCATCTCACACAACTGGGGAGCCTATGGTTCTATAAACCTGAAGAACAGTTGACGAGCTGACTTTAGTGAAGCAGAAGAGCGATAACTTGATATTTTATAGACACAAATCAGATAGTTTGAGTAAGTAAGTTAAGGAGTCCAGGGTTTTGAGAAATGACTGAAATAGTAAGGGATGGGCTAAATCCTTGAAGTGGACATCTTATAAAAAGGAAAAAGACACTAAAAGTAATAAAGAAAGTGGACCTAAGGCATATAAATATAAGACAAATGAAGGAAGATCCTTCAGTCCGAAGTTTTTAGGATTTCTTATCAAAAAATCTGGTGACCATGAACTGGAAGGAAAAGAAAGGACATGCTTCCATATTCTCCTTCCTAGCAAATTTTTACAATATAAGCAATTTCAATCATTCTTTTTTTTTTTCCCATTAAAGTTGGTCAATCCATTAACATCTTAATTTTTTTTTCAGCATTCTGAGATTGTTTATGCACCACACCCAGTGCTCATGCAGTATGTGCCCTCTTTAATACCCACCCCCAGCCTCACCCACCCCCCCACCGGCCTCCCCTCCAAAACCCTCAGCTTCTTTCTTGGAGTCCATAGTCTCTCAAGCTTCATCTCCCCCTCCAAGTTCCCCCAATTCACTTTTCCTTTCCTTTTCCTCATGTCCTCTGTGTTATTCCTTATGCTCCACAAGTAAGTGAAACCATATGATAATTGACTTTCTCTGCTTGACATACTAATTCTTCTTTAGGAAGGGAAAAAAAAAGTCATCTTTACCCACCTGAAAAATGTATGGTGTTCAACACACACTTTCCACAAACGCTTGGCAGCTCGATGGTTTGGCAGCTTAAACCCAATGGTGCTTTCAAATTGTTCAAACTAAATTTTAAAAGACATCAAAGAGTAAAGTCAAGTTTGCAATTATAAATAACATAAAAGCAAATAATTTGCAAAATTATGCCCCCTCCAAGTTTCCTTTATTCACAAAATCAAGGGCTATATGCAGAGTTCTCTCTCTACAACTTCACTCATTAAAAAAAACAAAAACAAAAACAAAAACCTTGTATCTATTCTCTTTAAAATGCTACAGACATAGACAACCACATAATGTGTGTAGTAAATGTTTTATGGACAAGTATGGATTTTATGAAAACTAAATGAAAAAAGAAAGAGGTTATCTGGATTCCTTCCAGAGACCAATTTGTCCTGATCTCATTTTTAAGCCTTATTTTCATGATGTCTCTGTGACATCATGTCTTCAACTGGAATGTACGGGAATGAGCAAAATGTTTGTAGTGTTCTCAGGCTGACTTTTTCTCTCAGGATTTGGTCAGAGAATAGGTCTACTTCCTAGGTGTTTGATGACCTGGTATCAGATATTGCTGATTCTATTTCTGCATTCCCCTCTGGACTACCATGCTAACCACTAACATCTTTTGATAGTATATGTACGATCACAGACTGGGAAAACAGTTTCATATCTCGCAGCACGTACAACTCAGATGACTATCAGCCATTTGCTTTCTCAAAGTGAAATATCTGACTTCCTGAGTAATATATTTTAATATCATTATTGCAAATGTTTGGGATTTATTATTTTCTGAAGACAGTATGCATCAGGCCACCAGAGGGCAACCATTTTAAACAGTAAAAGCTTTCCAAAAGATAGAACAACCAGACTACTGATACAGTCAATAGAAAAAAAGTAATTCATGTAGCAAAGAACCCGGGGTGGGGTGGGGGGGCTATGCATGGCATATGAGAGAAAACTATGCTTGCCTTCTACTTCTTATTTGAGTGGGACTAGGGGCAGGTGGGGTTGAGGGGGAGAATGAGAAATACATCACAAGCTATTCCAACTACAATTGCCGTTCCCAATTTTGTGCTCACTCTGGATGTTCGTATGTAGTGGTAGTGGTTAACAATCACTATTGGCCAAGAGCCCCAGCCAGTCGACAAGCCAGGGTATTACGGATTGCGACTAACCCGTCCTCCGTTTATTCATCCTGCACCTAATATGGACCACACGCTCTGCTAAAGCCAGGCAGGGGTTTTAAAAAACAATCAGCTTGGGGTGCCCGTGTGGATCAGTCATTAAATGTCTGCCTCCAGCTCAGGTCATGATCCTGGGGTCCTGGGATCGAGCCCTGCGTGGGGCTCCCTGATCAGTGGGGAGTCTGCTTCTCTCTCTCTCACTACTCCTGCTTGCATTCTCTCTCTGGCTGTATCTCTTTCTGTCAGATAAATAAAATTTTAAGGGGGGGAAAAAAAAAGAACAATTAACTTGCTCTCTGTTGCAAAAAGCTGGGACTATTTTCTTGCTGCGATCCTCCTTAGACCAAAGATGACAGAGGCTCCTCAAGTTCTGAATGTTCATCTCTCTCTCTGTGCTTTGTACCCATGTCTCGACCTCTTCAAAGCCTTGTGCCACTGAAAATTTTTTCTTTCTTCTAAAGCCCATATATCTATATACCTATCTATAAATCTACCTAAATATATATTTATATAGATATATCTGTATCTGCCAAAAAAGAGGGGGGAAAGCCCAACTTTCTTTGAGCCTGCTTCTGCCTGAACCACAACCCCATCTCGCTCCTTGACAAATGTCAGAAGGAGCAGCTTTGGGTACTTCCCTCCCCACCTCATCGCGACCTAATGTACCACAAAAGGTGCTCCGACAACCCGCTCGAACCCTTCAGTGTCCCAGTGGGATCTGTCGAGTCTGATGCACTTTTCTTAGTTCTCAGCCCACATGCCTTCTCTGTAACATTTGGCCAGGCTGGTTTACCATGTACTCAGAATCTCATCTCCTTGTCGTTCATGATGGCTCTTGCCTCTTCTCTTCTTTCTCTGGCTGCTTTGGTTCATCGGCCTGGGTTCTTCCGCCTACTCCTCCCTCAAAAATGGACGTTACCCAGAGTTTCTGTTTTAGAGTCTCTCTTTTCCTTTAACTTGCCTTGTTCTTTGGGTAATATATTTCATTCCCAAGGCCCTTAATAGAATGGATGCAGCTATTGACTCCTCCAGATCTCTATCTCTTAATTATGCAAGAATCACCCCGTGAAAATATATCAACAGAATTTATTTATTTTTTTCTGAAATTCTCCCTGTTTTCTCTCCCTGTTTCTCTCCTCATGATCTCTCTGATATCATGTCCATCAACTTCATTCTTGCCAACCAAAGACCTCTCATTCCCTCCACTCTTCAGGCCCTTCCTCCATCTCGTGTCCAAGACCTACAGGCTCAGTTTCTGAAACTTCTCTCACACTGGCTCCTTCTGTTCTATTCTCATAGCCTCTGCCCTGGTTGAGGTCTTGGCACACCTCATCGCGAAGCTGCTAAGTTTCACTCCAAAGTATTCGTCTAGCATATCATACCCTCTCTAAAACCTTCCATGGCTCACTATTGTTTCCTGATGTGTTTCTCCAGCTTTCCCATCTGGGCCCTCACCACAGCACGCTTACCCCACGTCTGCGCAGTGTTGTATGTGCAAATGTATCATGACGACATAATTCTAAGTACATGAGACTGTTTTTTGCTCAACAGAAAGTCCTTTAAGTACAGGAACAAGGTCATATTTATTTTTCTATTTCTAATGCCCACTATGGTGCCTGACTATGAACAGATGGTCACTTGTAAATATTTGATGAATTATATATTGGTTTTAAGTTTTATATGCAATTTCAGTGAATATAAAAAATTATTTCATATATGTCCATGAAAAGCTTACAGATTATTTCAGTCTTCACAGACAAGTTTGACTTTATATTTACAGGGAATCATAAACATGATTCTTTGCTCTATAGTGTGATTTAAAAAAAAATTTTAATTGTGGTATAACTGACATATAACCTATTAGTTTCAAGTGTATAACATAATGATTTGATGTTTATATACACAGAGAAATGATCACAATTAAGTCTAACATCCATCACCACACACAGGTTGGTTTTTTTTCTTGTGATAAGAACGTTTAAGATCTCCTTTCTTAGCAACTTTCAGATACAATACAGTATTATAACTATAGTCACCGTGCTGTTCATTACATCCCATATAACCTGATTTTTAATTACTTTTCCACCAATGGAGAGGCTGATTTTGAAGAGAGAATAATTCTGTATTGTACCAGAAAATGTTCAGAGACACAGACGAGCTGTAACCTTAGAGCTCTGTCTCCATTAGAATACCTATGCTCATCAGAAACGGTATATTTATTTATCATCTGTTACACAGATAATAGGAAATATTTGCCACCTATTATGTGTAAACCACTATGAATCTGGTTAGTCAATAACTTTTACTTTTTTTCCATCAGTCTTTCTGAATAAAAGAAAAAGCAGAAATGTACGAGGCTATGAGACATTTGCATCATTTACCCTTGGTGTCTCCTCCTCGAATTTTTTTTGTACTTTGATCACATTGTCTCAATGCTATTCATGCTAGCGTGCCAGCAGATTTGGAGTACGAAAAGGGCATGAGTGTATAAAACAGGGACAGACGGGAAGAAATCTGTTCTTTATTCACAAAAGGTTTAGTACCTCAGAGTTTTTTTTATACCCTGGTCTGAGATCTATAGAACATTATCCATGTATCTTGTGGTTACGCTAAAATCAGCAAAAATAAAAACTTTTCCATCTATGCAGTGGGACAAAATTAGAACCAGACCATTAAGAAGAAGAAAATATTTTACTTAGTGCTATATATCAAACAAACCTACAAAAAATTCTCATAGGCATGGACACATAACTCACCATGTCCCACAATGCTCAGAACCTGGGAGCTGTCAATTTACATTTCTGTTTGCCACTGGGTACCTTTCTTTCCAATGTACACGCCAATTGCGGGGCGGGGACTTACCTCTCCCGGCCGGATCTTAATGTAAAAGTTGTTCCGTTTGTATGAAATTTTTAGAACCTTAGGCCAGGCAAATCTGTTGATCCTCAGGCGGTCACGATATATCAACAGACCACTCGCACAAACTCCTAACATAATTTCTACTCCTTCAGAATCCTAGAAAACAGCATCAAGAAACACTGGGTCAATATTTCACGGGTTTCCACGTGGGATGAGGGTGGCATTTAACGCACCATAGCGTTCTGTGAAGGAACCCGTAATTGACTGCTGACGACTCTAATTTCAATAAGAAAAATACCCACATTGTGGTTTTTTTTTAAATATGTTCCCCCTAAATAATTGAAAATCAGCTGTTAGTGAAGATCTTGATCGCTGTGGAGTTGTGTGAGTGTAGAACTGGCTCACTGATGGCTCACGATGTAAGTACTACACAGAGAGGACACCGTCTGCATGACATGCTAATAACGGTACAAACGAGAGAGACAGGTCTCATGACCGAGCGCCAGACACGGCTCTCACCAGTGCACACATGTGAAACGTTAACGCCTTTACGTGTAACGTTAACTCCTTTACTCTTCACTAGGAGACTCTGTGATAGTTCCTAGGACTCTTCCTACTTTACAGATGAGGAAACTTTAAAAAAAATTTTTTTTCAGTGTTCAAGATTCTTTGTTTATGCACCACACCTGGTGCTCCATGCAGTACGTGCCCTCCCTAATACCCACCGCCAGGCTCCCACAATCGGCCACTCCCCCTGCCCTCCCAAACCCTCAATTTGTTTCTCAGAGTCCACAGTTTCTCATGCTTCATCTCCCACTCCAATTTCCCCCAACTCACTTCTCCTCTCCATCTCCCCACGTCCTCCGTGTTCTTCCTTATGCTCCACAAGTGAAACCATGATAACTGACTTTCTCTGCTTGACTTATTTCACTCAGATGAGGAAACTTAAAGCGTGCTGAGGTTAAGTGCCCATCGCAGCTGAATTTATGGGCAGTCTGGTTCCAGAGGCAAGGCTTTTGACTCCTACGTGTACTAATGGAGAGGCCCTGTCCTTTCTAATGAGTATTTTGGAGTTTGTTCCATTGAAAAAGAGCCTTGATCTTTTTTTTAATACACCACTAAGGTCAGAAATTCAAATATAAAATAGGTTTTTCAAGTAGGAACATACTTCCCCAACATGTCTCAAACACACACACTGCCCAGTCGTAATGGGAACTGAGTCACATACATAAATAGAGACACATTCTCTGTATCTCCCCAGTTTTCTTTTGTTTTAAGTGGGAGCACGCTATATTTATAACAGGATTGTCTGCTACTTGCACGTTTCATCTTTAGGTCATTTTCTAGGGATGTGGGATGAGAAGTCTCGGAGGTCATTGGAGAGGTCATATAAAGCTCAGGAGACATTGCATGGATAGCCAATGCCTCCTAAATGCTGTATTTGGGTGAAATCGGGGTAAAAGGAACATGTGCAGTGACCCTGCATGGGGAGGATAAAGGACAGAAGGTAGGACTGTGAGACTCAATCTCCACTTCCTGGTCTTACTGGATGTCAGAAGCAGGGGGCACCTAAGAGGCAAAGGTGAGGTCTTTTGTCACATTAATTGTCACAACTGTCCCTGGCACTGAGTCCCTCGGTAGCAGCGATGAGGGTACGGGGAAATGGAAGCATCCAAACAGGAGATTCTGACTCCTCCATACTGTGGGAATTTACTTCCTAAATCTCGTCAGTGCAAGGCATAAAACGAGTATTTCCAGAATCAAAAATAAATATTTCGGTCCATCTCTGGGAAATCCAAGTCTGCAAATACGATTCTAACTGGATTAAAATGAAATATTGCACTGGGGAAATGGATCACTCCATTAGATACGAAATTACTCTACAGAAGTGGAAATACTCGATGGCAGGATATTACAGCGTAATTAAATTTGAGGAGAATTCAAAGACCAGAAACTGCCGACCATTTATCAAGGGCTTTAATCTGAAAGAGCAAATGGAAGAGCTAGAGCCTGAGGCCGACGTGTAGCTGGCACTATTGAGCCTTCGGAACTGCGTAATCTGTCCCCGGGGCTGCTCAGTGACCCTCCCGTACCATGAGCAAAAATGCAGGCATGGAGGGAGGACTGTTGGGAGTAAAAGCTCCTTGACTCGCTTTCTGTTTTACCAGATAAATACGGAGTTAGAGCCTCTTGTGCTAGTATCTATTTTAAAATCGTCCATTAGTGTCTTCGGATAATGAGAAGACAGCATCCTTCACGGGGAAAGAGCAGGAAACCCCCACCGACTGCTTGTCTCGGGCTCGCCGCCACCACACACGTCTGCGTGTCCCCCATATTGTTATCAGCTGCGCACCCCAAGCAAGTGGGGTGGCAGTGAACACCCACTTCCTTGTGCTCAGGACTGGACGCTGCTTGAGAGCAGCCATTCCATGTGAGAAGAGAGGGCAAATGAAGACAGAAAACGTCAGGAATATGTGGGGGTTTTAAACTGGATGAACGTTTCCACTTCATTAATCCACCAGCAATGACAAAAAAAAAATACTTCGGATATCCAGTCTTCTGCCACAGCCTGCAGTCCTGATGTTGGCTTGATATGTCCTTCTTTTTTTTTTTTTTTTATATTTTACTTTGCCTTCATTCCTTCTATTTCTGAAGTGTGTCATTTCTTTGTGTAGATCTATATTTCCAACCTATATTGTTTTGTTTTGTTTTAAGATTTTATTTATTTGACAGAAACACAGTGAGAGAGAGAACACAAGCAGAGGGAATGGGAGGAGAAGCAGGCCTCCCGCCAAGCCGGCAGCCTGATGTGGGGCTTGAACCCAGGACCCTGGGATCATGACCTGAGCTGAAGGCAGCCACTTAACGACTGAGCCATCCAGGCGCCCCTTGATACATCTTTTGTATTGAAAGCTGTCACGGCGTTCTTTCTTGGGGATGTGTGTGTTTCCCTATCAATATGTTGACACATTTAATACTCCCTTTAGTGGGTAACATCAAAGGAAGATCTGGATAGTCTCAGTCTATCATAATTAAAATAAATGAGTGGACTAGTCCCTTAATTTAAAACCACCGTTCCAACTTCAATGTCGTTCACTTATCACTCGGTCCGTGGGATATCCAGCAGGGATTTAGACCTACCTATCTACATGTCAGAATCTCATATGAGGTAAATGACTCTGACTGAGCCTACTCAGGCTGACAGTTAAGTGACAAATGAGCAGAGACAGTTGTCCTAAGAAAAAAAAATGAAGCATGTAGGACAGATTTTCCAAAACAAGGGACCTTCATCTCATAATATGTTGTTCATTCTTTATACAGAGCCACAGAGTCCAAGATCACAATTCAGAATTTCTAAATGGGCCCTAAAGCTCAGAGCCTTTCATACCATCCACAAAAGAGAATCCTCTCACTTACAACCGGAAATTCACTCTAATTTAATTCAGTAAATTTCCTTCTTGAAATGATGGACTGTGGCTGCCGGAGAAAATGGGAGTCCACAACTGAACATTCGTTATACTTAATATTCAGATGAAATCCTAAAATAGGCTGCGTTTGTGCTTCCTAAATTTCTTCTCTTTAATTGGCATGATTTCAAATCGTATTAGTGAATGAAAAAGCAGTGATCTATTTTAATTTAGCAGCTACAGCAATGTTAAGTGATTTTATTTGTACTGATAAGAACACGGATAAATCCTGAGTTGCCCTTCCCAAACATAAGCCCTAATCTTTTATTTGTTTATTTTTCCCAGGCAGTAAGTGAATAATCGTGTGTAACCTAACTTCAAAAATAGCTTTCAATTCACTCAAATTTTCGGGCGACCTTCATTTCCCTCTTGTTCCCTTATCTGCTAGCCGCCTAGGGAAAAACTCAAAGAGGAAAACAATCTTCGTGTGTCTCCTCGTTTTCTTTTTTAAATCCTCTTCCTACCGTATACAGTATACGATATAAAACACTTTCTTATCCAAGTGAAAAATAAGTGAAAAAAAAAAGAATAATGAACTGGCAAGTAAATAGAGCTACACCTGCTGTTGTAATTACACACAAATGTCAAAAAGCTTGGCAGTCAATGTCCCGGCACATCCCCAGGATGTCCCAGCCAAGTCTCCGAGATTTTGCTCGTGTTCAGGCCTTCAGGCCTTGAACGTGCTCACCCTGTATGATGTACGAAATGATCCACAGACAGAACCCATCAAACTCATATGTGTTTGATGGCCGCCATTTTCTTGTTCAAATACAGGGTGGGGTGCCTGGGTGGCTCAGTGGGTTAAGCCGCTGCCTTCGGCTCAGGTCATGATCTCAGGGTCCTGGGATCGAGTCCCGCATCGGGCTCTTTGCTCAGCGGAGAGCCTGCTTCCTCCTCTCTCTCTCTGCCTGCCTCTCTGCCTACTTGTGATCTCTCTCTGTCAAATAAATAAATAAAATCTTTAAAAAAAAAAAAAAAAAAAAATACAGGGTGGACCGGTCTGCTCTCTAAGAGACCCACGGGCAGCATCAGTAGAGCCTACAGACCACAGATTTCCCTCCCATGGGTCCTCAAGATGTATGCTTCAACAGAGCCAGCTGAAATTCTCCTCATTTTTTGGCCCCAACCTTGACTGTGTCAGATACTTGCATGCCTCGAAGGCTATTACCTACATGTTCTTTCGGGGTGGGACACGGAAGGGGTGACTGCTCGGTCCATCAGTAATAAGGGCATGTTCCAATACAGGAGTGATAGTCTCTTGATAGCCCAAATCAGAAGTAACTACCCTTGAACTTCAAGCATGGATTTTTTTTTTTTTTAAATGTTACTGAAAGACCAGAATCCATTCCTAAGATCCTAACAAATTTCGTACGCTTTGGAGGAAGTTTTCAGAAGGCTTGTCTATGCTTCTACAGTACTTTTACTCACAGCTGCTCAAATACCACATGAACAGTCCATATACTCACTCTCTCACTCTGGAAAAAATACAGAGATTCTGGGAAAGTGCGACCTGGAGTCAAATGTTTTATGCAGCCTCACCACCTCAACCCTCCTATAGACCAGTTCCAACTTCAAAAGACTCTGTGGCCAAGATACAGCTTTGACATTTCGCCCATCACCAATCAACGAGGCAATCCTTAGCTTTGGGGCCTCATTTTAGTTGAACTAAAATGACCACCTTATTTCAAAGCACTGATTATGTGTCAGAGAACCTAAGTTCTAGAGAGAGCTATTTAAAGTTGACGTGAATTTGCAGAGCGCCCGGGGAAGCATCCAGAACAGAGGCATCCAACAGGACTTGGCACATGAGAGATGTGACAGGTGGGTCTTGGACAACTGGCCACGGTTGGGTCAGGTAGACAGAAAGGAGGAGGACCGCTCGGGCAAGGACGGGCGCATTCAGGGAAGACGCAGAGACAGGATCTGGCAGAGGCCAAGGGCACGTGTTGGCACAAAGTGGGAAATAAAACCGTGACAGGAAAGGGGGCTGTGTTAGGAGCTTGTTACGGGAAGATAAATTTCTAACTGAACCAAGGGGCAAACTGAGGCTTTGCCTAACTAAGGCATTTCAGCAGCTGAGGCCATGAGCTATGGGAGTTTGAGACATGCAGAGCAAACCCTTCCATAAAATCTCAGCTGAATTTGCCTTGTCACTGAGTGGGCCTTAAAGCAAACACAGATTTGGATCCCCAAAGTTTTTAATGATGGAAGTACAAAATCACCAGCTTATAGTAATAACAATGCTGCATTAAAGAAAATTAAATAGGAAGTTTGGGGTTTAAAAAATGCATACCTTGGCATGATGTAAATCAACTCCATACATGGACAGTTTTTTGGCATTTTCCAAGAAATGCATCTCTGCTTCTGCTGGCGTCATTCCTCTGATAAGGGGGAAAAAAAAGTCACAATGCTGCTTTTCTTTTACCTGGCAGGACTGCAATATTTTCCACTTAGCCTTGCTGTCTCATAAGCAAACCCCTTAGAGGCACCAGCAGATTCATGCTCTGAAGGGGGTGGCAGAGAATCACAGGAACAATGGCTTTCATTTTTTTTTAAAGATTTTATTTATTTTACAGAGAGGTGGGGAGAGAGAGAGAGCAAGTGTACAAGCAGTGGAGCAGCAGAGGGAGAGGGAGAAGCAGGCTTTCCACTGAGGAGGAGCCTGATGGGGGTTGGATCCCAGGACCCTGGGATCATGACCTGAGCTGAAGGCAGCCGCTTAGCTAACTGAACCACCCAGGTGCCCTAAGGAAAATGGCTTTTAAAATCACTGGGTGACTCAGTCAGTTAAGTGTCTGACTCTGGATTTCGGCTGAGGTCATGATCTCAGGGTCGTGAGATCGAGCCCCATGTCCGGCCCTGCACTGAGTGTAGAGCCTGCTTAAGATTCTCTTTCACTCTCCATCTACCCTCCTCCCAACTACCCTCTCCCCATTCTTTCTCTCTCTCTAAACAAGACCCACCACCAGAATACAAGGAGGAAGAGTGTAACTACTCCAGAACCATATAAAATACAGAACCTCCGTCTGCTACAGTCCCAGCCTTCATGCCCCTGAAACGCAGCCTGGTAAGAGCAGGTAATACAAGGGACGCTCGCCCATCAAAGCACAAGCCAAACAAACATTCTCAAGCTTTCTGCCACTAACCTGTGGCTCTTGTGCAGCTCGATCACTTTGTCTTCCAGTTCCTTCGTGTGGTTTGGCGCAAAGCGGAACTCACTGATGTAATCGTTCCCACATTCATCTGGGTCGTAGTCTCCAAGTTCGGACTGGACGGTGTAGGAGCCCAGCAGGGCCAGGGTGACAAAGGAGCAGGGCAGCCTTCCGGACACGATATCATCTCGCAGTTGTAGGCAGAGGTAGTACCTTCCAGGAGTCAAAAGACAAAGCAAAAATCCAGCATGAGGACAGGAGAAAAGCAGACCACTTGGTACAAATCGCACTATAAGCAATTCCTTCCTGGGGAATGATCGCACTAGGACCAATTTTCCAGCATCTCTACTTTGCTTTAGGTGTAAGGGGAAAATACCTGGCTCTAAAATACAGTATTAAAGGGCATCTTGAGGCAAGTCAATGCTCCTAATAATTTTTACTTATTAGTAAAGTATTATTACTATTAATTATTAAGAAAGATAAAATTAAAAATTTTATTTATTAAAAATAAATTTATTTATTAATGGCACTGAGAAGAAACCTCAAGACGTATTTCTTTAATGTCTTTTAAAATAACTAACATTTAAAATCCACATCAATGATTTCCCAACACACTCCCTGAAATCTCTGGTTGGGGGTACTATCATGTAACAATGGTGCAGCTAAATGCAATTACTAAGTCTCTACCAGCCTTGAGGAAGTGTCATTTTGCTGCATCGGTTAAGCATCCTGCCACGTGAGCGAGGCCGATTTCAGCTAACTCGCCAGCTACACCACCAGCGACTGCACCTACTCCTGCCTTCCTGATGCCATGGTCTCTTCGTAATAACAAACAATCGCTCCCGTTTCCAGTCCTCATTTTTTAATTTAGAGAACTTCCTAGAATCCAACTGATATGAAGACTAACTCTGAAGAATTACTACTTTAAAATCTGAGCACCTCATCCCTACAAGTAAACAGCTTTATACTCAAGGAGTAAGAGATATTTTCCATTTAATGTGGCCAAGATATATAGATATCGCCACTGATAGCTGACTTATCTTCTCTGCTTCTTGCTTTTCAATATTTAGATAGACTACTAACTGCAGGAGACTCCAAGGGAAGTGCTAATGTTGATAATAATAATACTCTTCATAGGGGTGCCTGGGTGGCTTAATGGGTTAAGCCTCTGCCCTTGGCTCAGGTCATGGTCTCTGGGTTCTGGGATCAAGCCCCACATTGGGCATTCTGTTCAGCAGGGAGCCTGCCTCCCTGCCTACTTGTGATCTCTCTCTCTCCCTGTCAAATAAGTAAGTAAAATCTTTAAAAGAAAAAAAAAAAAAAAACCCTTCTTGCCCCAGGATATAGGTATAACAATAAAATATCCTTGCACCGTTCATATACGAAATAAACTGTTAATCTGCTGAAGATGAAGACAATGATTAAAGTCTTAAGGCCCCCTTCAAATGTGATTTTAAGCTGATATAAAAAAACTCCATGTAATACAGATACAGAAGTTTCTACACATTCCATAGACTCTGCAAACATTGCACAAATAGAAAGGAACCATGCATCGCATGGTTCTATATATGTGTTCTATATATGTGGCTCTATAACCAATAAATTAGCCACAATTAAGTGGTTCTTCAATATTATTAAAAGTATCTTTAAATAAGAAGTCATCCATTTTCCTAGATTTAAAAAAAATATAAAAGAAATCCTTTGTAACTATTTCTTTTACTATTTGCCTAATACGTCTGCTGGAACTATTTTTACTCCTAGCCAGTGACTGGAGCTGTTTGGAATAATTCCCCTTTTCTGGAAAGCCCTCCAAGAAGCATGTGAGGCTTACGCAGAAAATTCGGTATGCACTGCACAATGTCACTCTGATTGGCTGTAAACTTACTACCAAGCAGGGTGAGAGAGTCAGCAGTTCCAAAGGAGGATGTGAAGGAGCCTAGAACACATGGCAAACCCAGGATAGCCTCCTAAAGGAATCTCCCCGCACACTCAAAGCTCAAGTCACTGCACCAGGATATTTATACGTTAGTTTCCTTTCTTCAGTCTTCCTTCCCCCAAATGAATGAATCATTTTTCCTGTACACACAGGGCAGAGAAAGTAAACTCCTCTGTGTGCCTTTGGTGCCTGATTTTTTAAAATAGCTGTCGCGTATCAGACTGGTTATATAAACAGCAGAAGCATCCAAAGACACATTTTTACTCTGAGTTTTAGAGCAGGAGCACTAGGAACTGCCGTATCACGTAAGGCTGAATCCCATCCAATTTGACGGTGGTGGGTGGATGACAGTATCTCAATTCTGCAAGTTTTCCCGCCAAGGTCAGACAGACGGAAGTAGCAGCTTAGCACCAAAGATTCAACTGTGAACAGATACGATTTGGCAAATCTTCTCATCAGATGTTTGCTCTCGCTCTGTTGCCTTTGGTTTGCCATTTCTGGCGTGGATGACTGAAAGGTTCCCAGATGTAAGCATGCCCTTCCCCAGAGAGTAAAGAGAAGCCTGCCTTTTTCAGAGCCAACTTTCAAATACCTGGTGATATCTTCGGATAGCTGGGCGGGGTCTGGTGGGTAAAATTTCACATTAAATGAAAAGTGCCAAGCACCACCTGCAGAGATGAGAGAAAAATTAGGATCAAAACTCAGAAAATCCCTTTCTACTCATTTTTATGATAGTGAGAACTGCCTTAACTCCAAGTACTAACTCCCAAGCAACAATGGCTCCTCTGTGGAAAACAGGAAAAGTCTCAAGTTCAACGAAATCCAGGTATGTTTGAAACTTCACCTAGTCCTTAATCTTTGCCCCATATCCATTATTGGCGCTTCTAACTCGCCTGGAAATTGATTACATTTCCTCCCATTCCCGGGGACAAAGGTAAGCCGTTAGAAGAGGGGGGAAAATACGTGAATGACAGGGATAATACGGACAGACAAGTCCAGAACTGACTGGCTCTACTGCTCTGAAATTCTAGATACTCACATAGCAACGGTACAGACATAATCCCGTCTGCTTTGTCCTTTCTGCTTTGTTATTACAGGTCAAACCCCATTATAATACATGCCAAGGAAAGTTTCAAGATATTTTTGTTTTCTGGGAAGGTTTTGTTGTGAATATTTAAGTGAGCTGCTTCCAGGCTGCTGAAAATTTTCTTCCTTGGCCAAATTGTTGATTCGAGAGATGCCTGAAGGCATGAACAGTGCTTCCCCAAATTCGCCCCCTCCTTACGGGCCCAGGACTCGGACGGGGGCTCTCGACGCGCTGCTGTTCTTGATCCCATGGCCTCTCCTTACAGCCTCCTCTCCCACAAGGAAATCATCAATCCGGGGCAGCAGACAGTCACCGGCTCTCCGCACTGCCCCCACTTACACCTGAAGCACCATGAGGCCTTCCGAAGCTCTCCTTTATTAATACGGTCTCTACTGGTGTATGGTTTATCACTATAAATATGGAGAAACATTTTCTTCTTTTCTACATTTACTCTCTCTCCACCTCATCCCTACTTGAACTCCTCGTACTCACTTCGTTCTTTTTTCCTGGGCTCTTGACGCGGTAGCTCATTCAAGTCTGGGTGTTCCTTCACGGGACATTTGATCTCCCCACACAATGACCAGGAAAGGGCTCCAGCATTGAGCTGCTTGTGTTTGGAAGGCGCTACTGAGAAACTCCTCCCAGTCTCCTTGGCTTCCATACAGGGGGCCTTTCATCTATACCATGAGCGGTAGCCACTTCCTTTCTCTCTGTGATTTCACACAGTTGAGGCTCTTAAGCCTCAACTATCCCCCTAAGATGCCCAACACTCCTTCCTCCCCATTAAATGACTTCTGGAAACTCCATTTGCTCCATGAGTGGTTTGCAAACATTCAGAAGAAAGGGTAGAATTCTAAGTACCAGCTTCTTTCTTTGGGCTCTTCTCTTGAGTATGAGGCAAATACTTAGCTGCACAGGTTACCTGTGATTCTGTCATAAGCAGCATGGTTACATTTATTAGTCTAGTTTATTCTCAACACGACTATTCATAATCCACTTAAAATTCCACACAGCAGGATCACTGCCTGAGGTAGCTTATAAAGAACTGGCATAAAGCCACGTATCACTGGTTGCTTGTTATCATTTTTAAATCACTCAGAAAATATTCCTGAAACATAGGCGCTAAGAATTGTTAAATTATCCCTCAATCCCATATATTTCTAGTGATGATTTTTCCAGGTCCTTTTGTTAATCAAAAAAGGGTCTGATCTTGTTTTATTTTCCTATTGATTCCTAGGCACTTTCTGCTAACATGGTTCCCTTTACTGCTTGCCGATGGTGAGGTTCATAAATGAGAGCCGGCTTTCCCCCCAAGCAACTGGAATGAAAATTAACTAAGATTAGTTATGGGAAATGGATGTATTGCTCTTTTGTCATTTCTATCCTTTCCAAAGTATGCCCTGAACTCAGTGAGTGGTTGATCAATGTAATTAAACAATCTCATAATAAATTCAAGATAAACTTTGACATAATAAAAGTATAAGAAAGAGGGGTGCCCGGGTGGCTCGGTTGGTTAAGCGTTGGACTCTTGGTTTTGGCTCAGGTAATGATCTCCCGGTGGTGGGATCGAGCCACTCATCCAGATCTGCACTTAGGGCTGGATCAGCTTCAGATTCTCTCTCCCTCCCCCATCTGGGGCTCCACCGTTTGCACGTGCACACATTCTCGGTCTCTAAAATAAATAACTTTTTAAAAAAAGATTTTCTTTATTTGATAGAGAGAGAAAGGGAACACAGGCAAGGGAGTAGGAGGGGGAGAAGCAGGCTTCCCAATGAGTAGGGAGCCTGACATAGGGCCTGATCCCAGGACCCTGGGATCATGACCTGAGCTGAAGGTAGCCGCTAATGACTGAGCCACCCAGGTGCCCCAAATAAATAAAATTCTTTTAAAAAAAGGGGGGAGGGTTATAAGAAAGATAGTTCAAAGCAAAATCCTCAGGGCAGGAAAAGGAATTTCAAACTATAGTTGGTTTAAGAATCTGAGGTACTTGCTAAAAATGTCAATTTCTAGGCTCCACCCAGAGACTTTCATTCCAGAGATTGGGAAATATGGCCTAGAATTGTGGTTTTAATCAACCCCCTTGTGGTTTGATTACAGGCGGGCTTGGGAATCATACTATGAAAATCACTAATCCCAAGAAATCCATTTTCATGAGGTTATAACCCAAACAACTGCAAGGTTTTGTGGGGTATTATTTTTAAAGAGGGGGAAGTTTCAAAAACTACAGTCTACACCCTAATCAAGAGGAAAAAATCTAGTTAAATAAGGCGTAAGATTTGAAATTAACGAGAGGCAGATTAAAGTTCAAATGTATATCCCCATAAGGATTCTGACAGAAACAAATTGAGTGGGAAGGCATGGTTATGTAATGAATGGGCTTGCAAACCCTAATCTGCTCAGATGGTGGTCCTGGATAGACACAGGAAATGAAACCACCTGAATGCATTAAAATGATATTCCTGTATGCCGATATAGGATTTAGAGTCACAAATTTATGATGGGAAACTATGAAACCGAAGAGAGTCCATTCTTATAAAAAATTCTAATTTTAGTATTGTATGGCTGCCAAATCTTGGAAACTTTAAGTATGCTGCATTCACAGCATAAAATTACTATAAATTATTACATATAGATCATATACTCCATATTATGAAATTATATCATAAATATAATACAGTATATTTAGAAATTTAAACATCTGAGTCTGCATAAAAAATGACTAGCATTGTAATTTTTTCTCCTAAGAGCAAACTCTTCAGTTTCAGAATTTTCTATTTCTCATCAGTTTGCAACTTAAAAGCTTTATCAGGTTGATCGCCATTCTCTTGAAGATCTCATTCTAGAGACATTCTATGCACCAACAACAGGAAAAGAAAGGAAACATCCTTTAATCATTTATACAAGTGTGTCTAAATATACACACACATATCAGCGGAAGTGTAGTTGACACTCAATGTTATACTAGTTTCCAATGTACAACATAGTGATTTGACAACTCCAGACATTATGCTGTACTCCCAGGCGTAACTGCCATGCACCACCATACAACACTATCACAATACCACTGACTAGATTCCTCAAGCTCTATCTTTCATCTCTGTGACTTACTCATTCCATAACTGGAAGTCTTGTATCTTCCACTCTTCCTTTCACCCATCTTTGCCCATCCCTCCCCCACCAATCCCCAGTAGCTATAAGTTTGTCCTCTGTATTTGTGGATCTGTTTCTGCTTTTTTTGGTTTTGTTTCTCAGATTCCACACATAAGTGAAATCATAGGATATTTCTCTTTCTCTGTCTGCTTTATTTTACTCAGCACAGTACACTCTAGGTCAGTCCTTGTTGTTGCAAATGGCAAATCCCATTCTTTTTTATGGCTGAGTAGTATTCCGCCACAGCTTCTAATCCATTCATCTACTGATACTTTGGCTGCTTCCATTATCTTGGTTATTATAAATAATGCTGCAATAAACACAGGGTTGTATACATCTTTTTAAATTACTATTTTGATTTTCTTTGGGTAAAGACCCAGTGGTGGAATTACTAGATCGTACGGTATTTCCATTTTTAATTTTTTGAGGAATCTCCATACTGTTTTCCATAGTGGGTACACCAACTTACATTCCCACCATCAGTGCATAAGGGTTCCTTTTCTCCACATCCTCACCAACACTTGTTTGTTGGTAGTGGGTAGTGGATTGGGAAGGGACAGGAGGAGAGGGAGAGAGAGATTGTGATCTGAGCCCAAAATCGAGAGTTGGACACTTAACAGACTGAGTCACCTCCTATTGTCTTTTTGATTTTAGCCTTTCTGACGGGGTGAGGTGATATCTCATTGTGGTTTTGATCTGTGTTTCACTGTTATCATTTATATTTAGGAAAAGGAGGTGATGGTACAATAATTCTGTTGGAGAGGATAATAGTTCTCTGCCTTGGCAGAATGTGAATTTTACAGAAAGAGGGCATTTGGGTGCATGGGTAACAATAAGGAATACAGATAAAAATAACCAAATTCAATTAAAAAAATTGCAATTGTCCTTGATTCCTCCTTTATCTTCAGGACTGTCACTCAGTGCTCTTTATGTTATCGTTAGCCTAATCTACCTGGTGAAAAAAAATTCCTTTAAATCTCATGTTCTGATTGTCCACTTTCTTCTCTTAGAAAAGGAGGTAGGAGGGACACCTGGATGGCTCAGTGGATTAAGCATCCTCTTGGATTCAGCTCAGGTCATGATTTCAGAGTGGGAGATAGAACAGAAGGTGGGAGATAGGATAAATGGGAAGTGAAGGGGAAAAAGAATTCCATTAACAACAGATAAAAAAACTAACATTTATATAGCTTTTCTTCTGCCAATATTGTGATTTATCCCAGATATTTATATTTTCAAAGGAATTGGAATTATTAATCACCCAAGTAAGAAATAGCATTTCATTAATTAGATGATTACAGAGAACTTTATGCACACAATGCAATAGGATATATATTCACCACATCTGCTTTGAGTAAATCCATAGGATTCTTGGAACATATTTATCATCTTAAATCATCTTACTTTTTTTATTAGGGCTCTTGGAACAAAAAGAAGGAGTGTTTTCACATTTGGAGCTGTCCCTGGTTTCAATTCCAATTTATTTCTTTTTTCTTTTTCTTTTTTTTTTTTTAAAGATAGAAGTTTAAATTTTTTATTTTTATAAACATATATTTTTATCCCCAGGGGTACAGGTCTGTGAATCACCAGGTTTACACACTACACAGCACTTACCAAAGCACATACCCTCCCCAATGTCCATAATCCCACCCCCTTCTCCCTAACCCCCTCCCCCCAGCAACCCTCAGTTTGTTTTGTGAGATTAAGAGTCACTTATGGTTTGTCTCCCTCCCAATCCCATCTTGTTTCATTTATTCTTCTCCTACCCACTTAAGCCCCCATGTTGCATCACCACTTCCTCATATCAGGGAGATCATATGATAGTTGTCTTTCTCTGCTTGACTTATTTCGCTAAGCACAATTCCAATTTATTTCTAACTTGATTATAAAATTTCTCTCAAAAATGTGGTAAAGATGTTTTAGTTGTATACATAACCATCAGTTTCTGTAATATCTAGAAGGAGAGCTTTTTATTTTTTATTTTTTTGGAGATACTATCTTCTATTAAGCCATTTCAAAATGCTCACTACCACTTTTTATTAGCACTTGATGTGTTTTGATATTTCAACACATTCAAAGGCAATGGAAATACTTGCTCTTTTTTAATAGGAAATTGTTGAAAACTTCCATGGGCATGACATTCTCATTAATGTATTGCTCTTAAATTTATTCTTCAACTAGATTTAGTTGTTGGAAAAATTTATCAAGTTTATTGACAAAAAATCACTTTAAAAATTAACTAGTTATTTATAGTAATAAAGATTATCCATTGTCTATAGTAAAAGAGCTACAGAAAAGGGTTAAAATAAAAAAAAATTCCTCTTTCTTAACCCCATATACTGTGGTACCACTTCTGGAGGTACTTACTACTGACAGCTTTTGTGCTCTTCCAAAATTTATTACATATATACATATGCATGTATATGTATGTATGTGTGTGTGTGTGTGTGTATATAAATATATATACATATATATATATACTTTTATATATATATATACACAACTTCTTTAAAGCAGATGTCACTTGTCTCACTAATGAGAACTGAAACACATTCTATCTCATTCTATTAATAGTTGCTTAGTATTTCAAGGTATGGTTATTCCATGACTGATTTAATCCATTCTTTATAAATGGATATTTAAGTTGCTTCTAGTTTTCTGCTATTGCAAACAATATTATAACAAATTTTCATGCATGTACACATATATATATCCTCCCCTCTTATACATATGCTGGATGAATCTGTACAAATAAAATTAAGGGTCAAAGAATAAGCGCATTTTAAATTTTAATAAAGACTGAATATTTATTATTAATATTAAATTTATTTAATATTGAATTATATACTAACCATATTAAATAACACATAAAATATTAAATTAATATTTAATGCTGAAACTCTCAAAGGGTTGTACCAACTTGTCCTTCTATTAGCTGTGTCCATAGTTGCTAGTTCAGTGCATCAATAAACTTTTAGATCTCCGTTAACCTGAATAAGTGAAAAACGGTATCTTGTCCTAATGTGCACTAAATGGTTTGTAAGATTCAGCAACTTGTCTTGTACTTACTAGCTACCTGTGTTTCAGTTTTGTGGGTTGCCCTTGCAATTGCTGGAAACATGGATTTCTTAACTTGCCTTTAGGGACCAAGGAAAGAGGTTGTCACCAGATAGTAAATTTATATCTGACTTGTTATTCCATTTCTAAACCATTCACTAACTACCACCTTTAGCTTGACTTTTCTACTTTTGTGGCAGTTAGGCTTAATTTAACATTAATAATTACGTTGGGAGCTTTTAAATGGTTAATTGCCAACTGGAGCATCACTTGATTAAATCGTATCGCACATTCTGGGAACATGCAGGGGAATAGGTCAAATGTCATAGTCATTTAATTCCCAAGCTGTGATGATTAAAAATGGGTATTTAAGCTAGATCAACCTGTCAGAGATAAAATCTGAGATCTTAATCTGTCTTTTAAAAAATACTGTAGTCACACTAGCCGTGTGGGTAGGGGCCACCAATTCAGACAACCCTGCTCTCTGAAAATCTTCACATCACCATGTAAAATAATCCAAAAGAACTTACTTCGAATCTGTTTTTTTATTTCCTTAGCAGGGTCCAGCCAATTCTGAAAAGGAAATGACAGTTTGAATTTGAACCAGAGAAGAATAAAAACAACTTGATGATGATCATGTACTAAGCGTATTTCAAAATGCATGGTTACTGGCTGGCCCTCCAAGCTGGGTCCTTCCCCGACAGCTGGTGCTCTTCAGCAGGCCCTGTGAGGGCCCAGGCACGAACCTAATGAGAGAATGTGTGTGTGCATGCACAATTCATGCGTGACAAAATTCCTTTCTTTTACAACACTACCTTCAAAGATTCCAGCTAGTACAGCAACAGAGGAGAAAAAAAAAATAGTGGAATTCAATGTTCAAAGAAGTTACTAGAATGAATTAAAGATACATAATGTCCGGGGTGCCTGGGTGGCTCAGTGGGTTAAGCCTCTGCCTCCGACTCAGGTCATGATCTCAGGGTCCTGGGACTGAGCCCCACATCAGGCTCTCTGCTCAGCAGGGAGCCTGCTTCCCCCACCCCATCCCCCTGCTTGCTTCTCTGCTTACTTGTGATCTTTGTCAAATAAGTAAATAAAATCTTAAAACAAAACAAAACAAAACAAAACAAAACAAAAAACATAATGTCCACTGATGTCCTGGCCATTCAGGCCCACAAAGTGATTTCCATGGCTATAGATTCTTAGGCACTTGCCTAACACCTGCTTGAAATTTATTATTTTCCTCATCAGAAAACTCAGATGCTCAATAATGAAGTTAGACATTGTTCAGTGAATTGGGTAGGCATTAAGTATGATTCATTGCACAACATCAAAACAAATAACATCTATGAGCAAAATTTCTTTGACTTGGTTCCTCACAAGAACACAAAGGAACAATTTCCTCTTCTTTATTTTTCAGGTAGTAGTGGGAATTAGTGAGGCAAAGCCCCGAGCAGACTGCATTACTCAGGTGTAAGCGTCTATAGAAGTATTAAATTAAACATTAAATACCTGCTGAATACATTAGATAAGGCTCCAGTCAGCAAACGACCCATGTCATATTTCGATTTTTAAGAATATGGAAGCATACTAAGATGAATTAGGAACAGGACAGCAGTCAGGGAACATGTTTTCTATGTAAGAGTCAACGTATTTGATTTTCATGGGCTCAAATTCACTGAAATACATCATCCCAAAAAAGTACCATATAAAATGCTTTCCTAGAACCATAAATAACTCATGTGAAAAACGGAATTTCTCTTTCCAGAATATTCAAGATTAAAGGTAATCATCAATAATATCTTTCATAAAGAAATAAGGCAATTAGCAGCATTTAGGGACTGAAAGCAGTAAACAGAGGAGTGGAAAAGGATACACCGACTTAGTTTTCCTTCCCTTTCTTACAGTAACGAGCAGTTCGAGACATACGTTTTATATTGCTTTTAATCACTCACCTTCTGGTTTTCAGCATCTCGATACGTAAGCCCAAAATAGTCTTTTTCTAGCAAATTCAGATGTTCACATACTTTATCAAACAGCACCTGGCCTCTGGAGCGTTTCTGTGGAAAACAAAGCAAAACAAATCAACACACATAAAGTTCTCTCAATTGCCACGGATAAAAGTGGGTAAAATTTAACATATGGCTTGCTACAGCTTATGTGACGCCCACGTGTGATCACTATGTTCTCTTTAACTAATGAAAAGGTTCAATGAAGTGGGTTGTCACCCACAAAACCGGGTCTCTACAACCAACAGACAAAACCAAAACTCACCCATGCCACTAAGGACAGCAACCCATGGATGATTTTCTAAATTTTTTATTTTTAAAGATTTTATTTATTTATTTGAGAGAAAGAGAGAGCAAGAACACAAGCAGGAGGAGCAGCAGAGGGAGAGGGAGAAGCAGGCTCCCCACCGAGCAAGGAGCCCATTGCAGAATTGGATTGCAGGACCCTGGGATCATAACCTGAGTAGAAAGCAGATGTGTAACAACTGAGCCACCCAGGGGGCCCGAGTGGATGATTTCTAAACAGAAGTAGCTGGGGAAATGATGTGGGGCTTGGAAGTCTGAAACATCTTGTGAAATATAAAAATCTTGAGAGTCAAAGAATATAAAGGACCAACGTGAAAGCCATGTTTCAGAATGTCCTAACTCAGTCCTGACGCAATCAGATTTGGAGTCTGGGAATAATCAAGCCTATTCCTTATCTTAGGCAGACTTACCTTGAAGACTTTCTAGTTGAACCCTTACTTAGAAATTCCGTTACCTTCATTAGTTTATTATTGTGGGTTTTTGTGTGTGTGTCACAAATTTCAGTTTTTCATTAGTGTTCTACTTTCTCTTAATTTCTTTTTGAGAAATCCTTCCTATTAGACATAAAATGTTAAGTTTAAAGATTTTAGTTATTATTTATAAATATGAGATATAGATATTTATGCTGCATTTTTTTAGCATGACGCTGTCACTTGCAGAAAGGAGAAAGGTAATCTTCTGAGGAATAAAAATCTACCAGCTTAGGCAAGGATGCGGAGAAAGGGGAACCCTCCTACACTGTTGGTGGGAATGGAAGCTGATGCAACCACTCTGGAAAACAGCACGGAGGTTCCTCAGAAAGTTGAAAATAGAGCTACACTACTACCCAGCAATTGCACTACTGGGTATTTACCCTAAAGATATAAATGTAGTGATCCAAAGGGGCACATGCCCCTGAATGTTTATAGCAGCAATGTCCACAGTAGCCAAACTACAGAAAGAACCTAGATTTCCATCAACAGATGAATGGATAAAGAAGATGTGGTATACATATACAATGGAATACAATGCAGCCATCAAAAGAAATGAAATCTTGCCATTTGCGACAACATGGATGGAACTAGAGGGTATTATGCTTAGCTAAATAAGTCAATCGGAGAAAGACAACTATCATATGATCTCCTTGATATGAGGAAGTGGAGATGTGGAGATGCAACATGGGTGGTTTGGGGGTAGGAAAAGAATAAATGAAACAAGATGGGCTCGGGGGGGGGAGAAAACCATAAGAGACTCTTAATCTCAAAACAAACTGAGGGTTGCCGAGGGGAGGGAGTGGTGAGGTTATGGATATTGGGGAGGGTATGTGCTATGGACAGTGCTGTGAAGTGTGTAAACCTGGCGATTCACAGACCTGTACCCCTGGGGCTAATAATACATTATATGTTTATAACAAAAAAAAATCTATCAGCTTAATTTACTGTGATACCCAGTATCACGTCTTCATGAAAACCTTCAAAGGTCTTTCAGCCTCACCTTGTTTCACCTTCACCTTCTTCAAGGCCAACCTGGCCTTGGAGACTGAGATGGATGAAATGGCAACAGGTTAAACTAAACCATGTTTTGTTTGTATCTTAACAACACTTCACACCTAATGCATTAAGCATATTTGCCTTTAAGATTTAATGTAATAACAATGAGAGATGTAAAAATTGATAGACAATGTGCATGCCAAAATAGTAAGTATTCAGAAACCTTTAAGTGCTATGTATTACTATGCAAATGTAATTATATTGGAAATTAATTGCTCAGCCCCCTGAAGCATGACTATTTAGGAAAAAAGATAAATTTATGATAGAAAAGGAAAGCCTAAATTGTGGTTAGCTAAATAATCAATGATGTGTTTGTAAAAAGTTTAATAATGCATGAAAATAAATTACATATTAGCAAAACTACATAATAACATTGTTCAATGGATATGAATAAATGGTAGGACAATGAAGTGCTGCTCGCTGGTTTAAATCTTTTATTTATAAATAACAGCTTATCACATCTGAATAATGTTTAACAGATTATAAAGTTTTCATTAAAAAAAAAATGGCTCTTCCAATGGCTTCTACTGGTATTATCTTCGGTTGACAGATCAGAACACAGAGGTTCAGAGAAGTTCTATGAGAGTGGCAGTATTATATAATTGCCAGTGGTGGTTTTAGCAGATTAACCTGGGTTTGAATCTTTCTGTTCTTTGCAGCTGTGTGAACCTGTTTTTCCCTCCATAAAATGGGTATGGTACTACTTCCTTCTTTGGAATGGATGACATTAACATAAAACAAAGTAAACCTGGGCCCAGTGGTGGCACATATCAAATATTCCATAAACATTAGCTATTGTAGCCCAAGTGACCAACAAGTAGCAGGATCCGTAATGTAGAACTTACCCTGTATGCACTTTTGCTCTTGGAGCAAATATACAACTCCTCATGGTGCCAATAAGTAGTTCAGTAGTAACAGATCCTGCTCTTTCTTTAGATGTTAATTACCTGCTTACTACCTAATTGCTTTAGCTAGACCACAATATTTATAGACACGTATGATACCCCCCTTCCATACACACACCAGCATCTGGCCCAAGTACTTTCTCAATGAGTAAAAGTAAAACAAAACAAATACAAATTCAAATAAATAAACTCTTCTCTACAGAGCCGCCTCTATTTTCTGACCCAGCAGCCCCTTGACTGTAGAATTATTTCTGAATATGCTGCAGGCTGCCTTGGGCATTGTTTTAATTAGCTGTCTTCTGGCTGCTGTGTTCTTGCCTTTGTCTAACAGGTGGCATGGATTAGCTCAAGCACAGACCACTATACTAACTAGATCTTACTTTTCCGGCTTCTCACAATTTGATTTCTACTGATTCGTAGCTCTCCCTTGGATAGACCAGATTTTTTTTCTTACGGAATATTTTATACCTATTTTGAACACCATCGTTCTTAAGGCAATTACGTAACGGTCCATTCTTCACAATGGAGTTTGTTTATTTGTTTCCCCCCACCCCAAGAACCAAGATAAGTAGTCAAGGCTCTACCATAGATGGTTATACGTAAATAGTAAGATTCCTACCAGCTAAATATCACAGCCACCAGCTAGGTCGTGACACTGGAAAAGCCTTTTCAATTACTTGGGTCTTCATTTTCTCACCCTGGAGTGAGGATGTAAGATTCTATGGAGCAAGGCTGTCATGGGCTTCAGGCTATGATTGGGTCCCCTGTGTCATGGCAAAATTACAAATGATTACAAAGCTCTCTCTCATGGAGCCTGGCTGTGGCTTCGGCATCCTTTCGCATACCAGATGAGAAAGAATGCCAGTGGTTGGAGCTGGACTGATCTTCCAGCCCTAGGTAGCATCACTCCTAACTCTCCTAAACCCCTGATTCTTCTAACTCAGATTATTATTATTCTGCACACCATTCAACTTTTCAAGGGTAGTATTTCTACTTATTGACATCCGTGAATGTTTAGGTAACGACATTGAACATATTTGACTAAAGCTCAACAATTAGACTGAACTTAACGAATTTACATTAAATATTTGGTTGCTGAAGACATATCAGATCTAAGTACTTTACTGTCATTGGCTTGTTTATATATAGCCACAGTGAGTCAAGAATTGAGTAAACAATGTTGACAAAGGTTTTTCTAAATTAACAGATCATTTACCTAACTAGAGAAGATAATAGTTTTTAGTCTTGTTTGCGGTTTCATGAGTTAAGTCATGTCTCTGACTCAACGACATTCACAGTTCATGTATACCATTCACTATCAATCCCTGAACATCCAGAAAAGTCAATTTTGAATTCCTAGAGTAATGAACTAATGGCAGACTGCATTCTTTCTGTCCTCTTTTCTCCACTAAAAAACTGGGTTTCTGTTTCTGATAAAGTAAATGGAGATATTACAGCCCAGCAGTCAAAGACTTTAAATATCTAAAGAAGGGTAAATCCCCAAGCAATATGAACAACTTTCCTTCTTAACTATTTTAATTTAAAAATTTGCCATTTTGACTCATAAAGTGTTGAATGTTAGAAGTGTGTCAAAAGAGAAACACTTAAAGAGAATCAAAGGACAAGCCACAGAATGGGACAAAATATTTGCAAAGACATATCTGATAAAGGAATGGTACCCAAAACACACAAAGAACTCTTAAATTCAATAATAAGAAAACAGCCAAACTACAAACTGTGCAAAAGATCTAAACAGTTACTTCACAGAAGACATACAGGTGTCACAGGACTCTGGGATCATGACCTGAGCTGAAGGCAGTCGTTTAACCAACTGAGCCACTCAGGTGTCCAGACAGCCTAGCAGTTACTTACAGAACTAAACATATTCTTTCTTTCTTTTTTTAAGTAGAGCAAAGACTTTATTTACTTTTTTATTATTTTTTTAAAGATTTTATTTATTTATTTGACAGACAGAAATCACAAGTAGGCAGAGGGGCAGGCAGAGAGATAGAGGGGGAAGCAGGCTCCCCGCTGAGCAGAGAGCCCGATGTGGGGCTCGATCCCAGGACCCTAAGATCATGACCTGAGCTGAAGGCAGAGGCTTTAACCCACTGAGCCACCCAGGCGCCCGAAAACTAAACATATTCTTACCATATGATCCAGCCATCATACTCCTTGGTAATTACACAAAGGAGGTGAAAATTTATGTATAAACAGAAACCTACACGTAGATACTTTTAGCAGCTTTATTCAACACTGCCAAAACTTGGAAGCAACTGAGATGTCCCTCAGTAGGTGAATGGATAAACAAGCTGTGTTATAATACAGACAATGGGATATTATTCAGCACTAAAAAGAAACAAACTATAAGGCCATGAGGAGACATGGAGGAACCTCAAAGACCTACTACTAAGTGAAAGACGACACTCTGAAAAGGCTGTAGGTATGATTCCAGCTATAAGACATTTTGGAAAAGTCAAAACAATGGAGAAAGTAAAAAGATTAGCAGTTGCCAGGGATTAGGGAAGAGAGAGAGGCAAGTAGGTGAAGCACGAAAGATTGTCAGGGCAACAAACTATCCTGAATGGTACTATATGGTGGATACATGTCGTCATACATTTGTCCAAACCCATGGAATGTACAAAGAGTGGACCTTAATTACACTATGGGCTCTAATGAATAATAACATCTCAACATCATTTCAGTAATTATAATAAATGCAGCAGATGGATATAAAATGTTGAAAATATGGAAGGGGGCAGGAGAAGGGAGTTTGAGGGGGTTATGTGAGAAGTCTCTACTTTCTGCTAAATTTTTCTGTAAACCTAAAACTGCTCAAAAAAGAGGATTACTTAATGTAAAATAAATACTTAATGTATTTTTTAATGTGTAATGTTTACTGTATAATTATCTTATATTTTAAATTGTTAATAATGTAGGGGCACCTGGGTGGCTCAGTGGGTTAAAGCCTCTGCCTTTGGCTCAGGTCATGATCCCAGGGTCCTGGGATCGAGCCCCACATGGGGCTCTCTGCTCTGCGGGGAGCCTGCTTCCTCCTCCCTCTCTGCCTGCCTCTCTGCCTACTTGTGATCTCTGTCAAATAAATAAAATATATTTTTTAAAATTGTTAATTTGTTAAAACTTTAAAAAGTTAAGAGTTAAGCTCCAAATGATTTTACTAGGAGTAAATGAAAACTTCAAATTTTTATTGAATGTAAATATTTGAGAGAAATCAAAAACTTTAGTCGCAACACATACCAATGGTCAAAGTAAAATCATTCCGAAAAGGTGCCATGCCTTTCATCCTATGTCCCTACACACTAGGAACCCCTGCAAGCGAACCCACCATGATCTGGTACCAAGCAGAAGCTGGGTGACGCATCAACGCGGTTGCTCAGGCTCAACATCACACAACTAGGGAATCTAAACTACGAGCAACAAGGTCATCAAACAGCTGAGGTTCAGAAGCTCTACTTGCTTTGGGCACTAAATTCAAGAGGATTCATCCATCCACCATCACCACTCACATACAGCAAACGAATTAAGCTCTTCTGTAGCATCAGGGAAACTTCCCACCAAGTCAAAGGTCAAGGTCATTCAGTATCGTCAACAGTACAGTCTGTAAAACCTTGCTTTTCAATGTACTGCTCATCAACCAGCATCACTTGGCAAGTCTGTAATAGTATTTGCTCATTTTGTTTGTCCGTTATAAGAGTAATTTTAAAATATTAATTTCTAGCACTTGAATATGGGGGGTTTCAAACATATACCAAAGTGGAGAGGACGATATAATGAAGCTCTGCAAATGTGTCACCCAGTTTCAACAAATGCCTTCCGAGGACCACAACTTTGAGTCATTTAGAGTTCAACCCAATTCATCCTTCCCCTGGTTATTCTGAAGCATTTCAGCAAATAATTTTATCACTTTCTGTCTTAAGAATGGAACCCTACTTTAAAAAAAAATGTAATCTCGGGGTGCCTGGGCAGCTCAGTTTTGAGTCGCCTGCCTGCCTCTGGGGGTTGGCTCAGGTCATGATCTCAGGGTCCTGAAATAGAGCCTGGCGGGGCTCCAAGCTCAGCAAAGAGTCTGCTTGTCCCTCTCCTTCCCCCTTTGCTCCTCCCCCCACTCTCTCTTTCTCTCTAATCTTTTTAAAAAATGTAATCTCAATACTTCTAAGCAAAATTAGCCGTCTTTATCATCAAAAATCTAATCAGCACAGATCCTCCTCCATCTACAGTGGGGTTGCATCCTATAAACTTGAGTATAACTTGAAAGTATCTTAAATTAAAAAAAGAAAAAGAATAGCTTAAGTTAAAAAATATATATATATACCAAGTTAAAAATGCACTTAAGGGGTGCCTGGGTGGCTCAGTCATTAACCGTCTATCTTTGGCGTGGGTCATGATCCCAGGGTCTTGGGATCAAGCCCGACACTGGGCTCCCTGTTTGGTGGGAAGCCTGCTTCTCCCTCTCCCACTCCCCCAGCTGTGTTCCCTCTCTTGCTGTGTCTCTGTCAAATAAATAAATAAAATCTAAAAAATTTTAAAAAAATGCACTTAACACATCTAACCTAAGAAACATCATAGCTCAGCCTCACCTACCTTACATGTGCTCAGAACACTCATATGAGCCTAGAGTTGGGCAAAATCAACTAACGCTAAGCCTATTCTATAATCCAGTATTGCATTATCTCAGATAGTTCTGCGAATAGCGTGCTTAAAGTGACAACCAGAATGGCTGCATGGACACAGACAGAATGGCTGTAAGTGTATCGGCTGTTTACCCTCATGCTGGCCCGGCTGCCTGGGAGCTGTCGCTGCTGCCTGTGCCCGGCATCATGGGCAAGTCACTAGCCTACGAGAAGATCCAGACTCAGAAACTAAAGTATGGATTCTCCTGACTGTGTGTCACTTTCTTTCCATCATGAAGTCAAAAAATTGTTAAGTTAAATATCACCATAAGTTACAGACTGTCTGTATTTTAATTTCCCCAATTGTTTAAAAGATTTTTGTTTCTTTTTCAGTTTGGGAAGTCCACGGCTGATGTATTCTCCAGCCTCCATCTGCAAGTTCTCCATTTATCTTCGTTTTATCCTTGAAATTAATTTAAGAGACCAGGTCAATTGTCTGCAGAGGTCTCTCAGTCTAGACCTTTCTGTCTGCATCTCCATGGTATAATTTAATGTGTTCCTCCGTCTCCTGTATTTCCTGAAACCTGGAAGTCACATCTAGAAGCTTGATCCAATTCTGGTTTGACTGTTTTCCACTGGGCGATGCTGTGTAATTTCATCAGGAGGCATCAAACAACTCTTGCCCCTTTTTTTCGTGATACTGGCAGTCTCCGATGATCATTGCCCTAGATCCATTAATGTGAGGTTGTGAGATGAGCATATTTGAATCCTAATCATGCCTCCTGCCTTTACTACTTGGAGTGGTTTATGAGGAGACACTTCTTTTTGTCGCTAATACTTGTTGCCTAAATGCAGTTTGATGATGAAAGTCAAGATCAATGATCACTCCTTTTCTCCTTTGTCCAATGTTAAGATAGTAAGATCCTCCTTCCAGTATCATCCTTCCAAAGCCACCAACTAGAAATTTTGTTTTAGATGATCACTATGAACTCACGGATTTAAACAGGTTTGATGGGTTTCAATCCACTGCAGCCACTCCCCATTTTGATGCTCTGAATGTCCCCATCTGCTCTACTTTGCCTCGTGCTGGTCACGTGTCACTCATCTTCATGAGGCTTCTCCAGGGCCACGTCTTTAAAGCATTTCCTGTCCTCCCAACCTCATGTGATTTCTCGCTTTTTCTCTCTCCTCTGGGCATTATGGCATTATACAGCACAGAGGGCACTTGCCATACCCTGCTGTCTCTGTCTACATGTACCTTCAACCCTACTAACTATAAAGACAGTCCCTAGAGGCATCATGCTTCCTGTATGTTCCTTCTGTGGAGTTTCCTTTTGGTCAAATACCATTAAGAAATTAAAAAGATAACTTGAGGGTCGCCTGGGTGGTTCAGTTGGTTAAAGCAACTACCTTCAGCTCAGGTCATGATCCTGGAGTCCCAGGATGGAATCCCACATCAGGCTCACTGCTCATCAGAGTGTCTGCTTCTCCCTCCGACCCTCTCCCCTCTCATACACTCTCTCTCACTCTCTCAAGTAAATAAATAAATCTTTAAAAAAAATAAAAGTAACTTGATAAAACTCCATGAAAAATTTTTCTGACTAGCATATTATAACCAATGTCATAGGACCCTGCGAATATTTAAAAAACACCAATGCCCAGAAACTCATCTCATCAAACCAGAATTTCTGAAGCTGGGTCCAAGGCATTTACGTGTTTTCAAGATGCCCAGGCGATTCACACAATCATCGCTGAAATGTTCACTTTAAGTTAAATTATTTTTATGACTTGAAACTCTTAATGTGAGGACTCTACACCAATTTTTCTTTTTTTGAGAAAATGTGTAACCACCTCCAATTGAGCTTAGCCCCCAAGCAGTTTCATCTAGGCCTCCTGTATCAACAATCATAGCTGCATTATAATAAAATGTACATATATACACACATGATTAAAATCTAATCCAACCCATTTTCTTAAGAAATGTAAGTTCCCAAGAAACAAAAAAAAAAAAAGAAAGAAAAAAAGAAATGACAAACCAGCCAAATGCTGAAGTAAAATGATGCAAATGAGAAAAGATCGACCACAAAACCATTAAGAAAATTTGCATTTTAAAATGCATAAAATATGCAAACTAGAAATGTTTGAGTTGTTTTTTTTTTTTTTTAAGATTTTATTTATTTGACAGAGAGAGATCATAAGTAGGCAGAGAGGCAGGCAGAGAGAGAGGAGGAAGCAGGCTCCCTGCCGAGCAGAGAGCCCGATGCGGGACCCGATCTCAGGACCCCGAGATCATGACCCAAGCCAAAGGCAGCGGCTCAACCCACTGAGCCACCCAGGCGCCCCGAGTTTTTCATTTTTTAAGGGATGGCATTTTCCTTTGTAGAGCTAAATATAGACTTTTACTTAAGAACTGCTGCATTACGAAAGAATAAGCCTAGACAGGTCGATAAAGATCTTGGTTTCCCCTTTTGCAATAGAACAGAGGCACTACTGGCTTCCCTAGCAGGTCAGGGTGGTGACTGGGAGGATCAAACACACAGCCCTGAGCTCTGGGCAGGCCAAGCGAGGCGCTCCTCACACATGACTTCAGGTGACCTGAAATGAGCATGGCAGTGATGCTCCCATCTCCAGAAGCCAGTTCTTAACCTGTGCTGGAGATCGCAGCACAGACTAGGTATCCGCAAGAGACTTAACAAGAGGACTTGGTTTGGGCTTCTGTCCCCCAAACCTGCGAACCAGCCCGAGGGACGCTCTCCTCCAGCAAAGGCGAAACGCTGAAATTAGAGAAAATTTGTGAAGTCAAATATGATCTCCTTGCTTGGGAAGATGGTTACAGTTATTATCTCTCCGAAGCTGCACAATCATGAAGAAAATGAGGCAGATCAAGCAGCTTTGCCTGAGAACAGGAGCTCATCATCAGTCTCTCTTTCTCAGGAAGGAGACGGGGCCAAAACTGGCACCAGTGTGCGCGTATGTGCACTTTCAAGTCTCCTCAGAATTTATATATGCATTTCTTTAAACTACCACACTGAAAAACAGGGGTGGGGTTGGTGGTGGTGGTAATCCTCTTGTTATATTGGCTTAGGCTTAAAACTTGTGTTAATATAAAGGAAAATGTCTGCTAGTGAGAACTTTTAGGAAAACTGACACTTTTGTACCTCATTTTGGCTATTTTGAAGTTTGAAGGTGTGTCAGCGCTACAAGTATTTATTCTTTCTGTCATACAAATGGACCACAGATTTTCTTTTGGAAATTAAATACTTCCATGTATTGTTATATGTTGTGAACTTGTATTTCTGCTCCCCGAAGACAGCAAACTGTCCATCTTTTTCAGTGCTCCTGATACATTGTTCCCCGATACAGCAGGCATTCAACATATGTGCCTGATAGGCACTAATGACATGAGTCTGAATAATCTTCCCTCACATTATCTTGGATTAAATCTTGAAGCAAAATGCCATCATTTTTTTGTGTGCGTGCTTCCTTCCCTAATTGCATTTTTCTGCACTGAATGCTTTTCTATTTCCCTTCCTCCCAAAGGTCAATCAGAATTCTCTTTATTTCTGATCGCATCACAACTTACCCGGCGTTCAGGACTGTCTGAAATGCTCAGCCAACTAGGCCAGATCGTGAGCCCAAACCAGACACCTGGACGCTATGTAAGTCAGCTTTTCCAAGGTTTTCCTTTTTCTCTTTTGGATTCTTGATAGAAAAACACTCCAATGCTGTCTGCCCTGAAGTTTAAGTGGAGAATGGATTTTTTTTTTTTTTTTTTAAAAAAAAAATACACCTGGAAAATACCAAGTGGCTGTAGTCAATGCAGGAATAAAAGATTCCTGTGTGGTCAGTGACAACAGTCCATAAACCCTTTCCAGAGATCTGTGTGGCTGGGAAGGTCTAAGTAGAAAGCTATGGCAGCAGCTGCCTCATGTGTCTACTTCCTTTTTAGGCTTCTGGCTTACATGGACATTCAGTGCCCAGTTTGGTAATTAGTTCAGTATTATCCACACTGCCACTGCCCGAATCTATTCCTACAGGGGCAGGATTTAATGGGATCTTTCAGCCTTTGTACTGATCCCACATGTGATCCAGGCAGTGTCCTCAGAGAGAGCGGACATGAGAGGCAGACACAAAATTTCTTCGGTCCAGATGCTGTGTATGTTTCCAACCTTTCTTTAAATCCATGAGCAATTAGGTTTTCTCAGCAAGCCATGAGGGTCATCTCATTCAAACCAACGTTTCTCAATGACTGTATCACAACTACCCCATCATCAGTCATTTTTCTGCCACATTCGCACTCAGTTAAGTTAGCAACGATGACCTGCCATGTCCTGTTAAAAGAGGAATACTGAGGGGCACCTGGATGGCTCAGTGGGTTAAAGCCTCTGCCTTCGGCTCAGGTCATGATCCCAGGATCCTGGGACCAAACCCCACATTGGGCTCCCTGCTCAGCAGGGAGCCTGCTTCCTCCTCTCTCTCTGCCCACTTCTCTGCCTACTTGTGATCTCTGTCAAATGAGTAAGTAAAATATTTAAAAAAAAAAAAAAGAGGAATATTGAAACTCTTTCGTGGTCTTGGAAGTTTTTAAACAAATTAGTGATTTCCTTCCTTGTCTCAGTTGACCAGAGATTAGAATTCATCGGGCAGTATTGAAACATCTTTAACATGGGCGTCCCTAACCTATTCAAGTTTCTTTTCTCACCGTTCTGTTCTGAGTGAGGAACACAAGTCAGCCCTGTGACTGGACCCCTGGTTCTACAGAGGTTGGCTCTCGAAGGTTAGACAAGTTAACTTTCTGAGCTTCACTGTTTTCATCACAAAAATAAGAATACCGATACTTCAGCTAGAAGACAGGAAAGCATATCACCCAGCTTATGAAAAGCAATAGCCAGTAAATGCTGGTGACCATGACCAGGCCCTTTGAAGGGATAGGGAGCCCAGTACACTTGGGGTTTCTCATGCTGAGATCTGGTGTAGAGACTGACATGCTGTTGGAAGCATATTCTTTCTGCAGTGAAATCATCCCGCTTCTCTTGTGAAAAACAAATCTCACCATCTAGGTAAAACTGAGGAATTGTTGAAAAATAGTATCTATTCATAAACTGGGTATACATTCAATCATCATTTACATATGCACACATGCACACAAAATGTTTAATATATATTGGGTATACAGGCATATTTTGGTAGATGCTAGGCCGAAACACAAGGTAGTTATATATATATATAATCCTACATATGGCATACAGTCCTGGCAAGACCAGAATGAATTTTTCCAATGCAACAGAACTGTCCTATGTTTTGACTGAGATTCAGTACACAGATACACTGGTGACAGGAGTCCCTTCCTGAACGAGAAGCCTCTCCACTTTTTTAAAAAGAGGCCTTTTTCAACTCAGCCACAATCTGTTTCTGCCTTCATTTGTGAAAGCAATTTCAGCCTCTATTTGAAATCTGACTTTTGTGCTCAGAGACATGCACTGTGGTAGATAATAGCTTTCCAGAGAAGCATGCGTCTCCTTGGCCGGCAAAGACATCGGGCTTGGTTTTTTTACAAAGAGTTTCACATCACCCATGTGAGATGTTGGCGGTGAACGATCAGACAACATTTCCTGCTGTTAATTGGGTAAGGATTCAGGTCACTAAGCCAAAGTGTGAAAAATGAATGCAGCAAAAGAGGCCTAAGAAAGAGGAATGTCTGAAAGAGAAACAAATCTGAATCATGTAAAATAACCATAGGGTCTAATTCTGAATGGTGTGGAACTCTGAGAATTCCTTCCTGCGAGAGGGAGAGGAAGGCCTTCATCTCTTTGCCAAGACCATTCTTTTTTGGTGGGGGGCGGGGGTGGTGGGGGTGGGCGGGGGAAATCAAACAGAAACCCGTATCATGATTTATAATTCATGCGGTCAAATAAAAAGCCCTTGGAAATGTAAATGTTGACAATGAAAACACGAGTTTTAATAATATCAATGTAATGAGTATACATGTGTGGCACGGTCACTAACTTGTCAAAGTCAGAAGGCATCAATGATCAAAACAATGTAAGAATAATACTGTCATTGCTTTCAACTAATAGGCAGTGAGAGAACCTCTGTCCTGTCCACTGTTTTAGCCTGTTCAGAGGGCAAGGCTGGAAGCAGGAGGAGGAAGGATATCAGCCTTGTTATATAGGCTACTCACATACTTTTAAAATATAATCACATCATTTTACCAGTTAAATATTAGTTTATATATTAAAATGCTCTTAGAATGTGTGAAAGACTTATAACGAACTACGAACATACCGCTGGAAAAAAACAGATGATTTCGCTTCAAGTGATACTTGGAGCAATCTTGTCTTCATGTGAGCATGTAATTCGGATTAGTACTTAAAAGCCAGTAGGTGGCCGTAGGGTTGGGGGGCGCATTTTTTCAATCATTAAGTATCTTGATTTTTTTTTTTAAGTATCTTGATTTTATATACATTTCCTTCAACTATTTCTGACACATGTAGTATCTCGTATGCAGCACTCCAGGGTATAGCTGGCTCTACGGGTCAAAGGTCGGTACTGTTTTCTGACACTCTACGGGGATACCCTGATTTAATACTGCCTGAGCTCACAATCCGGAAAAGCCAGCACTAATCCTCTTTGCATGTCAGTGGGCACTCCTGTGCATGGGGTTGGGGAGAAGCCTGCTCAGCCCAGCTAAGAAGGGAGACCTGGTCCTAATTCTAGAACCAGACCAGACAGGGCCTGTCTCACGTCTGCAGAGTTAGGAAAAGCTAGAGGGGCAGGAGGTCGCTCTCACTGCAGCAGTTCTAAGTGCTCGTTTAACCTCCAAAGAATGCTCGTCACTGCTGTTCATTGAAAAGAAGATTATTTAAGTTTTGGGTTTTAAAAAAGAAAGGGTATTAGCAAATGGTAGTAAATAAGAATCACAAAAAAACTGAAATGATCCAGCAAATCGAATCAAGAAAAATTGCTTTTAGAGTAGGTATGCACAGGATTTTGCTCTAACAAGCACCTCTAACTTTTTTCTTTTCATGGGAAAATGAAAAACGTACTCAAGCAACGAGTAAAATACTACAAGCTTGTTCTGCTTTTTCTTGAACTCACGAGAAAGCAGGTATCTTTTCTGGCGCTTACCTGCACTAGGGGTTGAACTGGGAGGTCTGGGCCCGAGAGACTTTGAGGTGTTCCCAGGGGCTCACTCAATGCTGTTGTCCCTGTTGCCCCTTCTTTTACTGTCGGTGCTCTAAGCCAGCCCACCTACCCTCCCTGGGCATAACAAGGAGAGACGGGCAGCAAAATGCATGTGACCCACGATGCATTGTAGGATGTGAAGTCAAATTCCAAAGAGCTCACCCCGGAGATGTTATCACATTTATTTTAACTTCTGTTTTTACATTCAAAATCTCAGGGAGGATGAGTTTATGTGGGGAAGACCAGCATTTGACTCTCAGTTTCAGGAGGGAGAGATGGTCTGGGACACAGCCAGCCCAGGTGTGAAGTTGGTAGGACCCCACCACAGCATGGAATGCCCTGTCTGCCTCTTCCGCTTCCCCACCACAAAGCATACCCCCCCCCCCCACCTCCTTCATACAGCCTTCCCTCAGCTCCTCCTCCTCTCAGGCTTCCTCTTGCCCAACTAGGTCTGCACAAGTCATCATTGTGCCTTGGAATGTTCTACACACCAGTCTTTTAGTTTTCTTCTCAAGCAGCCCTTCTCCAGGACTCCATCCCTGACCTCCAGAACTTGCTCAAATGCCAGCAGACATGCTCACACAGCTCTTGCTCCGCCTGGGTCAGGGTGACAGCTGTCCACTCGTTTCTCTATGATTTGAGTCGTGTCAATGTTAGCCTCAGGGAAGCAGCTTGACCTGACTGGATTCCCCGCACATATTACGGCAGCTGGCACGAAGCAGAATTAATGTTTCTCAATAGCAAAGAAAATCAAGTGAAATAAAAGCATCTGGGGTTGATTTCTTATTTCAAAATTCTTCAAAAACTGCTCTCATTTTTGAAATTTGTTCATGACCAATTTATTTATATTTTTCGACCACGTGGGTATTATCTACTCTGGCCAGATCTAGAGTCTTAGGTTTTTTTTCCCTATTTTTTGCATGAAGACAGTGCTTTATCCCCACAAATGGCAAACCTATTAATTTTTAGAATCCCCTACAAATGTTGCAGGTTAACTTGCTAATACATTTCTCAAGGTTTCCTCAAGGTGCTGTGGTTCCAGTCCATTCCCTTCATTTGATATTTACCCCTTGCTCTGAAACAGAAAAACATTAAGGCTGGATCGTGGTTTCTAGGGACCTCCCTGACTCCACTAATTAGATCAGCCTGACCTTCCTGCTCTCAATAAACCTGTGTCTTCACAGCACGTGCATAGGAGGCATGGTCTCGCGACGAATGTGGACAGCAATCCAGGCACCTTGCAGGGGTGTGTTCTGGATTCTCTTTTTAAACTTTTATTTTAACTTCTTGGAAATGTAGGAAGGTTAGTCTCTTCTCCCTCATCTAACGATAGGAGAGGAGACAGATAAACAAAACGTCAGCTGCTGACTGGAGAGTTTGCTCTTCAGTGTGTAGTCGGTCTTGCCATCTCAAAAACTGTTCTAGAAGTGAAGTCTGTATTTTTGTGGCAACTGCAATATTTAACAGGCTCAAAGCTAATACTCAAAATAAAGGAGATGATGAGTATTTATGTAGCTGGGCACACAATCGGCTTTGAGGTTGTCCTGAAGCGTGCATTAGAAATTCCTGATGCTCTCAAGGTTTTTCTGAGCTGAAATCGTTGAAGTCATGCTCTATAAAGTAGTGTTGGGGCCCTGGAGCATCTTTTTGACTCTATGATGGCCCAGAGCCAATTTAACCTCAAGTATTTCCTTCACCTCAGGTACTTCCACAGCCCACGTCCTTGCAGAAGGTGTTTATGAAGCTCTCACGTCTCTTGAGCGATGTCACTCTCATCCCAAGGCCTGCTACTAAAAATACAGCTCTGCAATAAACTGACAACATAAAACGCACCGAATCTAAGAATAATTAGTGAGAAGCATCATCTCAAATCGACCAACCATTACTTAGTGCTTACTGAAGGTGAGATCAAGAAAGTAACAATCATTCTGACTTTATCATCTACTCCTGGAAAAAGTCCGCAGAGAGCTGCCGGAGAGTGTTTCTCTCGAAAAACTGGACTCAGAAAAAAAAAAACAAAACACGCTTCTTTGGAAACTTTTGAAACGGGGGTGTTTCTATCATACAGACACTGAGTGTCCAGGTTTCCTCCCCAGGGCCTGTTAGAGAGCTCAGAACACATGTTTCTGGACTAACCTCCTTCCTGGCTTCTTCCGTTTTCTCTTGGTGCTGCTTTCTGTGAATTTATTTTCTTCTTGTTACATTCTGTGCACTTACACAAAACACCTTAAGTCCTTGTTAGAACATGGCAGGGGATAAATAATAGAAGCCCCAAGTAAAATGTATTTTGGGGAAAGAAAAATTACATTTCCAATTTTGGTGGGTATTTTTCTCCTTATAATGAATTCTACACCATTGTCCTATTAAAAAAGGTCTGCAGATCATGACAGTCTGGATAGGTTTTTTTTTCCCCCCCTAAAGGAATCAGTGGACACATTAACTGAAGTATTCTGCTTGGGGTGATCGTTTAAAACCATTCATAAGCTTGACACACTCAGTCCAATGGCATTTCCCTGAAGAATGTGGTGGCTCTTTGGTGACTTTATTTGCTGTCACCATGGCATTCCATAAGAAATAACAAGTCCCTTTATTCTTTCCAGTTTTCCAAACACCATAATAAGAAGCAATTCCTTGTGTTGGCTGCACATCTGTACACCATCACTCATTTCTAGAAGCAGCAGCAGGGAAAATGAGGAGCATTCCTAAGTGGCAACAGGACTGAGAGAGAGGATTTTCTTTCACTCTTCTTAGAAAATGACTCTAAATGTACATACCAGTTAAACACAGCTGTCTGTTACAAGGAGAAAAAAAAAATACATTCCCACACAGCAAGGATGTCTTATTTGTTGAAAAGAAGAAATCTCTGCTGATCAAAGCATTTCATGAATTAATATCTAATCTGGCCATTTTAATGTGCCATTTGTAGAGATATCCTGGACCAAGATTTCAGGAAACAGTCACCAGGCAACACTAACAAAACAGAGCAGCCTTGGCAGGAGAAGCAAGAGAAAGACCTACATTTCATTTATCTAGAAATAAAATACTCATAATAGTCATTGCATAAGGGAAATCATACCAACAAGCTATAGGAAGCAAACTCTTTTGATGGAAATGTTATGTGTTCCAACAAAAAGCTCCCACAACTTGGAATCCATGACCTCTTCTAGAAAAACAAATAAAAAGCTTCAGAAAAGCATCCTTTGCTTCTCTGCTGTAAAGAGAGAGAAGTGAACCCCAAGTTCAGCACTAGATGCCCTTCTTCCCTGGACCCGGGGTCGGGTCGGAGCAGGGCATCCCCATAGTCCCAAACTAGAAAACTTTTGGAGGCTCTGCATAAGGGTTTGAGAGACACAAATTTTAAGAGAGCTTTCTGAATGACACCACTGCTTCACAGTTTATAGTATAATTATAGTCCCTCAAAAACCACAACTATTCAGTACACCAGGGGAAAATGTCTCCTAATAGCTATTAAGTTGTTCACAGAAGTCAGGGCTCAGTCATTCCTTAGAAGAAATGTGGAGTTAGGGTTCTTAGCACTTTGTGTTAACGGAAGGTCTACAGTATAAAAGGCAGCCAAAAGCCAAAGTAAAGAACTGAAAGAGAAATTGACAACAAACGGCAGGGAGGCATAAGAATCAATCACAACGAATGACAATCTGAATTTTCTCTTAAGGGGTGGTACCTTAGATGGTCTCCAGCTTCCCGTTTTCTATATTCAATATGGCAACCGATGACTTAGTGGCATTTAGAAAATAATATCAGAAATGCTTTCCTATGGGGTGTGTGGGTGGCTCAGTGGGTTAAAGCCTCTGCCTTCAGCTCAGATCATGATCTCAGGGTCCTGGGATCAAGCCCCACATCAGGCTTTCTGCTCAGCAGGGAGCCTGTTTCCCCACCTCCTCTCTCTCTTTCTGCCTGCCTCTCTGCCTACTTATGATCTCTGTCTGTAAAATCAATAAAAAAATCTTAAAAAAAAAAAAAAAGACATGCTTTCCTAAACAGACTGCTCTCCCCATTCCCAACTTTAAATGTTCCCCAGTCTTCCCCAGGACTCTGCTATTGATGCTCCTCTTACTCTTTCACTGACTATCCACACAATCTCATTCATTCCCGTATCTGAATTAGTATAAAAGGCAATGGCTCTCACAAAGCCTACTCGTCTGCCTTCTCTTCCAAACGCTGAATGACATGTCCAATTGCAATAGCAGACTGCTACTTTCATTCCAGGCACTTTAAATACAATAGTTCTGAATTAAATTCATTATCTTTCCCTATACACTTTTCTTCCAGGATTCCACGTCTGCCTATATAGTCACTCAATCCAGAAATTTGGAAGTCATTATAAGTTATAGTCTCTTACCACTATGCATATCCCCAACCCACACCAATTAACCAACTCTGCTCATTTTCAGGATAGTTTTTTAAAATCCATCCCCTCCCCTGTAACCCACTGCCACTACCTTAGCATCTCTTGCCGGGTTTGCTGCAAAAGCCAACCAGTGCCCATGTTTCAAGTCTCTTCCTCTTCAATTACTATTTCACAGAAGTAGCTTTTAAAAACAGAAATGGCCAAATAGCTCCCCTATTGAAAGCCCCAGAAACCCTATCACCTCTTGTGAGAGGCAGAATTCTAAAATGGCCCAAGATTCCCTGTCTCTCAGGTGTATACACATTACACCATCCCTGGGACTGTGAATAGAGTAGATCTCGTTCCCGTGATTAGGTTATGCTATGTGACACAGCTGACCTTCAGATAGGGACATGATCTGGGTGGGCCTGACCAAACTGTGTGAGCCCCTAAAGGCAGAGTTTTCTCAGGCTGGTAACAGAAAGGGGAGGCAGACAGATGTGAAGATATGGGGGTTCTCTGTTGCTGAGACAAGGAGGCCTCACTGCAAGGACACTAGAGCAGACTCTGCAGCCAAGAGTGGTCCCCAGCTGACAGCCAGTGAGACAGGGGGGACCCCAGGCCTACAACCAGGAGAAAAAGAATTTTGCCGAGAGCTTGAAGGAGCATGAAGGTGTCTATATCTTTGCTCAGCCTCCAGATGTAGATGTTATCAGTGAATAACGTGGTTTCTGCTTTATGAGACCTAGAGTGGAGAACCAGCCAAAAAATGCAGGGTGATAAATGTGTGTTGTTGTAAATTGTTAAGTTTATAGTAATTTGTGACTCAGCAAGAGAAAATCAAAACATCTAAACAATACCCAACCCGGGTAGCACATCGAACCCATCCAACCTCATGAGTCTTTGACCTTCCTTTCCAGCTCATCTGTCTCCTGTGCCCTTGATGTTCCAACTACAGTCAATGCTCGTTCTTCTCATTTCCTTACCTGCTCCGGTTCTAACCAGAATTATGTAACTATCCTGAGCATAGTTAGAATTACTCTGGAAATTCAAAATTAAATAAGATAAAACCCATGAATGCTGGTGGTCTTTCAGCTGCCTTACAATACCACTGAAGGGACGGTCCACCAACGTTCTCTAATAATTAGTATCTACCTGCCAACTCATGACACACATGCTTACCATTTTTAATATGAACCAGCACTAAGAACGATTTAACTTCTAAGGAGGCATTTAAAACTAGCTCAAGGTTTGTAGGTTTGCTTTTTATCATTAGCCCTGTTTCAAAACCTAGATCCTGAAAGAGAAAGAAGAGCCCAGGAGAATACCTCAAACAGCCACTCCCAATTTCTTCAAGCAAGAGAGAAGTTCTCCATGTAATAAAGGATCTGTCCCAACATGAAAAGGAAGTGAGCTGGGTAAGCTCCCATCTCTTTCCTTCTTCCTGGCTTCTTCTATGGCATCCTTAACTATTTAATTAAGACTCAGCATAGCACAGAATTCCTAATACAAAATAAGAAGCAAATAAACAAACAAAAAACCCTCTCATATCTTATACTTGCTCCAGAAGGGCAAAGAAAGGAGTACCTGAATTTTTCCCCCCAAAGACTTTATTTATTTGACAGTCAGATAAAGAGCTCAAGTAGAATGGCAGGCAGAGGGAGAGGGAGAAGCAGACTCTCTGCTGCGCAGGGAGCCTGACGTGGGGCTCAATCCCAGGACCTTGACATCATGACCTGACCAAAGGTAGACGCTTAACCGACTGAGCCACACAGTGCCATGATGACCTGAATTTTTAAAGACACTTAAAATAAAATTGAACAGTGAAAAAGCCTCTTGAAATACATCGCTCAGTGTCACTAGGTAAGAAATCAGAAAATACAGTGAGACGACGTTTCTTTGAACTAGAAAGAATGCTCTGCGCCAACTTGCACAGGGACTAGAGATGAAGGAAGAAAAGGGTGATGTTGTCAGGCCCCTTCCATAATAGACTTTCCTGCCTGATTTGAGGGAGGTCATTACCAAAGCCAAGGAACACTACTCTACTTGCTCGCCATAAAACGTGAGTCAGTTCAGGATAAGAGACTATCATGAAAAGCCCGAAATGGAGTGTGTATAATTATTTTCAGAACATATTCAGGCTTGTTAAACACCTACTGATTTCTGACACCACAGGAATAGCACCTTAGCTGTGTCTTCTGTCTGTTCTCAGCAGGTTCAAGTCAGGCAGTGGAAGAAAAAGCAAATTTCCTGTTTTCCAGGTCATTTCTCAAGCCTCACAAGCTTCTAGGACACTGGTTTAGTTGTTCTTGTTGTTCTTTAAGACTGACTTTTTTTTAGAGTGGTTTTAGATTCACAACAAAATTGAGAGGTAGGTACAATGATTTCCCACATACTCCCTGCCCTACACAGGCACAGCCTCCCCCACTAGTAAGATCCCCCCTATGAGTGGCTTGTTTCTTTCAGTTGATGAGCCTGCACTGATTCATTATCATCACCCCGTCTACACCTTACACTGGGGTTCACTCTTGGTGTTGTACCTCCTGTGGGTCTGGACAAATGTATGGTGACGTATCACGAGAAATACTCTGTCCTCTATGCTCTGCCAGTTCATCCCTCTATGTGCCCAGCACCCCACCCCATCCTCGGGCAAACACTAATCTTTTACTTTCTTATAATTTTGCCTTTTCCAGAATCTCATCATCTTTTGAGTGGCTCCTTTCCTTTAGCAAAATGCATTTAAGGTTCCTCCATATCTTTTCCTGGCATGATAGCTTGTTTCCATAGCACTGAGTAATATTCCATTGTCTGGATTACAACACAGTGTGTTTATCATCCATTCACCTGAAGGACAAAAGCAAATCTCTAAACAGTATGGAAGCTAGGATCCCATTTTTATATTAAAGTAACTACTACTCTACAGAATATTTTTGTTTATATTCTTATAAACAAGGCCTAGAAGGATATACTTTATGACTGGGGGGTGGGTGGAAGTTCCATAAAGCTAGGGAAGCTTCTGAAACTGCTGGCTACTATAGTCCCAAGAGGGTTTGTGAAACCTATGAGCAGTCCACATTCATTTGTTATCACTCTTGACCACCCTGAGAGTTCTGGTTTGCAGAAAATGGAGGACTTCAGGGGATGAGTGACTTACAAACAAATGGCAAAGCCAAGATGGCACAGTCTATTGCTAGCTGCTGTGATATGGTGCTTCCCCAAGTTTGCTACTCTTAGGCTCCATATTCCATTCTTTGGAGAGTCAATTGTGAAAATGTAGTCTATGGTACCACAATTCTGCAGTCTGATGTGATTACTTCCATAGTAATTGATTTGATACAGAGTAAGTGATCTGATACTTCCCTAGATACTCATATGTTCAATACATAGGCCATCTACACATTATGCGTTTCACCAACAAACTTCTAAAAGCCTGCATGGGGAGCCAGGGTGGCTCAGTTGGTTGAGCCACTGCCTTCAGTTCAGGTCATGCCCAGGATCAAATCCCACATCGGACTCCCTGCTCAGCAGGGGGTCTGCTTCTCCCTCTGACCACCTTCCCCCTCTCATGCTCTCTTTCTCTCTCTCAAATACATACATAAAATCTTTAAATTAAAAAAAAAAAACTGCATGAAAGTGATCCTTTTCACTGATCTGTTGGTTCCACTACTCAGTGAACGGATTCAAAGAAAAATTACAGTTCAACATTTCTACCATTCTATCTTTAATGAACCCTCGAGTTTTGAGAAGCACAGCATAAACATGGACACGGTAGCTTCCTCAGCAAAAGTCTCTGGCTATTTAAGCAAGCTGAAATTTGTCAAAGCTGAACCTAATTCTTCCATTCACATGAATTTTTAAAGGGCTATTTTTTGGTGTGACTTGTCCTAGACACTCTGAGCATGTCTGTCTGATACGGAAAACTTGAGAGAATGAATAAATGTGAGAAAAATATAAAACCTTGGCAAGAATGACAATTTGTTTTTTGCGTATTGGTAGCCCCAAAGGGGGCTTACATTCAAAGCTAAATGCACTATTAGCCTTGAAATAAGTGCCCAGATTGGCTGCTGTATTTTATTAATTGTGGCTGCAATAAAGATTGGCCACAGAGTACGTCACTAACAACAAAAAAAAATAAGGCATGTATTCAATATCACTATGAAACATCTTAGCAGCGCTTTGTCTCCTCTCTATCTCGTTATTTTTCCCATCTTCTACTGAATTATTTAATTGCCATATCCAAACAGCAAATATGACTGAGATGAAATACTACTGTGAGATTTTCCCTTCCCTTTTGAGTTGAAAATATTCTCCAAAGTAACATGTCACCATACTGACTTCCCTTTATACGACACTGGGCTGTAACACACATGTACCAGCCAAACCCTGAAACCAAGGAGAGCTCCATGTGCTCCATTTTCTGACTGGATCAGCCAGTGTGTAGACACCAGGAGTCATGTGAAAACTAGCTTGTTGTAAATATTTTACCCTGTGCCTACAATAGGACCTTCATTCTCATACTGTACACTGGTCTTTCCTGAACCTACTTCTGTATTTTGTTGGAAATGTGGACGGGCACACATGCATGTGCACACACTCACATTCTGAGGCACTGAACTCAAGTTCATGTTCTCCTCCTGCTCAGAACCTAGGATTCTACTAGACTTCAACTCTGGATTCAAAAAGAGGACCCAGGTGCTGTTCTTGGGCCTCTGACCTAGGAGACAAGTCAAAAGACACCTGCCTCTGAAAGTGAAGGTAATCCAAGAAAGTGGTATCAAATTCAAAAGACTACCACACCACGTAGAAATGGTCCCAGGTTATTACTCATCTGTGAAAAGATTTTCTAATCTTGTGGCTGATACCAGTAGTCTCCCTCCTAAACTTCCTTTAGGGCCAAGACTATTTCCATGAAAAGAAAGGCATCAATTTAAATGCTAACTAAGGGGAGATGAGCTATAATCTTGAAAATTATAACCTGTCTTTCATGGGGGAAATGCTGTAATTATAAAATGAACTGGCAATTGATCAGGAAAAGTGAAACAAAAATCCCAGTAGAATGAAAACTGCTTCTTTTCAGAAGGGACGGCTAGGGTCCTCAGTTTCAACTGGCCTTTTCACTTTGAGCTGGGCTGTGGTAACTGTAGAACTTGCCCCAAATTATTCTATATTAAGGCAAAGAGCTGAGCCAAGCCTGAACTTTGTTCCATATACCAATTTGAGGAGCTCTGTACTATATCTCCAACTCTTTTCCTCTTTCTTCAAAATGAAACAATGTTGTTTCTAAGTCCTACTCTTCACACAGTATCTTATCTCATGACAGTATAACCAGAAGCAAAGGCTTGGCGATCATTTCCAGAAATGAGGTTTAAGAAGTTTTGAAAGAATGACATTCTTTCCATAGACTTGACCAGTCTCTCTCGGACAGGATCTGCTCATAACCTCAGAGCCCTTTTGTTCCAAGGGAGGCCTAATTAATTAATCCACTCCAGGCCTAAAGCCAAGCTGCCAGTTTATTAAAAGGAGACACTTATTAAGAGTGTCTATTACAGATGTGCTTCAAGGAGGTTTCAAAGCCTTCCAGCCTCCACCAGAGGGAAGGGAAGGAGAGAGAGAAAGAAAGGAGACAACAAAGTGAACAGAGGAGACACTTTGGTGGTCTTATTTCCTTACTTACACCAAAACCACATACATTACCTACAAAATTAATAAAAATCGATTTTGAGGTCAGAAGCTTACAGAATTGCAGAGAGATATTTAAGAATCTGATATATCATTAAATAATTTGAAAAGTAGATCTTTTTCCATCCCACTATTTCAAAAGCCCAAGCTGGGGATAAATGCTATGTTTTGGTTTGTTCCTTCTGCAGCTATAGACTTGGAATGTTTTTGAAACCCCAGTAAAGAGACCTCTGGAGCAGAGGGCAGGAGATCTGGGTTCTTGGCCTTCTCTACCTGGTCCAGGCTGTGGGTCCTTGGGCACACCAAGAACTGCTCTGGGCCTATTTCCTCATCAGTGAAATGAGGTAGAAGACAAAGTTATTTCCAAAGTCCCTTTCAGATTTAAGATTGTGTGACACTATGAGTAAGACAATCCCCTGTTAAGCTTCAAGTCTGAATCATTTGGTTTCCAGTGTCTGGAACATAATAGCCCTCAAGAAATTCTTCATATGGAAACCTCTGCAAAATTAATAGAGCTTCCTGAGAGGTTCTGTACATAGTATGGTGAAATGGTTATAAACAAACAGAAAAAAGCATTTGCATTAAGGCAAATAATAATTAAAACTCAAAGGATTCACTTTCCTGTTTAAAAAAATACTTCAGTGCCTACCTACTCTGTACATACTGATCAATGTATTCTGGAAAATACAAGGATTTTAATGCGGTGTCTAAGCAATGTGTTGAGATTGTAATATAGGTCCATGGCTAGGAAGACCCTCGGAACAGCTAGGCCAGTTCAACCTGTGTGAATGCGAGGTTGTGGTCACCACACGAGGGACTGACGGTCCGCCATGTTGGGAGACTCTTCCTGAGAGAAATGAGCCATGTCTTGGTCTAACGTAGGGAAGCACTTTCTTGGCCTTCAGGGCCAGGACAGAGTTACAGGGGGCATGAGCCACACTCAGCATGCAGAAGCAGAATGGATGCTATGTGGGATGGCTGTCGGTCTGTCACACCCAAGAATGCCACTTGAAGTAACAAATATTCTTTCTTTTACATGGTCTTGCCCTACACATCAAATTAAGCCTAAACCTAGTGTGCTACGGGGAATTATTTCTGGAGAAGCAGAAGTCTCTTTCTGAGAGACCAAACCTTCTCCTGAGCTCAGAGAAAGGTGTAAGTGGTTGACCCATCATTGCATAAGGGTCTGTGGCCGTGAGGCAACGAACAGAGGAAAGGAATTTAAAAAGATTCTGTACAGAGCACATGTGACAACTCTCAGAGATAAAGCTGCGGGAAGACTCTGAAGGAGGTGACATTTAAAGCAAGCAAACCAGATACAAAAACATGAACTATAATCTGAAATTCTAATCATGGGCTGTTGAGAAGTAGAAACCAAGATTATTTTCCAACCTGAAAGACTGTTTCCTTCACTATACAAACAGGGAAGAGACATCTTTGTCGAAATCAACCACTGTGTGGTAAGCGGCTACGAGACACACAAGACTGCTCACCAAGGCAGGTGAACGGCTTGTTTTGCTGGTGACTTCCACCTGCCCGCACGCAGAGGAGCCAAGCCCATTTCATCAAATCAGCAACACGAGGGGGTCGGAAAACACTGGGAACGTGAAGAGAGGAGCAGTAATGTCAAAAAGCGAAGCTAGCACTTCAGCCACACAACGTTAGACTATGGACGTGCAAAACCATCTCCTGTCATGCCTTAATGCCACATGACAATGGGCAGTAAAAGCCAAAAGAATTCCTCAGTGATTTTTATCTGTGATACAGCATCCATCCATCCCTCAATGCACAAAGACGCTTAGGTTCCCAAATTCACTCAGCTTCCGAACCCCCACCCAGGACCAGTGACTTACTGGAGGGTTTGACCACTTAGATTTCTTCCCACTCATACTCCTCATTTTAACCTTGCTATGGTTTAGAGGGTTTGACAGATCCTGTCTACACTCAGGATGACTATGAGAATTTATCAATTTTATTTACTTATTTTTTTAAAGATTTTAATTATTTTTGATAGAGACACAGTGAGAGAATGAACACACACAGGGGGAATGGGAGGGGGAGAAGGCGGCTCGCTGCAGAGCAGGGAGCCCGATGCAGGGCTCGATCCCAGGACCATGACCTGAGCCGAAAGCAGATGTTTAACGATTGAGCCATCCAGGCGCCCCCGAGAATTTATTACTTTTAAAAAATGAAAACCAGGAGAAAAGTTTTACCAATTTTGGTAAAAAGTGTTTGTTTTTCTTACCCAAGCCTTAATGAGGACAAATCTGAACACCATGGAACCATTTAGCACTGGTTCTGCCAGGTAAATGAGAAGGTGTGTGTTGACAGTCCTTGTGCTCCTATAACTGCACTCGAGTCATCACACAAGGAAACCGAGTTAATTAAAGTCCTTCCATCGTTAGGAGTCCCCAGGGGCATCGGCCTTCAAATAGGAGAGCTGGTGCTGCTGGACTGAAGGCCATCAGTGACAGCACACAACAGATGGTATGAGGTGGTAAGGCGTTCAGTTGAGCAGAGAGACCTACTGAGAGGTTAAAGCGGAATTTACACAATTACACAGACTCAAAAACTCTGTGGTTTAAGGCAGTGTGGAGTGAACGATACTTGCACTGGTTTGGAAAAAATCCTCATTTTCTAGCTTTTTCCAATTCATTATTATTTCTTACAATCCATGAAAAGGAACAGGTGCTCTAATCAACTTCGTTGGATTATGGCAATTCTATTTGCTATCCAGTCAAGGACTTCCAAAGCAACTATCAGGTATTTTAATCACATAACCTACACAAATTAGAAAATTCAGACACCATGTTTGTTTCTCCAGCCAAATCCCAGTAAGTAGAAATATGAAATAGAAAAATGAATTGGACAGTTAATGGAATCATGGACAAGACAGAGCATTTGGAATTTTTTTAAACAGTCCCTTCCTGACGAATAGTTAGAAGGTTTAAAAAAAAAAAAAAGGCATATTTAGGACATGGTGCCATAAATTTTCTTACCCTCTCTGGTTCCTTAGAAGCATCTCTATGGTATCGAATGATAGTCATGGAGCTCATTCAACCAGGGGACGCCTCGACATGGCCAAACCTGGGCGCCGGCTTTTATGGCTTCAGTGTTGCAACAAAGTAGCTCCATTTGATTTGCCCCAATCTGGATAGAAACCTCTCTCCAGTGCAGCCGATTCATTGGCATGTTGCCCGGAGGTATCAGTTCTGTGTGAATTTAACTGGGCCCATAAACACTAAGTCCCTCTCACCACTGGATCAGCAATATTTAGGGGCTAAATGGAGCGAGGTGGACTTTCAAATGCATGCATGGAGAAACACAGCAAGTTCCTCGAAAGTCACACCTGCAAGGTAAACCTGCCATAGCTTTTCTAGTGATGCACTAGACTCCTGCCCCCAAACAGGCTGTTTGGAAAAACAAACCCAACTATGCCATAAGACGGATTACACATTTTACACAAGCAGAACAAAGTTGCATTATGAAATGTGGACTCAAATTTCAGATCATGTCTGCCTTATTTTCCTAAAACCAAATCAGGCTAGATAAGAATGGTGCCCAAACAAGAGAAAACATTTGTAATTGGATGGTCATTAGGAAATACATTGTGTGCTAATCAGTCAGACTGAAATGAGTCTGAAGAACACAGAAGCAATGTGACTAAGAAGTGGTGCGCGTGATTTCCTTCAATGCATGGGACTGGGATATTTTTCTCTATTTTTTTCTTTTATAATTCATGTCTGAGACATAAACAGCAACTGTGATAGGAAACTGGCTACATGGAGTTACTGGTGTTCTCTAATGGTCCAAGAGAAATAAGGGAATGGCAGTGTCAGTAATTCTGCTGGGCATACAAGAAAATAGGGTGGCATATAAACATTGGCCAAACATCTATGATCAAGACGCTTAAAAGATGGTCTTCTATTGTAAGAAGATCTTTTCTTCTGTTTTACTCATAATAAAATTTTCTTATACTTTAGATGATCAATATTTAAGAGTTGGAAAAAATTATTGAGGCAAATTACATGGAAAAACACTGAATGTCACAATGATCCAAGCCTACTGCTGGAGGGAAGTATGAAAAATGCAGCCGGATTGGAAAAGGCTTCTATCTAAACATGAGGAGGCAGGAATCAAAGACTTAAGCATTCAGTCAGTGTGCTCAGAGAGCAACCAACCAATCCTGTAACTCACTTGTCCAGGTTCTGGAAGTGGGACTGACTCTGTCCCACTGCAACACCATGGGGCTAGGGGAAATGCTACCTTGTGGTTTCAGAAGAAAAGAAAAGTGGGCTGAGCTAGTCCAAGGTAGGGGTGTGTGTGTGTGTGTGTCTGTCTCTCTCTCTCTCTCTTCACAGGGGGTCCTTTACATGTGACTATATATTCTCATGATGAAGGCATGGCAGAGGTGAGCCTTGTTGATTTTGATGGTGAAGCTGTGAAGGCATTAAATAGACCACGGGGGAAAACACTTAAGCAGAGAGATTACCTTTTTTTTGGATGTCTTATTAAATGCAAAAAATACATGTTACTGGCTCCTGCATTCTGTTTTTCATTCACCTACCACTGTACATGTTGGGCACAGGAATCAGGGAGGCACTTCTGCTTTTTCAGTTCAGATTTTTGAGTCTTTTCTCTCCATGAATCTTAGACTAGGAAGGGGCGTTGGAAGTTGTCTAGTCTGAGACCTCATCCAAGGGACTGATGGCTTCCGTAAATGCACCTACAGTTTCTCCTGGAATCCTCCTGCAGAACACTTTTCACAAGGCTGACATCAATAATACAAAAATACGAAACATTTGTTTTCTGTTTACTTAAAACTTGGACCTCCCATAACTTCTACCTTAGTTTTACTCCCTATACCTTACGCAAACTATGTATGTTATGACAGACACTCCATGCCAACTTTTCCAAATAACTAGAATTAGCCATCCTGTCCCCTCCAAATCTGGAAGGGGACATGTGAAAATGTTTTCTTTATTCAACACATTCTACCTCTAATCATTCTTCACAAGAGGTTTCCAGATCCCTCACCATCCTACAACTCTCTGCTGAGAAAGCTCAAGTCAGAGTTCACTGTTATTCCCATTATTAAAAAGCTACCACTTATTAAGAATATGCTATGTTGTAGAAAGTAGTCAAATTAAGAATCTGCTTTAATCTTCTCAAAAATTGCTTTTTGAGGCAAGTATTTTCACTCCCATTTTTTCTGAGTAAACAGCTTCAGAAAGCTAACATTCCTTGAAATCACATGGGTTACAAGTAGATGAATCTATTTTCACACTTGTGTCTGGGGGCTCTGAAGAGTGCTACCCTGTATGAATTAAAGAGCAAGATACAGCGGATGGGATCTCTCAGGCCGGGGACACCGGCTGGGGTGGGTGCTGGGCGCTGCCCCCATTTGGGGAAACCACACGCTGCACTTCCACACAAGCCACGGTGACCACACGGAAGTTTCTGACATATACACCACACCGCTGCTTAACGCTGAGTCTGTAATCGACCTAAACCCAAAGATTAGTTTCACCCAAACTGTTATTCAGTCTGACCACCCTTTCCCCCAACGTGTTTCTATTTTGCATGTGATCCTTATAGAGTGAAGTCTGGCCTCCATTCCCACTAAACGTTATCTCGCTACCTTGCTTCCGTGTCACACACTGTCCACTTCATGAGAAGCCCGGATTCTGGCACGTGGGCTGGTAGTCACTTAAAAATATCGTTCAGCTATTTGTTAGGCGTGTGCCTTCATCCAAGAGGTTGATGAAAACTCTGTGTACTGGAGAGCAAAACTGAAGGACACCTTCCCCAGGGCAATGTTTTTCAACACCATTTACCTACTATACCCCAAGCACCCTGCCAGCCAAGGTTTTATGTTCCCCAGTTTCCATCTAAAATCAAGAGTCACTTTGAATATGTGTTTTCAGCTATATCTTGTTGCCGCCTCGAGAACATCGCTGATTCACAATCTGTTTTTCAACGAGTCAGTAACAAAGAAATCCATTTCACTTTACCGTGCCCAAATTTCTCTGTTTTCTCCACAAGTATGTCAGTCAGTAGTGACCAAGTTTTCCTCTACTACCAATGTCTGTTGTAAAACTGAAAATATTCTGCTGGCCAAGGATTTTGTGTCCCAGAGAAAAGAGAATTACTCTTAATTCTTTTTTTTTTTTTTTTTAAGATTTCTTTATTTATTGGACAGAGAGATCACAAGTAGGCAGAGAGGCAGACAGAGACAGAGAGGGGGAAGCAGGCTCCCCACTGAGCAGAGAGCCCAATGTGGGACTCGATCCCAGGACACTGAGATCCTGACCAGAGCCAAAGGCAGAGGCTTAGTCCACTGAGCCACCCAAGCGCCCCTGTTAATTCTTAAGAATCTATCAACTTCAGGGCCACCTGGTGGATCAGTCAGTTAAGTGTCCACCTTCGGCTCAGGTCATGATCCTAGGGTCCAGGGACCAAGCCCTGTTTTGGGCTCCCTGCTCAGCAGGAAACCTGCTTCTCCCTCTCCCTTTGCCCTCCCACTCCACACACACACTTGTGCTCACTTTCTCTCTCTCAAATAAATAAAATCTTAAAAAAAAAAAAAATCTCAACTTTATAAAAAAAATTATAAAAGAAAATAACTGACCAGCCTTGCCATGTCACTCAAAATGTTCACAGTGACATTAAAAGGAACACTGAATTAAATCCAAAATTAACTACAACATAAAAATTCTGAACTCAACAACACAGATTATGTCCCTAATACATTAGAAGCTTGGGCTGTAAATTAAGTTTAGCCACGCGATCAATACTTCATGTATATCACTCAGCCCTGAGGCATCTATTCCCCCACACAAAACACTATAAACGTTTAGATTCTCCTTTAGAAAGTTCTGGTAGCCATGACTAGACAATGGCCAGGTCAACCTGTTTATTCCATTAATAATACAATCGACAGAATGACTTGTCTCAAAATTTAAAAAAAAGCTTCACTTAGATCAATTTTTCCCGAAAGTGGATCCACCCTGGCAAAGTACAATCTCTCTCATGGCTACAAAAGTCCTTTAAGCTTCAGAGTAAAACCCAGGTGGGAGTACATTCCTGGATCTCCCAATTTCAAGAATAAAGCTCTCAATCAGTAACCGGACACTCTGAGGTCAAAAATCCGCCGAAGCCAAAGCCAAAAAAAAAAAAAAAAAAAAGTCAAAGATGGATCTGTGCATGGCACGCCTTAGACAGGACCTTCGGAACATGCTTTGCCCTCCATGCCACAGCCCATCAGTATTTGTCAGGTGACAGGGAGACAACAATTAATTAATTATATGATACAGTAACTTTAATATACGATACAGTAACTTTTGATCTAAGAATTTCTTTTCAAAAATTTTTTTCCTCTATGTTCCTGCAAATTAGTAAACCAATCCCATCCTACCATCAATGGCAAGATCAACATGAAATGGATTTGAATCTTATGATCCAAGAAAATGACTGGGTGCAGGAAGGCTTTACACGAAACAGAACAGGAATGAGGAGGGAGTGCAGAGAAAGCAGAAAGGAGAGAGAAGCAAGGGAAATCGGGTGGGCTTGGGGCTGGTGGGGTCTTCGGAGGACTAGAAAGGCACGATGACACATGTACACTGCCTGTGGCGCCCGGGAGAGCCTCGGGCACACAGAGCAGAAGAGGTGCCCCGCGTAGACACGTGATGGGAGGAGCTGGGGGGAAGGGCGGCGTGACGTCTGCATGGCCAAGGGCAGGCAGCTGACGTGGGAGGCATAAGCTCTTGGGATAAAAACACACCAGACAGTGGCTAACTGAACATGATAAAAAGAAAAAGGAAACGTTCAACCTGAAACTAAATCACCTTGCCGAAAGAGCAAACTGTCCCCTTCCAGCCACAGGGAGAAGGTGCTATGGCTCGCTCACACCCAGACCCGCTCCTGTGGTTTCAGTTCAGGTCCTTTATGTGTTCTCCGTGACACAGGGAGAAGCCACCCATCTCCCCTGCTACGGACGGGTTTGTGTCGCTCTCCTCTGTTAACCTGGCTGTGCTAACCATCTCTGATGAAACTCATTCAACTGCTCTTCCGAGAGGGATTTTCGCGTTCTTTGCAAAAGAACAAAGGATAGTAGACCCTTTTACACTCAGACTGTACGCGATGTACATTTAAAAAATGACTCTAAGAGGAGGACAGTCACGGTTCAAATGATCCTACCAATCTACCAAGGCTATGTACAGAAATTTACAAGTTCTTACCAATTAAAAGTTGCAATGATGCAAGTACAAAAGATACTATTAAATAACTTAAAGTAGAAAAATGAAATTATCTGAATAGAAGAAGTAAAACTACTCAAGTAGAAAAAGTAAATTCATTGAAATGATAGCTCATAAGATATTAAAGAAAAACTTGATTTTTGAAGGCCCCCATTTATTTATCCTACCATGGAAAGTGTTGGAAATTTTTTTTTAATTAAGATTTTTCTTTTGATTGTACCATTTCGTAGACGTTATAAGTTCTTTCAGTAATTTGATTTCCTATTAGAGACTCTGGGAAGAATTTTGTATTGAAAAACGGACTGAATAACTTTCCAGGGTTCTGAAAACAAGAATGCATCTTCTATGTCTTATACCAACACTCTCCAGTTCTCAATATTTGGACCCCCCCGCCCCCCCCAAAATTTAAATATGCACTTACCTCCACGTCACAGGTGTATTCTGACCCATCTAGAAGTATCACTTTGCACTGCATGCTTTTAGGCTTTTTGACAATCTTTAATGGAGATCGAGATAGCTTACTGCTAGATGACTTTTGAGAAAGTTTATCGTCTTCCAGTTGCTGATACTCTAGCTGTTTCGCAGCCCCGGCAGCGAATTCCCGTTCCTTGTCAGTGACCTGTGAAGAGCAAACAACGAACAGAGATCACTGCAAGACAGGAAATAAACACTGCATTGCTCAGGCAAGAGCAGAACCCTGTAGACATAGACTTTCCTAAGGAGGAGAGGTCTAGATCAGGAGACTGTGAATGGACATTTACGTATACACAGATATTTATCATGCTAATGCTTTCACCTACATAACTTTTGCCATTTAAATCTACCAGTGGGGCTTCATTTCAGTTTGACTTGAGGGTTTAATTTAGAAACACGGAGTTAGCAAGTGCCATCAACACTTCACTAAGCAAAGGGGGATACAAATGGACTCTTGACTTTTTGAAAAGGCACTATTAGCCAGCACCGTCTTTAAATCATTTAGATTTTATCCACTGCACTCTATTTCCTTCATTCACTGGATCCTTCTATATTCTATGACCCACATCACTCCATATACATAGAAGATATCTGATCAACTTTAAGGCCTGGAGAGCTACAAGTATTAATCTTCTCAGTAATGTTACAACTATTAAAATATCTGATTCTGCTCTAAATCAATTCAATGAAGCCAGCAGCACTGAAATTCATTACAAAGTAATCCTCCTTTGTCCATTTCCCCTGTCACTGTAATGAACCAGTGTAAGAGCAGATCAAATCTGTCCAAAAGCTTTAATCTGCTTTCAAAGCACAGCAACGGAGCCCAGGCTAGACTAAGAATTGGCAGACGATGTCCTAAGGAATAGTTAAATTCTCCCTTGAATCAATAAATACGCCTGGAAATCTCTCTGTGCCGAGACAGTGTCACCTCCTTCTTTAATCTATGTCTGTTTACATACACGTATTACATTAAGTACAATTGACACAACATTACACATAGTGTCACTTGTCCAAAATAGTGATTAAACACCCTATGCATTATGTTGTGCTCACCACAAGTGTAGCTAGCATCTGTCACCATACAATACTTTCTTCTATTAAATAAACACCATTGGTATTAATGTGCAAATTCAACTCATGGGCCAGACTATCATTTTCACTAGTCTGCAAATGAACACTGACAGACCAAAGAAAGACATGTTGTGAAATTCAATTTATGCCCCTTGAGTGAGCTTGAATTTTCTTCTCTCATAAACATACTATCCTCCTAGTAGCTAAAAAGTACATGATTTTGACAATAAACATTTACTTAGGTTTCTCACTTCAACTTTTTTTTCTTATTAGTGACTACAATTTTATGATGCTCTAATCACAAAATTATCTTCTGGTATATATTTATTTTGGATTTTAGGTATGGATTTCTGTGCTCATAAAGGCATTTTCTATCTGGTTTTTCCCTTTGGATTATAAAAACAGTCCCTTCCTCCACTACTTCATAGAGGAATTCAGAGCAAAGTTGTGTGAAGTTCTTTAGAATAAAAAGACCAATTTGCTGAGTGAAGAGACCATGAAAAGAACTGAAAAAACAACTTCAAAGGCCAGAATCGTTGAGAAGGCTAGAGGTAGCTAAAACAAGTAAATAAAAGAAAACCTGCTCTACCAACTTGGTCCAACTTTTTTGGGGGGGAGGGGGTGACTATTAGTCTTTCATATCCAAGTATTAAAATAGTGCTGCAAAAAAGTCAAACAATTTTGGCCTTAAGCTAGTTGAAGAAGTTTGGTAACCTTGGAATTTTTTTTTTTCCTTAAGATTTCTTTATTTTACTTAGAGCAAGGAAGAACAAGCTTGGGGGGAGGGGCAGAAGGAGAAAGAGAATCTCAAACAGATTCCCTGACGAGGACAGAACTAGACACAGAGCTCAATCTCACAATCCATGACCTGAGCCGAAATCTAGAGTCGGCTGATTACCTGAACTACCCAGGTACCACAAAACCTTGGAATTTTATATCATATATTTGCTAAGTGCTTCTAACTTACATAAGACTTTAGCACTTTTTTAAAGGTTTATTTATATTAGAGAGAGAGAATGAGTTGGGAAGGGCAGAAGGAGAAGGAGAAAGAGAATCTTAAGCTCCAAGACTTGGGGAGGGGGGGCTCGATCTCAGGACCTTAAGAGCACGACCTGAGCTGAAACCAAGAGTCAGATATTTTATCAACTGTGCCACCCAGGCGTGCCAAGATTTCTGCACTTTTAATTCACATTTTCATCTCATCCCAGGCAAAGTCAACAGAAGCTATGTTTTTATTTAAACCTCACTACCCGGAATCAACTTTTACTCTGTATTGGGGAAGATGAAATTTCATTTTTCCTCTAATAAAATCTGTATGAGACAAAGCTTTCTGGGCTCATTTTAGGTCAACTCCAGGCACCCCTGAAACCACCAGCACTCAAAGGGAGGTGTTGTTTCCAAAAACGCTTAAAGCACAAACCCCATCACTGCGCCTCTCACGCATCTATTTTCAACAGCTTGAGGAGACCAAGGACCTCAAATGAAACATCCACTACGGTCACATATAATTCATTACAATTAAAAAATATCAGTATCAATGCTTTCGGCAACTCCTCTGTTTCATGGAATCCTCATGACAGCTCTGGGAGGCAGACATCCAGGTCTCCTCACCCTCATTTACACATGGGAGAGAAAAGGGCAAGGGCACAGTCTCCACAATTCCCCGTAAAACGATAGCCTGGAATTCAAATCTGGCCAAGCCCATGCTTTCATCGTCACGGACTACCAAAACGTACTTCACCTCCAGCATAACTGGGATCCTAGTATGAATCAAAGAAGCCCAGAGCAGAAAAACCTGAGAAAACGGTCTTTTCTGATCCCTTCATCTTGTGAATGAGGAAGCGGAGGCTCAGAGGCTGATTGTGTTCTCTGAGATCTCTGAGGTAACTAAAATACCCGGGGAAGAGGCAGGAGTCACTGGTCCTCCTGACTCCTCAGCCAGCTACCTTCCCCTCAGAGTGCTTTAGTATCATCTCTCTCATTTTGTTTCAGACATCTGAAAATAAATACAGAAAATAAAATACATGTATCACATCACGTCTTGGTCCAGAAATTCTTTCTTCTGAACAATTATCTCCCACTCTCACATTATTTCATTACAGAGTTAAGAGGAAAGAACGGGGAGGAAAAAAATACCCAGCCTAGTAATTGTAAGTTTCTGAAGATTTAAAAACAATCAAAACACCACCATCCCCATATCTCAAAAAATAAATAAATGAATGAATGAATGAATGAATGAATGAAAGAAATAAAGAAAGAAAGAAAAGGTAAAGGAAAACCGTGATGACAACAATGGCTCCTTAGATTTTGTTTAATAAGTTGGAAGGATGACCTCCAGCTCCCCATCGTGAAACATTTTAGATCAGACACAGCATCTATCTACAGAACATGAAAATAAATGTTATTTTGAATACTGCTTCAAAGCAGAACATAAATACCGGGGAGAAAAGAAATAATCAGGTTGTAAACGTAGTTTGATGTTATAATACTGTGTTGTGCCTTCCAAAGAATTTCACTAACACGCTGATTTCGTGTCTCTTCTCTCAAGGTCTTCTATAATTTCTAGCTTGACACATATACTTCCAACTTAGAAAAAGGGCAATCATTTGCAGGGACTCCCAGATTTGCTTACCATAGCATGAGTGGATACCCTGACACATGTTCATTTCAGGTTTGAAGTTTCAAGCCAAAATACTTTAAATATGGATTCATTCAAAGCCCAAGTATAGGCCACACTATTTGGTATGAAAGCTTCTAAAAGAAATAGTCACATTACCTGTGACAACTGAACTATGACTCAATTATAGAGTTGAACACACACGCACCTGAGGGAGGGAAAGGAGACCCACCTGAACATTCACTCGAAGTAGCTGGCAACATCAGGATCAGAGTGACCCCTGGGAAGAATTAAAAGAACTCAAACTCCAGCCTGAATAAAAATTAGGAGGCTATTTAAAGCCATTGGCGTGGTGTCTAACCTTCCCAGATAAAACCAATAACCTGCCACCGAGATTTCAGTGTGGGTTTAAGTGCTTTAATCAAATGAAGGCGTTACCAAGCAAGGTTGTGGAATGTCATTCACTGAAAGTCTTAAAACAGCATAAATTCCCATCTGTCTGGGGCCAGAAGGGGAAAACAGATGACCCCTCATAGTTCCCCCTAGTGCTAGGAGACCAAGGTCAGCCCAGACCCTAGCAAAGGTCAGTAAACATTCCTGAAGTGGTTTTCTGGGTGATGCCAGCAGGTGCGAGGGACCAGGTTGGCAGCCTGGGTCCTGGGGCTCACCTCCTTCCTCACGGGGGTGCTGTGTGCTGCGGCCTGGAACTGCTCTAGGGCCTGGTGCTGCTCCTCGCCGCTGGGTTCGGGCCCCGGCCCCTGCGGCGCCCCTGTGTGCCCCTGCGCCCCCACCGCCTCCTGGGGCTCGGCCTCCTGCTCCGGCTTGGATTCCGAGTCTGAGCCAGATTCGGTCGTCATGGTTGATTGTTCTGCAAACAAAAAATGTCAAGGTCCCATCAGTTGGTGTAATTACCTTCACAAAAACTAGGCACAAAACCAGGATGCTACGGGGAAGGGCTACACAGGACCACAGTCAAAAAAGGGAAACATACAGGCAATCCAACAGGATCCTTCATACTGCACAACCCTAACAGACAATGTCCATTTACCGCAAAGATAGTTCAAAAAATCAACATTTAACTAGAAGTCAACACTTATTTTTAAGAATCCCAGGTTTTACTCCTATTAGATTTTTGCCACAGATGGCCAGTCAAATATGTAGATGACTATATATCTTAGACACATTTAATTTCAGAGCAATGAATCTTCTGCATCAGCTGGATCTCCATCTGGGAAGGATAATCTAATAACAGAAACCATTTTCTCTTTCCCTCTCCCTTCCTATCTCTACCCAGAGCCCCTGCTCTGCCTCTGGAACCCCTGAAACCCACCATCCTTGCATGAGCAAGCGCCCTTCCTCTGCTTTCTCAGAATCCTGCCCGCCCTTTTTGAGTGAACAGTGACAAAGGCAAAGTCAAAGCAAAGGCTTTGCTGGTGACGTGGAATGGGTCCCACACTGGACAAGCCCTAGGCAGGGCTGCAGGGAGGCTGGGAGCCTCACCTCTCCCTCCGTCACCAGTGAAAAGTTGCAGCTTCTTCCGGACTTCCTCCTGTTCCCCCTGACAGTTCAAAGAGGAGTTTGTCTCAGCTAATGAGGGATTCACATGACATAGCTTAATATATTATATAATAATCTTTTCTTACACCAGAAAACACCTTCTAAAATAGAACCACCATCTTGTAATAGTTTGCTAGTCAAGACACTTCAGTATTTTGTGCCTTAGTTTCCACATGTGTCAAATGAGGGAATGGAACCTAACCATAACCAAAGAACTTACTTCCTGGGGGCTCCTTCCTCCCCCTCTTAATGGGCATGCCACTATGCTTATAGCAGTTTTTTGCCAAAAACAGCAAGACAGGAGCCGTGCCGGTGGCTACCATGTCATTTTAAGTCATTTCTTATCTTAGGTAGATGACAGCTATTTCAAAAACAAATATCCCAGACTGTCATATGATTTCCCTTCCTAATTTTATGGTAAAAATATCAGGAAAAAAGGGCTAGTGTAACACTCTAAGCAAATGATACACCCGTTAGTATAATACGGAATTATGCAAAATACTACTCCATAGCAAAATCACCATTTAGTTCTGTTTTCGCAACACGGGCTGGAGAATGTTTAATAACTTCAAGAAGAGGGAGCATACAAATACCAATCTATGTCATAAGCTAAATGCTACATCCATGTTTCCAACCTACAATCCTATTTACAATCACCAGTCATCCTTTCTGTTGACTAAAAGACATAGCAACTTGGCATGTGCTCAGTTGCCCAAAGCCTATGTAAATATCAAGACCAAACACTAAACAAGATAGTGATCCAAATAAAATGAACACATTTTCTTTTTTCCTTTTATGTTTTAGATTTTTAAGCAAATCTTCAAAGTAAATATTATATTCCCTTTTGTATGCTTTTACTAGAAAGCATTAAGTCCACAGAAAAAACAGAGAGAAGGAAAGGTGGTATTATGGTGTAATCCAGAGCCTACAATCAAATTCAACCTTTTAGAAGGGAAAGGGTAAATTTTAATAGTCAATTCAATTTGCTAAACTCTCAATTAAGTGCCAAATGTAAGTCAAGCACTGCCTATGGCTTAGAAACAGAAATAAATATGTTTTTAAGGTTTTTTTTTTTTTTTTTTAAGATTTTACTTATTTAACAGAGACAGCATAAGCAGGGAGAGTAGAAGAGGGAGAAGCAGGTTCCCCACTGAACAGGGAGCCTGATGCAGGACTTGGTCCCAGGACCTTGAAATCATGACCTGAGCCAAAGGCAGTCACTTAAGCAACTGAGCCACCCAGGTGCTCCAAATCAGAAGTAAATATATTTTAATCCAACCCCTCTCCTCACCCCAAGGACAATACATTTTCTCCATCTTCCTTATTGTAATTAAACATTGTTTAAGCTGGCATTCCTTCACCCAGCTTGAGACCATAGCAAGTTGAGGTCAGGTGATGAGGTCTGGACCAATGAGAAAAGAGAGAATATGTTTGCAGTGTTTAGGTCATCTTCATAAAGGCAAGGGCACATGCCCAAGGTTTCCTTTCCTCATTGGCTCGGAAAAAACTGATCTACCTGCTCACCACAGATTCAGTCATGGAGGCCTCAAATTCAGAAGGATGCCACGGCCACCCCTTCCAACCTGGGCCCCTGGATGAACTCACGGAGCACAGCTCAACTGCTCTGGACTGTTCCAGAAATTCATTTGTCTTCCTTGAACCTCACTATGCTTTCTCAGGGCCAATCTAATACATATTCTCCAGAATAAAATTCTACCAAAATATAGTCATGCTCTAAGGGTTCCCATCTCCTTAAAACAAATAGCCTTCCGTCCATCTCACATTCTCCATCAGCTAGACCATATTTCTCTGCTTTCCACTTACAGCTTCTCAAAAAAATTTGTTGAAATATAGAAGAGCAAATGATGGAGAATAAAGAAGCTGAGCAAAAGAGAGACAAACTACTACTGGACCACAAGGGGAGAATTTGAGGGAGAAGCAATACCGTAAGATGAAACAGTATTAGAATAATTGGGATTCCAGAATAATAATAATATTGGAGTATACTGGAGCAAGTTATAGTAGAAATTTAGTACGGTAAAGGGAACAAGCATCAAAATCTAGGAGGCCGAGATAACCCCCCTCAAAATCAATAAAAATAGGTCCACACCCCATCATCTAATAGTAAAACTTACAATTCTTAGTGACAAAGAGAAAATCCTGAAAGCAGCTCAGGACAAGAAGTCTATAACATACAATGGTAGAAATATTAGATTGGCAGCAGACTTATCCACAGAGACCATGCAGGCCAGAAAGAACTGGCATGATATAGTCAGAGCACTTATTGAGAAAAATATGCAGCCAAGAATACTATATCCAGCTAGGCTATCACTGAAAATAAGAGAGAAAAAAAATTAAAAAGAGAGATTAAAAAGCTTCCAGGACAAACAAAAAATTAAAAGAATTTGCAAACACCAAACTAGCCCTATAGAAATACTGAAAGGGGTCCTAAAGAGAAAGCCTAAAAGTAGTAGACCGCAAAGGAAAAGAGACAATACACAGTAACAGTCCCCTTACAGGCAATACAATGGCACTAAATTAATCTCTCTCAATAGTTACCCTGAATGTAAATGGGCTAAATGCCCCAATCAAAAGACACAGGGTATCAGAATGGATAAAAAATCAAAAGCCATCAATATACTGTCTATAAGAAACTTATTTTAGACCCAAAGACACCCCCAGATTTAAAGTGAGGGGGTGGAAAACAATTTACCTTGCTAATGGACATCAAAAGAAAGCTGGGGTGACGATCCTTGTATGAGATAAATTAGATTTTAAGCCAAAGACAACAATAAGAAATGAGGAAGGACACTATATCATACTCAAAGGGTCTGCCCAACAAGAAGATCTAACAATTTTAAATATCTATGCCCCTAACATGGGAGCAGCCAACTATATAAACCAATTAATAACAAAATCAAAGAAACATATCGACAATAATACAATAATAGTAGGGGACTTTAACACCACCCTCATTATAAATGGACAGATCATCCAAGCAAAAGATCAGCAAGGAAATAAAAGGCTTAAATGACACACTGGACCAGATGGGCATCACAGATATATTCAGAACATTCCACTGCAAAGCAAGAGAATATACATTCTTCTCTAGGGCACGTGGAACATTTTCCAGAATAGATCACATCCTGGGTCACAAATCAGGTCTCAACTGGTACCAAAAAATTGGGATCATTCCCTGCATATTTTCAGACCACAATGCTCTGAAGCTAGAACTCAACCACAAGAGGAAAGTGGGAAAGAACTCAAATACATGGAGGCTAAAGAGTATCCTACTAAAGAATGAATGGGTCAACCAGGAAATTAAAGAAGAATTGAAAAAATTCATGGAAATAAATGAAAATGAAAACACAACAGTTCAAAATCTGTGGAACACAGCAAAGGTGGTCCTGAGTGGAATGTATATAGCAATACAAGACTTTCTCAAGAAACAAGAAAGGTCTCAAGTACACAACCTAACCCTACACTTAAAGAAGCTGGAGAAAGGGACATGTGCACCCAAATGTTTATAACAGCAATGTCCACAATAGCCAAACTATGGAAAGAACCTAGATGTCCATCAACAGATGAATGGATAAAGATGAGGTATATATGTACAATGGAATACTATGCAGCCATCAAAAGAAATGAAATCTTGCCATTTGCAACAACGTGGATGGAACTAGAGGGTATTATGCTAAGTGAAATAAGGCAATCAGAGAAATACAATTATCATATGATCTCCCTGATATGAGGAATCTGAGAGGCAGAGAGGGGAGTTTGTGGGGTAGGGACGGCAAAAATGAAACAAGATGGGATAGAGAGAGAGAGACAAACCGTAAGAGATGTTAATCTCACAAAACAAACTGAAGGTTGCTGGGAGGGGGAGAGATAGGGTGGCTGCGTGATGGACATTGGGGAGGGTATGTGCTGTGGTGAGTGCTGTGAAGTGTGTAAGCCTGACGATTCAAAGATCTGCACCCATGGGGGCAAATAATACTTTATAAGTTAATAAAAATAATAAAAAAATTTTTGTTGACCTCACTGTCTTCTACTTCCTCCCTTCCCCTCTCCCTGCAAGGACTCCAGTCTGACCCCCACTGAGGTGAACAGCGCCACGGACCACACACACTTTTCTGTCCTCATCTCATTTCACCTATTAGCAGCCCCGGCCCAGATGATGAGAATTTCCTTGTCAGCAGGTTTCCCTCCCTTGGGGTTCATAACACACCACACCGCCCAGTTTTTCTCCTATCTCTCAGGCTATACCTCCTCATTCTCTTTTATAGACTACTCCTTATCCAGCCTCGACAAGTGGGAATCTCCTGGAAAACTCCGTTCAGGCTCTCTCCTCTTCTCACTTGGTATTTTCTCCCAGCTAATGCTATGCTTTCCCAGGGCTTTAAATACCTCCAGAAGCCAAGTGCTTATAGACTCATACCTCTGGTCTGAACCTCTGTTCTGAGGTTTAAAACCCAACTGCCCACTTGACATTCCTCACTGACAGCTCACAAGTACCTCTAGATTTTTCTCTCCCAAGTCCGTTCCTCTCTTCCCTCTCCTTCCTCACTGCACTAAATGGCAATGCCATTCCTTTAAGTTAGAATTCCAGAAATCAGCCCTGAGATTTTCTTTTCCTTACTTTCTCTAATATAGGATGTAAAGTTTTGCAAAATATATAATTTTGCACATATATATGCAAATACCTATATAAAAATATAGATTTCCAAACTATATCTTGATTTGGTCCCCTGCCAACATGCAAGCTATCATTTCTTTCCTGAACTCCCTAATAAACCTCCTCTTCCCTGTCTATTCCTGCCCATTTCTATTCTGATCTTAATAAAACATAAATCTAGTCATAGCACTCATGTTAATAGCTTCCCAATGTGTTTGAAGAAAAATCCAAACTCTTAATTGCCATGGCCTTCCAGCACAAGCCTAGGCCTCAACACCGGATCCATGCCCAGTGGCAGTGCCTACCCGTCTCTCCCACAATGGTCTGGCCACATGATCTCCATTTAGTTGGCAAAGCCCAGCAAGATTTTCTGCCTCTAGGTTTTTTAGACATGGTATTCTCTGTGAGAACATTCTTTCCTGTGCTCTTCAAGTGGCCAACTCCCCATTCCTCAAGTGTCAGCTTGAGAGAGGCATTCCCTTTTTACATAGCTACTCTACATGTGGTGCCAGTAGCAACACAGTACCTGGACCATCGTAGGTATTTGAATAATTATTTGAAGAACTAATAAAACAACCCCATTATCATCATATCCACCTATATACATGAATGTGTAATAACTGTTCCTTATAGTCTTTAAGCTTTGTAAAATCTCTCAAGTGAGAAAAAGTAGGCTTTTCTATATTTAATGGAAAAGAGAACTCAGTTACAACTTTCAGAGCTGAAATCTCCCTACAAGTAATAGATGCTATCTTGGTCTGATCACATGCTAATGCTTTTACCAGCAGGTCAACGGGTTTTCCAAAAACTCAAAAAGAAAATATTTAAGTGGTTTAGAGAATCTCTGTTAAGAGTACCCAAAGAGTCATGAAATCATAAAATAAAAAAATAAAATGCAAATGACTAATAAAAAAAAAGTACATTTTTAAAAGATGCTTAAGGGCCCCTGGGTGGCTCAGTCAGTTGGGTGTCTGCCTTCAGCTCAGGTCATGATCCCAGGGTCCTGGGAATCCCAGGTTGGGCTCCCTGTTCCATGGGGAGCCTACTTCTCCCTCTGTCTCTCTCTCTCTCTAATGAATAAATAAAACCTTTAAAAACTGTTTAATTTTCTTTCCCAAAGGGCAGTTCTTGCATAGAAATCATATTTTTTAAAATGTTGGCTACCTTCGATATCTCATATTTTCTATGAGTATCATATTTGAGATTTCCTATCATCTGTGTTTCGGCAAATAGCTCTAACTTAATAATTAGATGTCAAAATGGTTACTGAAGCAAAACCAGAATCACATCTCAAAATATGAACATTTTAGTTCATTTCACTTTAAAATCTCTGTACAATCTTTATAGCTCTAATACGTGAAAAAAATCAGCAGCAAATGAGTTGTCATGTGTTAGGGTGGATGACAGACAATTTCTTTGGCCTCCTGTTTCCTCTTCCATGAAACAAGGGGTTCAGCCTGGAAATTAGTGATGACTGAGTGCGGTGGGTGTGGGGAAGGGAGTGGAAGACCCCAAACTCGAGATCTTCTCACGGTTTGTCTTCTTACAGAAGTCTCCCACCTCTTTCATGACCTTCTTTCAGTCTCCTTGTCTTTGTAAACATTAGAAGTTTTTACACAAATGTGGTTTTAGTACAGACTTCCCTGGGATGGATGTTTCCGTGCACTCCAAACTTTAAAACGCTGTCCAATGCATGTTAAAACAGGAATCTTTCTAAACACAGGACCTTAATTAATAAATAAACATGAACTAAAAGAGAAAGATCAGTACAAAAACATCCCAATATTGAGTGTCAGTGTTATTATGCTGTCATGAAACCATTCTGCGACCTGCTTTTCTCTTTGATTTCATGACTTGTCCCTAAGGCAGACTGCCCACTCTACAAAAGCCGAATAAAAATGCAAAAGAGAACCCAGCAACCACCTATCAACTATATAAATAAAATAACCTACCATTATTTTCTACCCACAAACATGCCATATGATACCTTACCTGTCATAGATAACATAAGTCACAGAACCTCAAACCTTGAATAAACACCAATGCACTTGTCAAATATTAACGAAGCATATTATTTTCCCCAGCACTACATGCATAATATAATGAATGAAAATCATTGCCGTTTCTTGACTAATTGTAATAAAATAAAGCTTTCATGGTGGCTGAGAGATGGTAGAGCAATAAACCTTAAAAATGTAAGGCTTCTTCATTCTGGAGTCTCAAGAGAATCCATACGTAACTCCACATATCTGAAAGGGCGTCATACTGTACCTAGAGGTAATGAGCATCGACAGACTACATCGGTAAATCCAGTTTCCAAAAGGTTTAGGTCTTCTTCCCTACCCATGCGCCGATACAAGCGAGTGAGGAACTGATTTTTAAATGGCAAACAATTAAAAACGTAAGCATCTAAATATAGCACTTTTAGCTTTAACTCATTATTTTCATAATTTTAGAGTGGACACTTCTAGTCTTGTACCCAAATGCCAAAACATTTTCTTAAAGCACATTTGTAGGATATTTGCACTGCCTTGTTTTTGTTTGTTTGGCTTTTTTTTTTTTTTAAGATTTTTATTTATTTGACAGACAGATCACAAGTAGGCAGAGAGGTAGGCAGAGAGAGAGAGGAGGAGGAAGCAGGCTCCCTGCTGAGCAGAGATCCCGATGTGAGGCTTGATCCCAGGACTCTGGGATCATGACCTGAGCTGAAGGCAGAGGCTTTAACCACTGAGCAACCCAGGCGCCCCTTGTTTGGCTCTTCTTATGCTCATTCCTCGCTTTCCTGGATGACCTTTGCCACTTAAAGTTGCACACCTCCCTTTGCAGCTCACTAAACTCTACTGCTGTCCAACGTTCCCTCTTCTTCTCATATATTCACTTCGGATTAAACAGAGCTGTCAATGATTTCAGTTACTAGAAGCGAACACCATTGCTTGTAATTCTGAACAGAGACGACACATAATGTTTTGGCTTAAACTTTGCCCTTTCTTGAAACTAAGTTTACATTATCAGCTGGGTTCTACCTCAACTAAAAAACAAAGGCTTAGACTTCTGGAAACTCTGAAGCCTAAAAGTTGAAGTCAAGACTTTCTTTGAGTATTCCAGTAAGGGGGCAAGAGGAATCCTCCATTTTTTAAGAAACTGGCACTATATTCATGCCTCTCGCAGGGAGAGATTTAGTAAATGCCTCTCCCAGGGAGAGATTTAGTAAATGACTAAGAAATTAAGAAATAGTGATGAGCTTCCAAGGGGATCCACGCAGGTACGAATAAAGTCACAATCCCAATCCCCAGTTTGTTTCACCTATAAAAACTGGTCATGCCTTTGTTCCTTTTCACCTCTAATTTTCTATTCCATAGAAGAAAAAAAGTCAATTTCTCCTCATCTTTTCCACTTTTAGAAGTAGCATTGTAAAATCTCCATCTCCCAACTACATGACTGCTTAATTAGCTTTTCTATTCAAATTTACCTCCCTCTCTTGCTGATACTAAAATTCAGTCATATTAGAAGATACCAACCTACAGGGCACCTGGGTGGCTCAGGGGGTTAAAGCCTCTGCTTTCAGCTCAGGTCATGATCCCAGGGTCCTGGGATGGAACCCCACATCAGGCTCTCTGCTCAGCAGGGAGCCTGCCTCCTCCTCTCTCCTCTCTCTGCCTGCCTCTCTGCCTACTTGTGATCTGTCAAATAAATAAATAAAATCTTAAAAAAAAAGAAAAAGACACCAACCTAGCAAGGACTTCGTGCAGGAAAATGCTCAATGTACGTATCTGTCATTTATGCATAGAACAGGATTCCTACTGAATAATCAAGCACTTTCCAAAAACAAAAAACCAACCAAACAAAAAAAAAACCATCTTTATACTATTGACCTGTCTTCAGGGATTTAAGACTAAAATGGATGAACTTTTTTAAAAAAGCAAGCTTTTTTCCTCTTCTATTTCAAATATAAATTCATAGGAGAAAAGAGGCTAATATATAAATGTCAGTTATTTGTGACTACAGAATAGTATCCACCATCAATTGTGAGCCAACTATAAGATGGTACTATCCCCTGGCACTTCTACTGGATTCTGCCTATGAGTAGAAGAATAAGAAGACGACGACGACGAAGAGCCCTCATACCATCCATCTTAAAAAACAAAAACCACAGTCAAAGCAACAATACAGGAAAGCAAGTCAGCCTGCTCTTGGACTCACTTACACTCCACTCTTCTGAACCCACCACCCCTCCCCCTCCAGTGGGGAGAGAATGAGTCCTACCTCTTCATTATTCTTTAGAACCATGCTTTGGAAGGAACTGTTGTTCCACCTGGTCACCAACCACGCTCTCCCTCCCACTCACTCTTCAGAGTGTCCCCGATTATTCTAGGACACCTTACTAAGTAAGGTTACCAATAACTTCCCTACAAGCCAGTAAATCCCAGGTGACCTCCCTTCTCATCCTTGAATTCTCTGCTTTGGACACTCTTGATTTTCCTTCTACCTGTTCTGACTACCTTTTCTCATATCCCTTGGCCCCTTTATGGCCTGTTTCCCGTTTCCTTTCTAAATTTGCTGGCTCCTTGGGGTCCATCACATTCTCCATACCCTCTTTCTTGGAGAGCTCCTCCACTTCACTTCAAATATAATGACAACTACAAAATAAAATTCCTCAATTTGGAACCTCTCTGAGCTACAAATCCATATATACAATTCGACTTCCCACCTCGCTTACCTGGCTATCTCAGAGGCCCCTGAACTGAACACATTTCCTTCCAAACCCTTGATGCCCCGACACACTCTGCTCTACTGCAGTCTTCCCCACTTCAGTAGGAGGGTTTCCATCTGCGCGGCTGCTCACGCTAGGGATTGGAAGAGCGCCCCTCTCCTTACTCCCAATTCAGTCTACAATGTAGACTCCCAATGCCAGTCAACTGCACGTCTGGAATTGTGCGCAAAGGAAGAAGACAGCAGAGAGTTCTATCCAGAGGTTACTAACCAGACAAGGGCAGTGTGAAAAATCAGCAGAACTTACTTGTGTGAGAGCATGCGGTCTGCTGCGGCTGGAACATAAGGGGTGTGTGGGGAGTGTTGAGGGGCGACAAGACAAGCCAGGCGGAAGCCAGGTCCTGCAAGGCTGTCTGATCGGGCCAAAGAGATTTCGTGGCATTGCCCAGACCACTTCGCTGGTGGCCACAAGGATCACTAACATCAGAAGGGGGCAGCTGGACTTTTTCATTGTTTCAGCTCAAAATTAGGCCAATTTGATAAAGCAAGGAGGCCTCGATGGGGGCAACAGAAGATGAGTTACTCCTCAAAGCCTGAAACAATGGGATTCAGGACCGGCCCCTACCAAGTATCTTCAAAAACTTAACAGAGTTGAGATGCTGAGTGTTTCTGACTAGCAGCAGGGATGCTAGAGAGTTTTGTTTTGTTTTCTTTTTCTCAAATAAGCTTTTTGGCCATACTAACTTCAACTGTTACAAGCCAACGTACCAACTCCTATTGGCTGGCTTTATGATTATAGAAGCAGAAAGCTGGGATTTCTATGAAGATGACACCATCATTCAAAAATTACTTTTACCATGACGACTGCAAACCTTCCAGGATTACCAAGATCCATCTTTATGGAGACAAAAATGTCACGACAGCACATCTACAATTCAGAGTTGGGAATTTAAGAAACAAGATAAAAAAAAAAAAAAAAAAACCCACAGTCCCCTGCTTCAAGGAGTGTACACACTGACAGGTGACCCCCAAGAAGCAACCAACCACGGCGCCCAGGTTGTGAGAAGCCAGTCCAGAGAAGGGGGCTATCAACAAGCCTGCAGGGGTACAGAGGGTTTCCTCGGGAAAGAAGCCTCATCTGATAGAAAAATCATCACAAACCTTCTGTCCCAAGTGAAATGACTAGTTTTAAGCATTGGGTGCAAGTAAAAAAATCACAGGCTACTTCAGGAGGATAAAGGGAAATCAGGGATAAAACAAAGTGCAGGAGAGGCACCCTGCTGGGCCAGGAGGACACAAACTGGCCTCAAGGGGGCCACATGTTCTGTGACCTCAATGGAATATGTCTTCTCTTCTGTTCTAAAATTCTGAAATTCTAGGATTCCTGAGGGCTAGAGGTACTGCTGTATTAACATGAAATCTACAAAAATTCTGTCCTTGAAGATAAAAATGACAGGGGCGCCTGGGTGGCTCAGTGCGTTAAGCCTCTGACTTCGGCTCGGGTCATGATCTCAGGGTCCTAGGATCGAGTCCCGCATCGGGCTCTCTGCTTGGCAGGGAGCCTGCTTCCCTCTTTCTCTCTGCCTGCTGCTCTGTCTACTTGTGATCTCTCTGTCAAATAAATAAATAAAATCTTTAAAAAAAAAAAAAAGAAGAGGACAGATACTGATCTCACCCACGGGCCCCCAGGGCATAACTCAACTAGGGCAGGCAATCATGGCACTAGCAATAAAGCCTGCCGCCCCACCACCGCACCCTCAGCTGAAGGCTTCATTAACTGACTCAATTACGCTTTTCTCACTGAAGCAATACCCAGATTATCCGAAAAAGCTGAAGGAAACACTCTTCGTTTCTGTAATACTTCTGAGCAACCTGGTTTATTTTTGGTAAGCTTTCAGCTTTTCAAGCTCAAAAACGTTTAGAGCTAAGTGTGAAGCAGAGAAATTAACAAGTACCGTTTAGAATATAGACAGAGATGAGATTATGAGGATGTCCATCTTGTCAACATATCATTTTTCCTAATCCAATGGGTACCAAACATCGGGGCATAAAATCACACGTATCTCTGAAATACCAAGAATATTTGGTCATTCCCATAAGCCCTCTAAATACTTTTCAATAAATCAAAGAAGCAGCTGACTGCTATATATACTGGGGGGGGGGGGAGGCTTACATTAGCAAAGAACAGAGTTCAGGGATAGCAGTAATAAGAGAGGCAAATTCCCGAGAGGACAAACTACTCGCAAATTAAATCCATAAGAGAGGGTGGCAAGAGAACCAATTCAGGCTCTGTTCTAGGACGTCTGGATTGTGATCACTCTGACAAAAGCAGCTGAGTTCCCAAATGGGGTTTCCTGAACTCCAGAGGCTGGGGAAGAGTACCTTACAGGTCTGAGAATTTGTTCTGCTATTTTAAAGGGAAGTGTGCATTTATACCACCCTTACCAAGTTTCTTTCCTTTGGGTGGGAAATTTATAAGTTTAGAAATTCTGGCTACATCATTTCTTCATGCATTAATACATTCCTTGTTTCCTAAATAATTGGTCTGAGGCCTGGGGATACATCAGATAAAGACAAATGGGTGTCTGCTCTAATGAAGCCTATGTTCTAACTGAAGGGGGGAAAAACTGTCAGCGGCACATAGATGTTATTCGAGAATCCAATCTAAAGTAGATGGCGGCTGCTTACAGTGGGCAGTTAGGGAGGGCTTCTCCAAGGAGCGGTGTTTAAGTCAACATTCTGACATCAAGAAGCATCTGCCGGGGCACCTGGGTGACTCAGTGGGTTAAAGTCTCTGCCTTTGGCTCAGGTCATGATCTCAGGATCCCGGGATCCAGCCCCGTATCAGGCTCTCTGCTCAGCAGGGAGCCTGCTTCCTCCTCTCTCTCAGCCTGCCTCTCTGCCTACTTGTGATCTCTCTGTCAAATAAAATAAAATATTTAAATAAAAAAAAAAAAAGAAGAAGAAGCACCTGTCCTGTGAAGTCATCGGGGGTTGGAGAATACCTTCCAGACAGACTCATGTCCAGGTCCAAAGAACAAAATGAGCGTGGTGTGGTCAAGCAATGAAAAGAAGGTGGAGGGGCACCTGGGTGGCTCAGTGGGTTAAAGTCTCCACCTTCGGCTCAGGTCATGGTCCCAGGGTCCTGGGATCAAGCCCTGCAGCAGGCTCCCTGCTCAGCGGGGAGCCTGCTTCCTCCTCTCTCTCTCTCTCTCTCTCTCTCTCTCTCTCTGCCTGCCTCTCTGCCTACTTGTGATCTGTCTGTCAAACAAATAAATTAAAAAAAAAAAAAAAGGAAAAAGAAAAGAAAAGAAGGTGGAGGTAGCTGGAACCCAGCAGGTGCAGGGAAGAATGTGGTAGAAGTTGTGAGCGAGGGCCAGAGTGTGACCATCTCGGTAAGCCGGTTTATGTGGCTGGGTTTTCTGTTAAATGCAATGGAGCATTTCAAGGTGAGGAATGATCAGGTCTTACGGATACTTTTAAAAGACCACTCTGGCCTCTGAACAAAGGAATAAGGGTGGGAGCAAGAAGAGCAGTAAGTGGCCCTGGCAACAGTCCCAGCAAGAGAGCCGGAGCAGGAGAGGAGATGGCAAGGAGGGGCACCCGTCTAGTGGCAGCCCGAGCTCTGACTGGAGCTTTGAGAAGACAGGGGGAATGGATTATGCAGGCAGGCAAACCCTCTTGGAAGCCTTGTGTCTCTTAGAAACACGGGGATCCCTGAGGGTGTAAAGATCACACAGGACGTATTCCCCAGTAGGGAGGGAGCCCGCCAACCATCCGGTCGGGTTCCCGTCATGATTCCTCTAGGTGGTGCTCCATCACCTTCAGCAATGGAAATCATCTATGAACCCTATACCACCAGCAATCAGTTTTAAAAACATCTCATCCAGGTGAAAAGCAATGCCTGGTTTTACTTACAAGTGAACGTATTCTAGTGGTCTAAGTGACAGCTCCAGTTTCCAAAAAAAGAAGAAGAAGAAGAAGAAGAAGAAGGAGGAGGAGGAGAAGGAGGAGGAGAAGGAGGAGAAGAAGGAGGAGAAGGAGGAGAAGAAGAAGAAGAAGTTGTTAAAGAAAAAAAAAAGCAAACAGATGAACAGTAAAAGCTTTGGTCTTTACAGGTACAGAATGTGTTTCTAGACTTGACCGGAGAACCTAGCTGATGGCTGAATGGCCTTTGTACCTATAAGCTATTTTTTCCACACAATCTGGCAGAGAATTTTAGTCTCCATGAAACTTGAACATGATTACCACCAAGATGCTGTCATTGTCAGGCACCTGAAGACATGCCAGTAGAGTTTTGATAGGCTTCACACAAGAATCCTGCTGATGCTATCAAAGGAGTTTATTTAAATTTCTGAATTGTCCATCCATGAATTCTATCTTGGTCTGGGTTGTACAGCTGCCTTACAAAACATAGGGCAGTGTTTCATGTATATTTACATGTTTGTCACTTTGACAAGCACTTTTTTTTTTAAAAGATTTCATTTATTTATTTTTGAGAGAGAGAGAGAGAGGATCCAGGGATCATGACCTGAGCTGAAGACAGACGCTTTACCGACTGAGCCACCTAGGTGCCCCTTGACAAGCATTTTCATTTATTATTGGATATCCACCAAATTTACTCTAAGAGCTGTCCCTGGGATAGGAAATTGTCAAATACCTATTTATTTTCAGGAGTTAACAGGGATACTTGAATTCAGTTTCCTGATAGCAGTGTTTATAGTAGTTCATTATTATATCCTAATCCTGAATAAGAGTTCAGAATGGATTATGACTTCATTTCCCTTAGCCAAAGGCATCACCATAGTATTTTTGTGGTTTCAAGCAAAAAATTAAATCCAAACTGAAATTTCAGACCACCAATGAAATACAAAAGAGCATAGTGTTCAGCCTTTATGGCAAACTGAACCCTAGACAGTGGGAGGGAATAAGCTATCCGTAGGAACTATTCTCTCCACTTCCTGTTAAACATAAATCACTCTTTTGGGGACACCTGGGTGAATCAGTTAGTTAAGCATCACCTTCGGCTCAGGTCAGGATCTCAGGGTGCTGGGATCGAGCCCCACGGCTCCCTGCTCTGCACAGAGTATGCTCCTCCCTCTCCTTCTGTGCTCTCTCTCTCTCTCAAATAAATAAAAAATAAAAATCTTTAAAAACATGTTACATAAATTACTCTTTCTTAGGAAGAAACTATCATTATGTCCTTAACATGTATACCGTAATCCAAACACAGCATTTTCTCTTCTCCACTGAACACTACACAAATTTTATAAAATATTCTTTCTTCCACGTGAGTTTATTGGGTACACCAATAAAATCTGCTCTTAACTTTTTATTCCAGAACTGGACTTTTCTTTATGTTCATCTATAATTCCGTATTGCTAATATGCTATTTTACTTCTACCTAACATAAGTCAAATACTAATAAACCATAAAATTGTATTTTGTTTTAAAGACGTATTTCCTACTACTTATATTTAAATACACACACGCACGCGCGTATAATGACAGTACTAGTTTCTTCCTTAATAAGAAGAGGTTTCTAATCTAGTATGAGCCTTCGGGATTCTGTCCCAGGTTGCCATTTTATTCCTGGAAAACCAAAAGTAAATGATCGTTTTCATTTCTAGAGAAAATGTGACTGGTACTGACTCTGCTTCTCTAGATTCCTAACTATTTATAACCTTCCACTGATGGCGGCTAAATTTAAGCCTCAAATGGACAAGCCTAAGTTTTAATCCATTTCAACTTTTCAAGTGTTGCTGGTGGAAGGCCTCAAATTGACAAGAAGCCAGTAACATACGTTTCAAGTGTATAAACGTCCAATGCCACTGTTTAAAATTTTCAAGAATTTCACAGCTAAAATCAAAAGAGAGTAAAGGAGATAGTGTATTTCTTCTGCACTGTTGGCCAATTCTATCTCTGTAAAGAACGTACTAGCAAAAAGAGATCTTTGGCAACTTAATGCAGGAGCATATTTTTCTATTACGCAACATCTGACTCTGCATCTGTGAGAAATGAAGTGTGAACCATATAGACGTGAATAAATTAAAACAGTCAGATTCCATGCAGTCATCTACCAGCAAACAGCTCTCAGACTCCTTCTGAAACGGGTCTCTCTCCCACAGAGCCACTCATTTAAAAATAATAATAATAATAATAATAATAATGGAAAGGTTATGGCAAAAACTTTCAACCTTGGCACCTTATGAGGGGCAAGAAAGCCCCTGACATCTGGGGCTACGGCCAGGAATCCACACTGTAGGTTTCTCTTTACAGGTGTCCATGTCAGAGGGGGTGAGGACAGCCAGAGCAAGAAAAACAGCCATCTCAAAATGACCCAAGAACAAATAACCTGTTCTCTAATTCCCTATCTGTCCAAAAACTGTTGCATATAGACGGCAAACAAATAGTGAATGAACAAACAGTTTGCATTTCTGAGTTTCAGAAATGTAAGACAGAACCGTGCATCTCCCTTCTATCGAGGAGCTTTGTGAGTTCAGAGGAATGGCAGAACATGGATCTGGCTTGTCCAGTTTCTGGAACTGCATGAAGGGACTCAAGGCTTTTCTCCCTGGGGTTTGCTCCTTATAGCAAGCTTCATGCAGGCACCCAAAACTCATCACAGAAAGACATGTGGTGAGTATGAGGGAAAAAAAAAAAACAACCAAAAAACAAAGAGGGAAACAGACTTTTCAAAAACCCAGAAAGGTAGGCGGCCTGTAAACATTTGTATCTTTACAAACACACCCCTTCAGATGAGCCCTGAAGACTCACACAACAGGAATCACATATGATCAATAAAGAAATACAGGGTGGGGGGGAAAAAAAGGCATTTCTATTGCTAAGAAAAAGAAACCAAATATATGGGGGAAATTCTAGGTTCTTTCTATTATTGTTCCCATTTAGTACTTATCAAATCATACAAAGTAAACTTGATAGAATCCCAGCAGTCATTAAATGTATAAATGAATGAATGGTTGAAAACATCAGCTTCATTGAACACAAATGCACCAAGTCACAAATCTACAAATGAGGTCTGGGAAAATCAAACCCAATCCAGTCTGACCCCTAAAGCCCTTGGCTGTTTTGCGGTATGGTGTCTACTGCACTGAAAAGAATGACCGTAAGTTAGTAGCTCTCAGCTTCTCCACATAGAAGATGCCAGATTTCATCAGTTTCCTTTTGTAATCTTGACATTTTCCAGGACATTGCTATACTCCAAAACCAAATTAACAGAATTTGGTTTTTTCCATAGTTCGACAGATAGCATGGCATCTCTGCCGTCCTGCAGTTAATTGACTAAGCATTCAGAGACTCTTATCCCAAGTCCCACAGACATGGAAATGGAGCTCCTCTAACAGCCTGGAACCTCCCATACTTTGGGGTTTTGACAGACTTAATTTTTTCATCCTTCAATACAAATGCAAGGCCAAGCATTTAATTATTCTGTTTTTACCATAATGCATGGGCTTTTATCTCTAGGCTGGTAATGGAGGAAGACTACAAAGAATGTTCTTAAAAGATCTCACTGGCACACAAATGAGCTGCCTGAGAACAGTGCCTCAGCTCATTCTCTGAAGGTGCCAATCAGAGGATTCCTCATTCTGGGGCTGTTCACTGACTGCCTGAAGCACTGAAATGTTCCCCATTTTCTACTCAAATTCTGTGTAATGAAAGCTTTCCAGCCCAGCTCAGCTACCATCTTGCCTCTTGCCTCCTGCCTCTGAGGTGACTCAGCAGATAAAAATGCATGGGCGGTTGGCGCTGCCTTGGGATATTCTGATTGTGGGGGTTGAATTTCCCACACAATGTACTAAAAATGACTGAACTGCTACAGGTGTGATGTTCTATTTATATTCCTTTTCTCTGATGGGCAACTAAGCCAATAAACAGCTCTTTCAATTTTTAAATCCACATATTTCCAGTTCAACGGAGATTAACTTAAAACCCTACAGACAAAAATAAATTTGAAGAAAAACTGAAAGGCTGAAATGCAGTTCATCTTAAGAAAAATTTTACAGGTTCTTTATGGTCTAAGGTTTTCTTTCTTTCTTTCTTTTAAGCCTTCACTACAGCAACACCTGCTTCACTTCCTATGTTGACTTTTTTTTTTAATTACAAACCTTTCACAATGAAACTCATTTTAAATCCCTTAACCTGTCCATTTAAAATGGAAGCAAGGTAACTGTCTTGGTGAACGCTTTCTCTATAAAGAAGCCGCAGGAATTCCTTGCTTTCAGACTTCTCCGCCCAGAGGGGTCCTCAAACAGGCTGGGAGAGAGGCATCTGCTCCCCCAATGCAGATGTGAGCAGAGTCAGGTGGAGAAGATGAGAACAAGTTGCAAATGCAAACTTGGGACCCACAAGAAGAGAGGATGACGTTGGTCCGGGTCTGCCGACCAGGGGAACTCCCTTCCTGGAAAGGGTCTCAAAGATTCAGGGCAGTTGGCTTCCCCGGACACTCAATGGTGTTTCTGATCGAGCAGACAGACGAGGACAGATTAAACTACTCCCTGAGAGCAGGGAGGCCATTCTTCCTGATGGAAGGGAGGGGGGACTATCAACAGGGGTCACACAGCTGGAGAGAGGAGCCCTAACTACAAACTGTGGAAGGCTGTGGATTCAACGACCAGACTCACCATGAGAAGACAAAATTTAAGTGATAAACCGAAATATTAAGAGTGATCATTTCTGGGTGGTTGACTCCCTTTTTTGGATTTTCTACAGAAGTAGGTCTTAGAAGCAGAAAAAAACAAATCAACAAAATCTCTCTTTGTAAAGACCTATTTATCACTTCTTTAAAATACCCTTTCAGCTGGGTGACTTCGTCATGTTTTGACTTAATTTTTTTTACGGGAAAAAAGGATTACTTCTAAAATTACATTTCTGAAATGCATCTGGATATGCTCCACTACTATGGCTTGGTGCCACCACTCAGTGGATGGAACAAACCAGTAAAGCTTTAAGGTTGCCGAGTAGGACACTCAGGCCACTTGGATCAGAATCACCTGAGGCTCCAGTAAAATTGCATATTCCCCAGACCTAGCTGCAGGTGTGGAGAACATCTGGCACCCAGATGCTTGACCCCCACCCCCCACCGATTCAACCAGAATCACTGGTGGCAGGTCACAGGCACAGGTAATTGTTAAAAGCTACTCTGGGATTCTCTAAAATGTGGGCTGGATTAAGAACAGTAAGGGACAGCATTTCTACACTTTTAATGAGCACCCAGGGGAGTCTTCCACTAAAGTTTGCTAACCATTGCTCTGTAAGGAAATTAAAAAGTCCCAAAGCTGTGGATCGATTGTGTTTAGAAACAAAAATGGCAAGTAGATAACAACAAATCATGGACACTGGTCAGAGCTTATATCAATGTGTACTTCTTCTGGTTACTGCCACCAAATCAAGTCAGAGGTTCTGCTGCTTTTTGCATTTCTATACACAGACAGACACACACACACACACACACACATACACACACTATTTTGGGTTTTTGCGGTTTATGCAAAAGATGTAGGCAGACTATATGTTTTTGCATTTTAAGGTCTTCACTTTAATAATCTGTAATACTCATTACCAGCTATATTTGAAAATACTTATATACTTCTGCCTTAGTCCTGCTCAATCTTCTTCCCAACAGAATATTCAGGAATAATTGGTGGAAAGAGTATTATACACCTCTATCAGGGATGATTATTACTGAAGTGAGGTTGAGAACACTGTATTTCCTCAAAATTGAAAAAAAAAATCCTATATGCTCTTCTTTCCAAGAAATACTACTTTTATTTATTTACTTATTTATTTTTTTATTTATTTACTTGACAGAGATCACAAGTAGGCAGAGAGGCAGACAGAGAAAGAGAGAGGAGGAAGCAGGCTCCCAGCGGAGCAGAGAGCCCGATGCGGGACTCGATCCCAGAACTCTGGGATCATGACCTGAGCCGAAGGCAGAGGCTTTAACCCACTGAGCCAACCAGGCGCCCCGAAATACCACTTTTAAAATGAAACGGGTTTCCATCAAGGGGAGGACAGTTGGGGATGGAGAGAAAGAAAGGAGGGAAAATAAAACCCTGCTAATTATGATTCACGGGCCACCTTTGGTTTTTGCCTTAGTAGCAAATCCTATGTGGACACCCAACTAGCCCTCACCCAACATTTTCAACACAATTCCACAAAAACTGCTGGGCACTTGCCAGTGAAGTCAGTGTCTTGTCACCCAACAGAAGAGGTAACAGATACACCAAAATCTTTTTTTTTTTTTTTTTTAAAAAAGACTTCAAGGCCAAACCTCTTATTTACCTAACCCTGGATGTTAAGCAAAGGGTCATATCCTTTTCTGATAACATTGTGACTATATTCTTTTCATCCTGGCCCCCCTGGCAGCTGAGGATGATAGGAGCAGAGCCAACACCGAGTTCAAGGAGATGAGACACCTTTCACCAAATTCAGTCTGTGATCTACTATTTCAGCTAAGAACTCAGAACATAGCATTTTTATAGCTTGAGAAACATTACCTATGAAAAGCATATAAAATAGTAACAGAATAAGGCCACAGATTATAACCTACTTGCTAATGTTTTCTACTGGTCTTTATCCCTGGCTGGGTTGTTACAAGTTTGGACTTGAGAGGCTATTTCTTTCTGTGCTATCAAGTATTTTCAATAGCTCCCCATCCCTTTCTTCTCCCTGATGTCACACTAAGGGCAGCCACATCCCAAGCCTTCCTGACCCTCAAACCTCACTTTCATCCTCCCAACATGAGCTTTGGCAATCATGGCCTACTGAATGGCTTGTTGTTCTTCAAGAGCCCCAGGCCCTTGAATGCACAGCCCCTAGAAGCTTCCAATCCACCCACTTTCCCCAAGCACTACTGAACGTGATGCTTTGGCTCTGACCCCACTCCCCAGCTTGGATGCTGTCTCCCTGTCCCCAAAAACAGTCTCAGCTGGACAACCACTGTGCTCATGCCCATTCCCACCATTCTGTGTATCTCTCTGTACTGGTAGCAACATTTGCTTCTGAGAGTCTCTGCTACCAGACACACGAGTCTGAAAGGCAAGGAATGGTTTTTGCTCTCATTCTGTACCAGAAGTCGGTCTCAAACTGAAGGTGTCTAAGAGCGAACTCCCGAGTTTTCTCCCCTGAACCATGCTGTCCCCGACTCTTACCCCACTGGCCAATCTATCTTTTGAGAAGTCTCAGGCCAAAGAAAATACAGTTGCAAAAAACATCTAACAAAGATGTCCATATTTCTTTTTTTTTTTTTAAAGATTTATTTGCCAGGGAGAGAGTACAAGCAGGGAGAGCAGCAGGCAGAGGGAGAAGCAGGCTCCCTGCCGAACAAGGAGCCTAATGCGGGACTCCATCCCAGTGCCCTAGGATCATGATCTGAGCTGAAGGCAGACGCCCAACTCACTGAGCCACCCAGGCGCCCCCAAAGATGTTCACATTAAGTCCTTTCAGTAAATCCTGAGGCTCTACTTCCCATAGCCCTGCCCCCTTCCACACACCTTTACCTATACCACTGGCCCTCCATCCAGCCCACCATCTTTGCTTGTTAGTTACTGCATTATCTTTCTAACTGGTCTCCCTGCCTCTGCATTTGCCAAGAGCCAGGGTGATGCTTTGGGACTATAAAGCAAATCATGTCTCTTCTCCACTCAAACTCCCCCAATGACTCCCGATTTCAAGAAGAGTAAACTACAGTCATAATATCCCACCAAAAAAATGATCCACAGTTTGCCCCCCACAGCCGCCACCCCAGTGTTCTACTTCTCTCCTGTTTACCTGCTCTGGCCAGCCTGGCTGACCTCTCCATCATTCCACTTAAAGAGCAGGACACGCCCCTCCAGGGCCTGCTATTCCACCTGGAATGTTCTCCCTTGGCTCATTCCCCCACCTCATTCAAGTCTTCACTTGAATTTACCGCCTCAGTGAGGCCTTCCTATTAACCCCTCCATGGCCTCTCCTCCTTTCCTGCTCTTTTCTTCTCCATAACATTTATCACTAAACTACTATAGGAAATATTTCACTGATTTACGTTGCTCTTTATCTGCCACTGGAGGCTCCAAGCCCCAGTAACCCCGTTGTCTAGAAGAGTGCCCGGCACCCAGCAGGTGCTCGATGAATATTTGTTGAATGTATGGACTCAGCTTTGGATTTCTAGGCCCTTGAACAGTGAGTGTCGGGCACTTAACAGGCACTCATTAGATGGTGCTTGCTGAATTAGAACATCCATCTGCTAAATTCTTGAAATACTTCTTGAAATTGTGCTGTCTGTTACAATCATTCTAGACAAAATGGCACTACAATCAACACGTTTATTAAAATTCTTTGGATCACTTCTCACAGAAAGACAGCGTGACCTAGTGAAATGAGCTTGGGCATTGATGTCAGACAGGTGTGAGCTAAAATTCTAGCTCTACGACCTATTAACTGAACCGTGTGAGCTTGCCAGTGTCAGGTTTTTCATCTTTAAATGAGCCAACATCTACCTCGGAAGGCTACTTGGGAGGGCTGGAGAGGACACAGAGAAACATCCAGCATGTAGCAGATCCCCAATAAACTACCACTATCATTATCACTGTTTATTATTGTTTCCCTTACTAATTTCTTGGAACGCTCTTGAGAAATCACCCAATGTGGCCTATTCTTTAACAAAACAGGAGACACAATAAACATCTAGAGGGCTTGGTCTGCTGTGCAAAAAAGGCACATCCAGGTCCTTGACCAGAAAAAGCAGTCACTGTTACTGTCTAGTGCTGACACCTTGGCAATCAGGGCATTAATGTCTGAGCCTCCGGACACAGTCAGTCACAGATATTTCTTCAGCTGGGATAGATTTGCGTAGGGTCTCTCCAGAACAGAGCTGAGAGCGTAAGGGTCTCCAGATCGTGGGCCCTAAGAACTATAGTGAACCACCCTCCTCAGGTTCACTGCTAAGGACGGCCCTCAAATGCATGGAACCTGCATGTTTGGGCAGTTTGGACTGAGACTGAATGAAGCCAGACCACAAGCACACCCCAGGAGTGGGGTCAGAATTCCAAGTACTTACACACCACTACCTTCTCCCCGGTCTCATGCAGAACACATCTACTCCATATCGATCTAAGAGGAACACTCCATTAGCATCAAATCAAAAAGGCAAAACTGTCCATTACCCAGAAAAGTACTTCAGCCCCTCTCCTGACCCCGATGTGCCTGCTGGTGTCTCCCTTATGAGGAGGTTCTGCTATGGCTTGTCCAAGCTTGTCAAATAAGAGAGCATCCAAGGAACAGGGAAAACATCAGCAGAAGAGCCAAGAGGCCCAAGTTAACCTCCCCAGCTTACGCTGAGCATTAATAATTTGGCATGAGACTACAATCGAAGCCAAAAGGACATTATCTGTAAAGATATTATGAGAGACACTAATAAGAGCTATCAGTCACTTTTGTCCATTGTATCTGTCACGCATCCCCTACAATGTGCTGAACTTTAGCTGTCACTTACCAGCTTCCATGAATTGAAGTTACCTAAACTCTTGGAAAATAATTTTTTATCGATTGTAAAATGTAATTCAAATGCCTCTTATGATAGTTGAAAATTAAGTAAAATAATGCACATAGGGTAGCATTTAATGGAGTACAGCACACAGAGGAGGCATCAAGAAAGGGACCATGATTATTTTTAAACCAGTGGAGCCATCCCCCTCCTTACTATCTCCTGGCTAGAATTTATTCTAATGTTAGTGGAAAAAAATAAACATCAGGATAAAAAATCCAGTGAGGATTTGGGCAAAGTTCCTAAAGCTTATCAAATATTATCTTCTCCTTTAGAGCTTTATTGGCCTTAAGGACTGCCAGTGTGAATATAATCATATTTAATAAACCAAATCAAGGGGCAGGTTGCACTCACTCCTTGCCCCATTGTCAGAAAACTCACATCAGCCTCTACCATGGACTTGCCATTTCCAGTAACATGCTTACGGGAACTCTGCTGAAAATCAGAGCTTGTGAGATAATTATCTCATTCCAGGGCTCTCTCAAGAGGGAGATGAGGAAAAAGAGTTCAGACAAAGGTTACATGGAACAATGATGCCCTTCGTTAGCCAGGAAGATGGTGAAAATAAGTTTTCTGGGGATCAAGGAACCACGAGTATAAAATCATAATACTACAGCCTAATCCTTATCTGATCCTATAAATATTTTGTATTCTTTATTTATCTTTCAAAAGACATAACACAAATGACCAAAAAAAAAAAAAAAAAATCCCTCTACTTTCCAAACTCTGTTCTTCCTCTGGTGATGGGGAAAAAAAAGACAACAATTAACTACAGTAAGATTTCTATATTAATATTATCCATTACAGAAGATCTACCTCTCACCGGAGTATCTTCTGTACATTCTAAAACTTTTGCAAATTCTTCACTCCTGTTTTCATTTTTTTATTTTCTCCACATATTCCCTTATTCCCTATCACAATGTCTCTGCTTCTTATGCATAACAGCATCTAATCAGAATCACAGCTCTTTGATCTGTTTATTACTTAAGTCTGATGCCAACACCCAGAGCCCCATAGAGGGCTCGATCTCCCAACCTGAGATCACAACCTGAGCTGAAACCAGAGTCAGATGTCCAATCAACTGAGCCACCCAAGCACACTTTTTTAAATTGTGAGAACAAAGATGGTATTTAGAGACTTTTGCTCAAAGCCACCAGCTTTGGAGTGCTGAGCAATCTCTCCTGTTACGGTCATGAAGACCAACTTAGAAGAGGTCAGACTTCAGAGTCAACCAGGTAAACATACTGGAAGGTAATAAAAGCAACAGTTTTCATAATCAGACATTGTATGATGCTGTAAAATTCTTCATGAGCACTTAAACTGGTTTTGCATTTGCCTGAGAATTTGTTTTAATACTGAGATGAGAAAATAAACACAAGGGGACTTAGGAGTAAGCTATAAGGAGGCAGTCTCCTGCGGCACTGGTGGGTTTAGGTCCTCATCTGGCCCCAAACCAGTGCCCTCAAGACCTCCCCCGGTGAGCATAATCTCCCAGAGTTGAGGGCAGTCTTAAAGGGCCACCACGCCCATTCCTGGTGACTCCACCGGTCAAGGGCAGCTGCCTGGGACAACAGCCATCCAAGGGAAGAGAGTTAAATCTGGTAGGAAGAAAGGAACGGTTGGAAATTGAAACCAGAGTGAAGACATTAATCTTCCTATTTCACGGTTTGCTACCTTAGAATCACACTAATCTAAAAGGTTACACTGAAGGAGATCAAAAAGTTAAGTCTGCAGGCCTCAAACTGAATGTGCTTCAACCTCACACAAAGAAACTGGAATCCTTCTCAAACTGTTCTGCTTTGCCTTTTTCTTCCCCCAAAGCACTGTCAAATAAATGTCTCTTATAGGATTTTCGTTATTTGCCATTATTCTGCTTTGTTTTGGTATATAAGAGAAGTATTCTGATCTTTCTCTTTATAATCACCCTTAATTCATAACCATTCATTCATCTGATCCATCATTCATTCAGTAACATTTATAAGCTATAGGCTGAGTCCCAAGGATGTGAGACTCTGATATCTCACTTCTGACTGGGCCTTACTATGTATTTTCACCACTGAGCAGCATGTTAGACATTGTCATTATTAAAATAGCTAACTACATACAAATGAGTGACTTACAGCTCACATCAGCCTGGAGACCCAGGTCGGGAGGTAACTGTCCTCCTAGAACACACATACGGGTGCCATACCGCAGATGTGTTACTTCAATACGGAAATCGGGGAAGACCAGTATTGCAACATCGGCTTTAAAATAATACCTGAAGGCTTGTACTTCTGAAAAAGAACTCTTTGGCACATCTGGAAAGCCACTGAAGTGACATGACTACACATGTACTGAATAACTTTGTTACGGAGCTAGGACTGTGGACCTAGAGAACCTCTACCATCTTTAGGATATCTGGTCTATCAATGGCCCCCAGGTCATGCAATCCAAGGGGGTGTGGTCTGATACACTGGGCCTAGCCATGGTCGTAAGAGCGCCCAGTTCCACCCAGGTGGAACATGATATCTTACCAAAAGCCAAGACCAATTCTCAGGCAGTGAAAGAGCCCCAACTGAGCATCTGTACTCAGTGCTCACATTCTTAGACAGGAGCCCCACTGCCCTGCTGTTATCCATCCAAACTGACCACAGGTTCTCCTTCTCCAGGAAGCAAGCAGTTTCTTGGCTTTGTAGTCCAGTGCCTAGCACATAAATCACATACTTGTTCAACAAATGTATACGGAATACATGTATCTAGTAGTTATATTTTAACGGTATGCCCTGTTACCATCATATTTTATCTGATAAAGATAATTAAATCTTTAACAGTATTTTTTACTTAAATGCTAGTTCCATTGGCCTATTCATTTAGGAGAGGAATCAAGAAGGGAAAAAAAATTCACTGGAGGCATCATTTCCCCAAAAAGAAAGAGTGTTTGAAGTAACCATACTTATAATGTTGTCACTTTATTCAAGTAAAAGCAGCCAGCATTTCGGAAGTTTTGGGATACCAGCTGCACAATGAAAGTACAAAGAATGCGATAATCTATGTTGATCAAAGACCTTTGTTCCCAATAAACCCAAAGACAGGCAGTAGATTATCAACTATGTGCCTCCCTCTTCTTGCCTGCTGTGAGCCTTTTGTTAAGTTTGATACACTTATGACTTCATTATAAGGGAACAAAAAACAAAAAGCACATGAAATTCAAGTGAATTAATTTGACCTCCTTCCAATATCTCCTTAGAAAAACAGAGTTGAAAAAAAATGCTAAGAGATGGTTAAAGGATCAGAATCCTGTTCTCTCAATAGCTGTGGCTTTTTGCCTGTATACGCAACATTTGGTTATTTACAAAGGTAATCAAAGGCTCCAAATTTGGGCTCTCCCATCTTTGAAGAGAGGAGACTTGGCTTTGGACCAGACTAACACTTTTTTTCAATAGTGATTCAAACAAGATAACTTTTGGTCAAATATGTAATCTTAATTTCATGATACTAAACCGAAGCTTTTGGGGGTTTCTTTTCTACATTTACCATATAAAACATTGAGAGTAATGATCAAAGTGGTGATTCCTTGAGCTTACTTTCCAAGCATCTTCAACACCCTAACCTTCCAGACATACACAGAACACCTCCTGGGTAGAAACGTACACCAGGGACAGGGCTGGGCAATCACAGAGGACCACCTTGCTAGAGATGAAGAATGTGTAAGCAATCACCTGTATCCTAAATCATTCCAAAAGGTTTTCTGAACAAAGCAATATTTGAGGGTAGATTTCAATAAGGCAAAGCGATGAGGTAGAGTTAGAATGAACTTTCTGGTCAATTCAGCGACATAAAAAAACAGGTGCAGATTTGGAAGAACCACCAAAGGGCCATTAGTGTAGATTCTATTGCCTTATTGGCTGTTCCTTCATCTAACACAATGTGTTAACGCTAGGGATGGAATCACACACACAAAGTCATGGACATAAATCCCCACCCTCAAAGATCTCGTGGTCTAGAGAGACCACAGATAAGCAACTAGTTCAGAAACAGCAGAGACGTGCCAGGAGGTGTGACGTCCTAGATGCTGGGAGATGGGGAGAAGGGGCACTCAGCTTTGACTGTGCCGGCCAGGAATTCCTTTCAAGAGAAAGAAACATTTGAGGCCCAAAGAAGATAGCAAGGTGGAGATAAGGGTATCTGGGTTTGGGTAGGCAGTTGGGGACCGTATGACAGAGGAGGCTAATGGGGCAAGTAGGGATCCAGTCAAGAAGGGAACTCCATGTATGTCAGGAGCAATGGAGGACAATTTAGAGGTTTTTAAGACTTGGGAGTAGTAACCTATTTTAGACACATCGCAGTGGCTAGAGAGGAGATAGTGATTTAGGGAGGAGACCAGGGGTTGAAAGACAGGGAGAAGGGGGCTTCTCCCCCATTATCTCCATTGGTTGTAACTTCCACCATAAACCACCACTCCCTGTGCCAAAAAAGAAGTTAAAAATGGCCAGCTATACAAGTGCAGATACCAGACAGATCTTTTTGTTCCCGATTCCCAAACATCCCACCGGGCAGAGCCCCACCTAAACAAGAATGCCACAGCCGACAGCGAAGGGACAAGAGTGCGCGCCACAGAGAAGAGCGCCACTGATGGCCGTGGGTGGAGCGCAAGGGCATTAACCAGGGTGCCTGGGCATCAGAGGGTGGTGTAGGAAGTTCTCCTGGTCAGGGAACATGCCTAGTGCCTGACGAGTTAACAGTGGTCTCTCCCAAATATGTCTGCTTCTCCTAGTCCTAGGCGCATCGTAGGTTCACATGTCCTTGCTAGTCTGCGTCCCTCAGTTAGCACCGTGAGTAAAGAGCCCTTGCCAAACTACAGAACACACACGGCTCAAGCAAGAAGTGAAGATTTACTGTTTTTTTTTTTTAAGAGTTTATTTATTTGACAGACAGAGATCACAAGTAGGCAGAGAGGCAGGCACAGAGAGAGGAAGGGACGCAGGCTCCCTGCTGAGCAGAGAGCCTGATGCGGGACTTGATCCCAGAACTCTGGGATCATGACCTGAGCTGAACGCAGAGGCTTTAAGCCACTGAGCCACCCAGGTGCCCCCAAGCTTTGCTGTTTTAAACCACGGAGATGGGAGTGGTAACAGCATAACCTTGTCTATCCTAATTGACTGAGCTGGAAAAGCCCCATGTCTAGTGTAATGAAGAGACAAGAAAGCCTGGTATGTTTAGGCTGTGTTTGAAGGGCCTGGGAAAAAGATAAGGGTAGGATGACCAGATTAAACTGAAGGTGGCAACCTAGTTAATGGACAGACTTTTTTCTCATTTAAATATTTATGGAGTATCTCTTCTGCGACTATGTCAGGAAACTGCTCACAACATTCATTGGTCTCCCTCTGTAAGGGACACAGTACAAGAGAGGGTAGGAGCAGAAACCCTATACAGGAATCCAAGCTTAGGTTCGGCTGGCCATGATGAATCAGCTGTGTAAGTATGGGTAAGTTACTTAAACTCTCAGAGTCTTCCCACCATGTTAGGGAGATCAAATAATTCATGTAATTTATAGTCTGGCACATATAAGCACATATTAAGTACACAGACATTAGCCATTATTCACATATATTCAGATTCCTAGACCCAATGTGTATAGGATGTATCAACTTAGAGTCCTAACAGGTTATCCAAAGTAGAAAATCATGGTAATTTTCCTGTATTTCCTAACAGAAATCTGATGATAAAAACGATAAAGCAAAGCTCAAGCTGCCTTTTAAACTTGAAATTCACTTCAATAAAAAATAATGATGACTCTGGTTTGGTTAATACAGGCAAAAGCATAATTATAAGGTTACAAAAGTAGAAGAAAATGAGCATTTTCCTCAGTATGTCTTGTGTATTAAATTACAACTCTCAACAGCAACAAAGCTGACATCAACCCTTACGCAATGATTATTTCAGTATGGAGCACTTCTTCCTTCCGGCCCTAACCTCGTTGAAACAGCTGTTAATATTGTATAATCCCCACCATTGATTATGGTGTGAGGTCCATCTTCCCTTTACAGGATAAACAACAACAAAAAACCTGATAAACATTTTTATATCCGATGCCAATCATGAATGGCATACACGTTTTTGGTTTCTTTAGAAGAGTAATTTGAAAATAAAACCAAACTAAGACATCACGTGATGTGAGTGGTGAAAATCTAGGTTATAAGGATTACTCTTAAAATAGATTTTTCTCCTCCATTTATACATAAGCATTATAGTTCATTTGTAAATACGTATCATTTATTTAGGAAGTCATTTTTACCTCTTCCAAAGACAGGCTCACACACCTCGCTTTACTGGATTGAATACTACAAATGCACATAGTAATAAAATACATGAATCATGTATTTTATGTCAAAATATTCATGAAAGTTAAATGCAAACAATGTATTTTCGAATGAACTTATGAAAAATGCTGTTTGAGAAGTATATTCAGAGGAATCATTAGCACTTCCCTGGTATTACTTTGGTGCTTGAGGGTTGGTTTTTGGTTTTTTGTTGTTGTTGTTTTTTAAAACAGACAGATTATTTCTCATGCCTTATGTTTCAGACAAGAAGATGGGATTTCCCTGGTCCTAGAATCCATTAGTCCAGACAGGGCACAGCTGCCCCCAGAATATTCTGACAGCCCAAATTACAGGTATACAACATTTCATTTCTGCACTAAAGAGTCAGATTTTTCAAACACATGATTATGATCTACAAAAGGAATGTATGTGTTCCTTTCCTCATAGGACTTTTTAAGCCAACACTATTACAGTGACTGGCCATTAATTTATTATTACTAAGTACAGTGATTTTCACAAGTACCTAAAACCAACAGATGCTGGACGGGACACTTTATTTTTATACTATACGTACTTTGGTTCCCTGGTGCCCAAGGCAAACAGCTGTCATTTACATGCAGTCCTTCTGCTAACACTTTATGTAATTCCTAAGGGGCTTCCCAGCCTATAATTAGACTTTCCAGCTGCCAGAGTATTCAGTGCTGGGTGGAACTGAGAGTTTTTTGCTTTATGGCACTTGCTGAAAAGTCCTCTTCGAGATGGGACCGCTGGAAGAGCGCCATTCAGGAATCAAGCGGGAGAGCAAACAGAGGAGTTCTTCAACCATCTGCTGTGATTAGGTCTGTTCTACACGCCAGGGTTGCTTTAGAATGAACTCTTGAGTCAACCACAGGAGTAGGAAATTGAGACGAAGCAAAAAAAAATGTGGAAGTTCAAAACGATACTAGAAACTTCCTAATTCAAAGCTGCAGAGACCATCAGTATTGAACCAGTTACAACCGCTCTCCTAGCCTTTTACGTAATTCTCCTTCCCAGGCCCCGTCAGCAGGATGAACCCAAATGACACAGCAACGAGGAACTGAGAGCAGGCAAAGATGTCACCATGTCAAAATCCTCAAGGCCAACAGTCCCAGAAAGAGAGTGCAGGTCAAAGACAGTAGCAAGTGGAAAAGTAAGAGGAAGCAAGCAAGCTTTAAACTGGAGTAAGTCCTTTCTTTTTATTTCTTTAAGATTTATTTGAGAGAGAGAGAGAGAGAAAGAATCTGAAGCAGACTCCTCACTGAATGCAGAGCCCAAGGAGGGGCTCGATCTCACAACCTTGGGCCCATAACCTGAGCGGCAACCAAGAGCCCGAGGCTTATCTGACTGAGCCACTCAAGTGCCCCTAAATTGGAGGAAGTCTACAAAACAAAAAGAAGTCTGAGGTTTAAAAAAATGAAAACATTCTCAAAACACTTTCAAGCACTGTCCACCAGCCCTCGGATTCTGATCCCAGGGTTCGCAGGAAACACGTGTACCGAAGCAGGTTTTCTCTCCAGGGAAGGACCCGCTGCGGTTGCAGTGAGAGATCAGCCTGGACCTCGGGAAATCATTTCTCTGATTCAACACATGACAATTATAAGAAACCAGACCTCATGTGCCCATAAAAAGTCAGACAGCCCAAGAGCTAATAACTAGTACAGGCTCCTCAGGTAAGATGGTAAGATGGTTTTTACTAATAAATGTTCCAGGAACTACAGACGCCTTTGGTCTGTGGCTCCCACTCGGAGCCCAGGCTGGGGCGGATGTCCACACCACTGATGGATGCCCTCTTCACAAGCAACAGACACCTGGTCGCATCTGGGAACATGTCCTTCTACTTGAAAAAAACACGGTAACAGCCAAGACCAAGGGCTCATCTATTTCATGGCTGTTGAAATACCAAAATTGAGAGGATACTTTAAGGAAATATTTAAGGAATGGACATCAAGACCAGCTCTCCCACTCGACTCATTCTATTGACCAGTGAGAGAATTTCTCAAGCCAGAAATCACATGGTCAACAGGGAACTAACATGTCTCATGCTAGTTCCTGACATTCATCAGTTGTTTCCCGGGTCAATTCTTCATTAAACAGAGTACCAAAAAAGGGCTCTAAAACCATCTCTGATGGAGGGTGACTTGGGTAGGTCAGTGGAGCACAACAGGGCTCAATCCTGGGAGCTCTGCTGTTCTCTCCCTACACTCAGTCTCGAAGGGCTTACCCATCCTCAAGTGTCCACCTCTTGTGATCCTAGGGTCATGAGATCGAGCCCTGCATAGAGCTCAGCAGAAGTCCGCTAGAGAAATTCTCTCTGCCCCTCTCTCCTCCCACGCTCTCTTAAAACAAACAAACAAACAAACAATCCCATCTGATAGAAATGTCACTGTTTCTTGAACTCCCAGGACTCGTTAAACCAAAAGTGCTCAACACTGTGAACTTCCAGCATCTGCATTTCACTGCACGTGGCCAGATCATCATCCCGGGTGTCAGTCAGTACACATTCAAGGAATGTGCACTCATTTTAAAATTGGCCTAAGCAAAACAATTAGTGAGACAAATTTGATTTTTTTTAACTCAGCCATCCAAATGTATATATTTACCACATACTTCTACTAGCAGACATAAACAAGAGTTGATGATTATGCAGAATCTTCTGATCAGACTGGTTAAAACGAGAGTATGGGAAGTTCCCAACTGCCAATTAATTATTTCCAAAATGCTACTTGCAAAATGGTTGTTGAGAGCCCCAAATCCTATTTTTCACAGAAATAGTGCATAAACTATAGCGAGGCTTCAAGGAGAACTTAAGCCAGATGCATGTGAACAACATTTTAGAAGAATCCCTAAGATCCGTGGAACTCCTTAATCCCAGCCAGGATTAGTTGTGGGGGAGGAGGGATGGGTGTCTCTCAAAGACCAGCAGTTTCATCTTGTCTATTTGGTTCACGGCGCTGTCACCAAACATTTCAAGCCATCTTTGGCACAATTAAGCCCTCACTATCTGTGAGGGAGTGAGGGAGTGGAGGGAGAGAATGCTCCAGCTCTAGGCTGAGAGTCTGACAGGGAGAAAATCTGTCATGATCCCACAGGAAGAATGACTCAGTGCCAAGGAAGAAAAAAAGAAGGGACAGGAAGTGGGTGCTCTCAACTGAAATGTCCTTATATTGGAAATGGCTTATAGGCACTCCAAAATTAACTATGATTCTGAAACTGCAAAAGCCTCCCTCTCTCCTTAGTGGAGCCCCACTGTGCCCCTATGGAGGACAAATGGTCAAGATTTTTGAGCTCCCCACCTCCCCCAAATGTTCTGGGCACATGGAAGCACACCTATGTGTACAAACTCCTCTGTTTTCAACAAAAGGGAAGCATCTCATACACATGGTCTCACACCCTGCTTTTTCGATCTGCGATACAGGGGAAAGGCAGCACCACCTCCCCCTTCAAACGCTTTCACCTTGAGAATTCCTGACCCCAGGCCCCTGACTTTCCTCCCTACCTCCCTACCTGACTGCTCTTGGGTCTGTAGACACTGGAGCACAACAGGGCTCAATCCTGGGAGCTCTGCTCTTCTCTCCCTACACTCAGTCTCGAAGGGCTTACCCATCCTCATGGCTCCAGATACTGTCACCACCATGGCCCGCCGCGACTATGGATCACGGTACTGAGCTCCTAACAGTTCTTTCTGGCCTTTCCTCCTCCTCCCCACAGTTTCACATCCACTAGAGTTCGTCTCTTCAAATATAAGGTCGTGTCAGGGGATTACTCTGCTTAGAAGCCCCGAGTCACTACTCATCACACTAGGGGAAGCCAAGGCTGTGCCATGCATGTTCCCACGTCTTCTCTGACCTCCCCCTCTTACTACCCTCCCTCTCTCCACTCCAGCCACATGAGCATCTTTGCAGCAACTAAAGCTGCCAGGCCCATCCCCACCTCACACTCGGGCTGCAGTGCTTCCCTGCGGACCCCCATGGCCTCCCTAGCACCCCCTGCAGGGCTCTGCTGAAACGCAGCTCCCTCCCTCAGGCTGGCCTTCACCGCGCTCTCCCAACTTTCCAGCGGCCCTTCCCATTCCTCTTTCCTGCTTTCTTTGCTCCAGGACACTTACCGGCCTCCCAGATTCTATGCTAAAGTATTGTTTCTTTGCGGTTTTCGGTTTCTCACTTCTAGAGTACAACCTCCAGGACAGCAAGGGTTTTTACTGGCTGGTTCACTGCTCAATCTTTCCTTCCCAGAATAACGCCCGCCTGGCACTCGGTGGCAGGCACCCAGTAGATATTTGTTGAATGAGCTAATGAATGAGCAGCGTATTTTCAGTTCTATTTCTTAACAGTTTCCTTACTCGATGGCTAAAAAGATCTCCTTATATTTAACACTGCCCAGTGGCCAGGGCAGGAATATAAACGCTTACGCAACGATCCGCACACTTAGGGTTTCCCCGAGTTTCGCTGAGGGTTTGAGGACCGCAACGAACACCCCTTTCCGTGGACACATATTTTACGATGGAAAGGAGGATCAGAAGGGAAAGATTTGAGCTTTACCGTTTGGTACGAGGATCTCAGATGTTAAAAAGAGGAAGCAGAAGCTCAGGAAAAAGTGCCTGAACCCGTTTATTTGGCAAATTAGCAGGCAATCTGTTTGCTCAGCAAAGACGTCGGCTCAGATGTGTGTCAAGTGACAACCCACGGTGAATTATTACAATAAAATTATAGGGTTGATAAGAGAGAAAAATTGCAGGGAAAACGGCTCACGCTAAGCTTTGAGGGGAGGAAAACATGACTGAAACAACAAACCCTCAACAGTTGTTTTTCACGGAAAGCACACGGCACATTCCCAGCAAAGGCTGTCCACGCGGCGCAGAGCTGCGCGCGCCCTACCTGTCAGCATAGACAGATGCAGATATGCGTGAGGACGGCCCTGTAGACGGGACACGGGCTCAGCACCGCAGCCGAGGAAGGGAGGCCAGATCGATTATGATGAGATGCTTCCATTTTTCTACCCATCCTACACCCCGGTTACTTCTGATGTGTCCATCTCAGGTCTCGCTTTTCTCTTTTTCCAAAAATTCTCCAGGAAATCGTCACTTAGTTATCGCCCGTACCCAAGAATTGCTGTTATCTCAGTAAATCAAGTGCCAAGCAGGCTTTAAGAGCAAAGGTTGGTCCTTTTGGAATTGGTGGACACCCTTCTCCAAAGTGGCCCCCAGTCCTGGAATCATGAAGGGGGCTCTGCGGGGCCACGCTGAGGACACGTCTGCAACGTCCCCTCATTGAGCTCCTGCAGAACCTGTACCAGAGGTGACCGTAGGAGCATCTTCCTTTCAATGCAAGGTCCATCCCACACACCCACAGGCTTTGTTTCTTCACAGAAAGGCTTTACCTTCCCTCTTCCCGCTTTGAGTACATTCTGCTGAGTAATTATTGTAACGTACCCTCTAGGAGTAGCCTACTCCACAACTTTACAATGGTCCATTTTCATGGAAATCACTAGAATGATGAATATCATTATCTAGAGCTCTATACACATGATGGTCAGGACAACCAAAACCCAAACAGCTCTGTGGATCAAAACAGCAAATGCCACTCCCAGTGACACTGTTCTGTCCTCTGAGCCAAGTCAAAGATCTTGTCTAGGATACATATTGGCTAGGAATCTATTGGCTTCTCCTCCTTCCTTGTTGGGCTCCATGATATGGTGACTGACAGCAATACACAGGACTCGACAAAATTTTGAAGGTGTCAAAGCAGATGTGCCCCCAAAAGAAATATGCTTCAAATCATGGAGAAAATAATCAAGGCCAAATAAACTAGGTCAGTAGATTTATTTCTGAGATGTGTTACATTGGACATGTTTCTGAGTTACAGAGTATTAATCTAGGGGAGACAATTAAACTGCCTGCCTCATATTAGAAGGGAAGGGAGCCAGGTCAGAGTGGTTAAGCACCTCCCCATGAGTTAAAATGTTCTGGTTAGAAAAGGCCAAAGTATAATAATCCATCTCCTGCATGAATATTATTTTTCTTGCTGAGGTCACTGCCAATCCAGTAAGAAATTAAAGATAAGTTATAATAATTTGTCCTCCAATTAAATACTTCCCAAGAATTTAAATGCAATGTTTCCATGGTTAAAATTCTACTTGAAAAGAAAAAAATCTAAAAACTAGCATGTGAAATCTGATTAACAGTAAAATAGGTAGTAACAATTTAAACTAATTTCTCTCCACCAATGTTACATAGCATAACTCTCTTATTGACGTACATTATTTAGGGGAACAAAATTAGAAAATGCAACACGAATTGACTTGTTTTATTTCTCTTCCAGATAACATCACACATGCACTCCTCCCAAACCCCCAGGTTCCAAGAGGATAAAGCTCAGACTTGCACTCACAACTTATGGACTGGGCATAATACCTGCCTAACAAAGATGTTGCATGCAGACCAGAACATAAGCTCCATGAGGAGCAGAAATTTTCTGGTTTCCACTCACTGTTATGTAGTAAAGTTTCTGGCATATAATAGGTTCTCAAGAAAAATTTGGTCAATAAGCAAATGCATGTAAATAACTAATTTAGCTGGCACTCAAAACATTACTGGATTAACTTAATCATAAGACGCTGAAATACTGAGACTCAACATTAGCCATTAAAAGCCTTAATCCCGTTATTTAATATTAACAACTAAGAATTTAACTTTGTAGCAAGAATGCAATTAAACATTATCAGACAATGCATATCAGGCGTTTACCACAAGTAAAAGGGTTATCTTTGTAGAACAGATATATTTACTCCTTTCAATGCCAAACAGATATTTACAGTTACAGTATAAAAATAATGTAGCCAATAGATTTCTGTAGACATAAATGGTGATCTGGGTAAGAGAAGGTATTTGCCATGCAAGGCATGCACCACAGACTATCTTTTAGAGAGTGTATGTTTCATTGTTTTGTGCTCTACTTAAAAAATATGCAAGTGCAATTTCATCAGCCTGTTCACCGTAAAATGTCATTAGAATGTAAAGCCTTTAGAATACATATCTATCCCCTTGGTTACTGACCCAGGTCTACATTCAGCAAGCTGAAACAATGAACTCCTAACATGGTTCCTAAAAGTCATCCTAACAGGAGCCAGGTTGTAAACAATGAAACGTAACAAAGCAAAGCAACAGATTTAAAGTAACAGACATGGTTTCCATTTCACTACAATGCACCACAAGTCATATTATACTGTCTGTAGTTTGAGATTGAAAGAGACCAATCTCAAGAGATCAAGGACCCCAGTATCAAAAACATATGCATCAAGCAAATGGGGACATACAAAAGGAGTAATTTCTGTTGAAATTTCCATGAGGACAGACATATATACCATGTACATTATACAAGGGCCACAATTACAGTGAAAGCAGTGGTTTCCATATTTCTAGATTTCACAAACTGGTAAACTGACATTACTGAACATGAAATGGTCTTAAATTTGGCTACTGAACCAAATTTCATCCACAATGGTTTCTGAATAGAAGGTATTCAAAGTAGATCACTCCAAGTTTTTCTGTTTTCCCCCATGTCTTCCTCTCATTCTAGACCACCACAGTTTCCTTGTGATAATTCTTTTTTTCCTTCCTCAAACTATTTAAATCAGATTTTTTGGTCAACTGAAGCAATAAATCAATGCTGCAAGCCAGAAACAGATCGATACTATCAAACTGATAGAAATAAATTTATCGGATGCCTGGGTGGCTCAGTCACTTAAGCATCTGCCTTTGGCTCAGGTCATGATCCCAGGGTCTTGGGATCGAGTCCTACCTCAGGCTCCCTGCTCAGCAGAGAGTCTGCTTCTCCCTCTCCCTCTGCTGCTTTCCCTGCTTATTCTCTCTGTGAAATAAAATAAAATCTTTTAAAAAAATAGAATAAAAAAATAAATGTATACATAAATTTATAAGCAAAAAGATTAGGGACAATCTTTTTGCAAAATAAAATCTGATTCTTCTCCATCTAAATTTTCAAACTATATTCAAGTTTAAAAAAATTTAATACCTATGAGTTTTAAGCTTGACTTTTTTGAGAAAGGCTGTCCAAGATCATGTCCTTACTAGGTATTTTGGTTTTAAAAAACTTTTGTTTAAAAAAAATGATTTAAAAATATGCATATAGCTTTATAATGCCCTACAAATAGATATTTAAATACAAATTTTAAACATGATTTATGTACACACACATATATCCCTAAAAATACGAATCTACTTAATTCTTACAACACACCTATAAAGTGGGTATTATTACTATTCCCAGTTGAAGAAACTGAAGCACGGAGAGGTTATTTAACTTTTCTCTGGTCGTATAGACAGTAATTGGCTGGGCTCTTCACTACTATATTATCCTGCCAACAGCTGCTTTCCTACTGTCCTTAATTAACAAATATAAACAAAAGACTTCCATTGGTCATTTTCAGGAAACAGGACAGATCAGGGATTCTATGTTGCTAAAACATAGACTCATCTCTCCTCTAACATCATGTTCTATGGGTCAAGCAAGGAGGCCACATTCTTGTATCTTAACCACTCAGAAAGTTAAGGCCCCTTCATTCTATCTATGGACAAGTCCCAGGGAGGATCTGCTGAGCTGGCCTGGATCACACAGCTGGGATGGAGAAGCAAGACTGACCAGGCCTGGGTACCTAGCCTACTGCTGTAGCCAGGAAGCTGGCAGCCTGTACTGGCAGCCCCAAACAGTCAAAAGAAAGAAGTCAGCAGCAATTCTCCAAAGCAGTAGGCAGCAGGTGCTGGTCAGACTGAAGGAGACACACAACAAATGTTAACGCTGTGAGATCACTTGTCTGACTTGTTCCAACTGTTCAGTGGTAATCATGCATTGCAGAAAACCCAGTTTCAGCCCAGAGAGGCCACATTTCATTGCATTCCATTCAAAATGATATGCAAAAGTAAGAGCAGCCAAGTAACAGAAGTTCCCCTCCTTCTGTGCCCTTTCAACATTTGTTCCTCCCTGGCCCAAGAAGAGCAGGGACCGATAGCCCAGGAGCCTCCCAGGAGCATTAGGGCCAGCCAACCAAAGCAAGAGGAGTCCATCCAAGAGCAACTGCATGGCCTGAGAGAGCTTTCATGGTCCAGATCAGGACCATTCCATGGACTCCAACTCCATTTGAACCTAACTCTATGAAGTATCAGTAATATTCATAACCTTATAGCAACACAATGAGTTCAGCTTTACTATAATTCCCATTTCGGATATGCACTTAGCCTGTGCACAGCTGTCACATAAACCCAAAGCCAGTGTTAGCATCCACACTTTGCAGGTGTGGTGAAGAAACTCTAAAAAACTTTTCATGACTCTACCATTAGGAAAAAAGTGTCTGAGCTAGGATTAAACACACAGACTGTATAATAAGGACAACTAATTGTCTGTCACAAATCTGATCCAAAACTCCCACAATTATAACCCATATAAATGTTCTGTATATAGTATAATCACAGTACATGTGCATGATTATTGTACAGATATTATGTATCTAATACAAAACATGAAGATTTGCATCTATCTTCTTAGAACCTGAAGGTGTGAGAAGAATGATCTTAGAGCACACAGGTCTTCTCAATCTGCCATTATTAGAGAATACCTAAACTGACATCTTCTTTACCACTCAATCAACTTCTCTTTATCAGGTAGATGCATTAAAATCATTGCAGTATCCCTAGCACATCTCCCAAGAAAGATTCTTTCTATAAGAGAAACAGCCAATACATACGGAATGTTTATGAGGATCATAATGAAGCTGGTATTTCTACTAACATATTGTCAACTTCAACCTCTTCTCAGTATAAAAGAACACTAAGAAACAAGAGTGTTCCATCAGGCAATACCATCTCACCAGAAAGCCATAAAAACAATTACCTATGTCCTCACAGTCTCTTTAAAAAGAGAGCTGCAAAACATCCAATTTGCTGATCTGGGACTGAGACAGAATCCCGAGTGTTCGTGCTAAAGAACACCAGCTTCAAACTGAGTCAGGTTGTCGTCAGACATCCTGAAATCTGTGAAGCCACCTATAGATGGATCCTAGGAGGTGGAGCCCCTGTAGGCCTTGAGCAAACCTGGTCCCGTGGGCCATCAACCAAAGTACTTCATGAGGAATGATTATGAAGGGCACAGGTCTCCCACATCTGCAGTAACTACACAACATCTAATCTGTTATCTTCTCTATTAGTCGACTCCCCTTTATCAACCCAAAACGCCCCGCTCACACTGATCTTAGAGCCTCATGCAGAAGTAAGTCACTATGGGGGCACCTGGGTGGCTCAGTGGGTTAAGCCTCTGCCTTCAGCTCAGGTCATGATCCCAGGGTCCTGGGATCAAGCCCCACATCGGGCTCTGTTCTGGGCAGGGAGCTTGCTTCCCGCCCCCCTCTCTGCCTGCCTCTTTGCCTACTTGTGATTTCTGTCTGTCAAATAAACAAATAAAATCTTAAAAAAAAAAAAAAAAAACAAAAAAGGAAGGAAGAAAGAAAGAAAGAAAGAAGTCACTGTTGGCACCAAGAAAAAAATATATATAGTTTAAACTTGAAGAATGTAAGGGTCATGGGGTACCAACCACTCTCTACAGTCAAACATCTGTGTAAAATTTTTGATTCCCCCAAAACTTAACTGCAAGTAGCCTACTGTTGCTGGAGACCTTTCCAACAACATAAGCAGTCATTTGACACATATTTTGTAATATGTACTATATACCACATTCTTTTAATAAAGCCAGAGTAAAGAAAAATGTGAAGAAAACCAAAAGCAAGAGAAAATATATGGTACTCTACTGTATTTATCAGAAAAAAATTTGCATTAAGTGGACCTTCACAGCATTGATCAAAGTTCAACTGTAATTGAAAACAAATTTAAGAATGAAGAGAGATCATTCAGCTTCACCAGCACGGAGTACCTAGAGCTAAATAGGGAGAAATTCTGGATTTCTACCCTCCTGAAGTCTAGATATGATACTTAAATTTAGAGAAAAACGTAATTTCCTGTAAAGAAATAGAAATAAAGCAGGAATGAAAACTTTCTTTTGGCTAAGAAATTCTTTAGAACTAACTTATAGATGATTTTGCCATAGATGAAAACAAAAATATCTATCTTTATATCTCACAATAATTTCCTACTATATTCCAAAAGAAAAATATTCAGTTTTCTTTAATTAGATGCATGCTTAATCAAAACCTCACTTATCTACTTGATATTTCACTGAAGAGCTCAGAATTAAAAACCAACTAATCCTTGATTTTCCCAGGACAAAGAGTGAAAATGAGAGAAGTACAAATTATTTTCTAAATTACAAGACAATGGAATATTCATTGGTAAGAAAAAAAACAACCCTGTTTACCTTACACTGTGCTAAAATTGGAAGGGGAAAAAAAAGGGGGCAGGCCAGATGGTATGTCTGGGAAGATATTGACAACGTGGAAATGTTAATTCTTGGGGAGGGGGTAAATTACTATATTCTAACAAGCATCAAGAATCTCAAGTTGAAGTTAATTGAAAATGACTGGCACCCAACTGTCACTCTGGAAGCATGACACTGCTCAGTGACGTATGTCTTGACTTGGCAAACAGACCCATTCTTTTACATCCCAAGAAGATCCCGCAGGCTGTACAGGCAAGTTTTCTCAGCGGGGAGTCTCACTTTTTAAAGTTATACTTACAACTTACAGTTCACTCACTTTTAACGAAACCAGATCTACTAAATATTAAAGATTGACTTAGATTTTTCCTTCCCTGATGCATGGGATTGTCTCCCATTCTATTTTAAATGTCTCCTTCATTTAGGTATTTCTTGGGCACCTATCACGTGCTTGGCACTGTTCTAAGAGCTCGGGTCTATGACAAAAAAGCAAAGCTGATATACTCTGGGTGGGGCAGGTGGCAATAAACATAAAAGTAAAATATGTTTAATACGAAAAAACATAAGTAGGGAAGGGGAACAGGTAGTGTTGAATGGGGCGAGGGGTGATGGGGCCTTAAGTACAAGGGGTAACTTGTATAAATATGCTGGTGGAGAATGTTCTGGTCTGGTCTGAGAGGACAGCATCTCTGAGGCGGAAGAACAAGCCTGTTCCAGGAGGAGTAAAGAAGCCAGGAACCTGGGCAAAAGCGACTGGTCTTCCCTAACAAGAAGCACGCCATGGAATCCCACAGATGTCAATGTACGTGAACACTAACTTCATGCCGAATGAAAAGGGCTGCAGAAGGATATACACAGTGTATCATGTAATGGTTTTTAAACCTTATGAACAAGACCGCAGAAAGTTAGTGATGAGACAAACAGTAACAAGGAAAAGAATGCAGAACTGTTATCATGACGAGAAACACAAATACAGAAGGGCAGCTGCTCACTGGAGGCGGGGAGGTGTCACTGTGGACGAGAGTTTGAGGACAGACAGCACATTGGACAAATGTTGGGTTTCTTCAGCTGGACGTTATCTATACAGCTGGTCACCACACTATGGCTCAACCTCTTAGTGTTTCAGAAATGTTTTGCACTATTCTTTTTTTAATTAATTAATTTTCAATTAACATACAATGTATTATTTACTTCAGAGGTACAGGTCTGTGATTCATCAGGCTTACACAATTCCCAGCACTCACCATAGCACATACCCTCCCCCATGTCCATCCCCCAGCCACCCCACCCCTCCCTCTCCCCCTCGAGCAACCCTCCGTTTGTTTCCTGAGACCAAGAGTCTCTCATGGTCGGTCTCCCTCCCTGGGTCCCATCTCCTCAAACCTATCTCAGCATCCTCCAATTTCTTAACCATCTGGGGGTCATCTCGACATTTACCTCTGAGTGACAGACGAGACGGGCCCAGCATTTCCGTTCAGTTATGAGCAAGAATATTTCCTCCCTGGGAGACTCATTTGTTATCATAAGGAGAAAGGGAGCAAATTAAGGGAACGAAAAAAGCTGTCATCACGTTTCTGGCACTCTGTAAGTACCCATTAGAACCTTTTACAGTCTCCAGAAGAGGGCTGTGTGAAAGAAAATGCAGCAAATCTATGCTTAGTGCTTTAAACTAAGCTGCCTGTCACATTTTTAAATACAGCCCCTTCTCTACATAGGGGTGGGTATTTTTAGCAATGTCACCTTTGCTTCTCAATATACTTCTTTAAAAAAATAAAACACCGTGGATAGAAATTCCTACTGCATTTTGTACCTCACCACCCATGCTCTCAGCCTCTCTCTGAGCGTCCTGGTATCCCAGGCGTGCACGTGTGTGCACTACTTCCAGTCCCTTACCTTCCTCTCCTTAACCCGCTGGGCAGTTTTCACCTCCCTCAGGATGCCCCGGCCTGGGAGAGAAAGGACAGCTGGGAACTGGAAGGACCACTGGGCATGTCGGGGAAGGAGCACCCCTGAGCTCCTTACTGAGAGCTGGCCAGCCCTGGAGGCAGTGAAATGCAAAGTTGTCTCAGGAATGGTATCCTCTGGGGACTTGGGGGGCCCAGAGACTTCTCCTTCCTGAAACACATTTCCCCAAAGTCCTCTCTCTAGGACCTCATCTTCCCCAGCTTTAATGACCTCTGAATTGTAATGAGTCGGTGTCTCAACCCCGAAGCTGGATCTCTTTGGCTGGCTGAACCCCGGGGAAAGCCTCCTGGATATCTCTCCCTTAGATGCCCCGTAGGACCCTTGGGCCCAACTCCTGATGTCTGTGTCCCTGTCACCAACCCCACCCTCAACCTAGGCCTCCCCCCCACCCCGCAGACATAACCTCAGGGGCAGTAAGTGAGGCTACTCCCCTCTCCCCTGCCTCCCAAACCCAACACATCAGCAAATATCACAACTCCCCCCACTAAACATTTCCCTCCATCTCCACTTCCGAACTACCCTGAAATCCTCCTTGGACAGTTACTATGTGCAAAGGACTTACACGCAGGGCTGCTGGAAGGACTCATTTATTGTGCAAGTGTGATTATTTTTAGTTTATAGAAAAAGGAAGTGAAATTTTTAAGGTTAAGTATTTCCCGACGTTATAAATCTAGACAGCTGTGGAGTCAAGACTTACTAATAAGCTTACGGATTCATTCATTCACTCAAACAAGAGACTCAAAACCAGTCATTTTAACTACAACTGATAGACTGTCTCTTGAAAAGGAAATTCCCTAGATTACTTCAAGAGCCAAAGTAACGGTTCTGAAAATCACATTTGACCACATGCGCCAACAGGGCAAAACTCCTCCTTGCCTCCGCATCTCCTCAAGGCAACATAAAACATGGGGCCCTGAGCTCTGACCCAGCGGTCTTCTTCAAGGCTCGTCTCACCTTCTCCCCACTGTCCCTGGGTCCCATCTTGCTTCTTAGTCAGATGCAGTTTCCTTCAAGTTCTCCAAGTGACTTAGCTCTCTCGTTCCTCTCAGCCTTTGTACAAGGGGGCCAGTCACCTCAAACATTCCCGGTAGCCTACCCCTGTTTCTGCCATGTGCCGATGCGAGGTCACTGTTCAGGTCTTAGGTCTGACATCTCGCCCTCTCCTTCCAGAACCACACACCCAAGTCCAGGTAGGAGAGCCTCCTGGTCTCATTCGCTGTCCCAACCTCCCATGGCTCTACCAGTCCTGATGGATTGTCACTGCCAAGCAGGCAATCCCTTAACTCTGTGCCCTGCGTGACACCGAGCCCCTGGAGAGTGGGCACTGGTGATCATTTTGTTCACCACTCTGTTGTTGGTAGCTGCAGAATGCTGACACTTCCTAAGTCCTCAAGATACATTCTGCTGTGAGGAGAACAAATGGAGGCACAGAACTGGGGTGCGGAGCATGAAAGAAGTCAAACACGCTCCTTTTCCCGATGTATGCCATCTTAACTCCCTACAAAGACTGCCGATTATTGTGTGCAACTTTACAACTTGACAAGAGCTTTCCCATCAATCACACACTTGGTCATCACAAGAATTCTATAGGAAGAAGATGGGGGTTGCTCTGCAAATTCCAATCTCTCCCTCAGAGAGGCTCCGTGACTTTTTAAAAAAATTTTTTTAATTTTTTTTAAGGATTTTATTTATTTGACACAGAGAGAACACAAGCAAAAAGAGCAGCAGACAGAGAGAGAGGAAGAAGCAGGATCCCCGCCGAACAAGAAGCCTGACGTAGGGCTCAATCCCAGGACCCTGGAATCATGACCACAGCCAAAGGCAGACACCCAACCAACTGAGCTACCCACGTGGCCCATGGCTCGGCAACTTCTTCCAGCCAAGTTGCAAATAAATGCAAGTCTTCGGGCATATCTGTCGGGTACACCTGTGAGATCCTCCAGAAGAACGGGAATGGGTTGGGACCCAGTCAAGGTTCTGGATTCTGGTTAACTAGACTCACAGTCAGACCTCAGAAAAGGGGCAGCTGAAAATGGAGCAGGCTCAGGGGCAGATGTAGGTTCTGTCAGTGCTAAAGCTTTTACAATTTGGGGCGCATTTTTTAAGAAAAAGGGTTATGAAATTACGAATCCAAACCTAAGTCACAAGTGTCCTAAGTTTCATAGTCCAAATCCAAGCACAACAGTAGGAGAAACTAAGCTTACCTAAGAAAGAAGAGGAGGTATATTCAAAGTCAAAGCAGTATCACAAGAAAGGTAAGGCACAGGAAAAGGGGGGACAAGAGGAAAAGTTGCTTATTCAGCAGTGACACGGGATCCCTGAGGCACTGTACCTGGCCCACACACGCGCGATGATTACAGATGGTGCCCCTGCCCCAGACCACTTACAACGGAGAATTAGCATCACAGCTAAAGAGAAGTAGTACAAACAAGGAGGACCTGATAAAATGTTAAAAGTCCCCAAATGGCAGTATCTAAAGCAGCCCTCCACACACATGGTCACTGTGCTCTGGTCCTGCTTCAAAGCACTCATCTCCCTCAGAAATCACATTATTTTGCTTATTCCCTATCCCCCTGCTTAAACCACAGGGCAAAGAGGAGAAGCAGAGGGTCTAACTTATCCTGTTCACTGGGCCATCCTAGCACCAAGCAAGTACCAGGTTCACGAGGAGCCTTCCAGAAGTATTTGTGGAATACACAAATGAACGAGTAAAGGAATGAACAGAGGAATCAAACCTTACAAAGGCTCCAAGTCCCAAGCTTTGGTTCATGGCATCGGTCTTTACAGTCTAAACGTGCATTTTGGTATCCGTTAGTGTATCTTTTAAAAGTAACCATCGCTGTTGCCAAATGAGCATCCTGCTTGGACAAATCATAATTTCAAAGAAGCCTGGCTCAGAGCCAAGCAGCCGGGAAGAAACATGGGCACCGGCACACTTGAGGAGGAAGCGGAGTCAGAAGACGGGGTTGGTTTGTTTCGCTTCTTTCTTTAGGCTGACAGACACTTGACTCAGAGTCGTGTGGAGAAGGGGTCGTTGGGACTGAAGCTGGTCTGCGTTTAAAAGACCTGGACCCACTGTCGGGGCGAGTAAAACGTTCACTGAGACAGAGAGGGTGGAAGCCAGCCAGGCGCAGGGTGTAGACGTGAGTTCGGGGGACATCTTTGCTGTGACTGGTAACACGGGCTCCTCAGGACACTAGGAAGACCACATAAGGTCATGTATAATTCTAGTCAGGAGAAGTGCAGGCAGGGAGATCACCAGGTTGAAATCCAACTCTTAAGTAAGAACAGGGAGAAATAACAGGTGTAACGGTAAACGGATGAAACCAATACATGTTTCAGGGGAACAGTTTGCTGAATATTAAGTAGAAAAGGAGTTTAGGAAATTTAATTTACTAATATTTGTATATCCCATCTTTTGCCCTTTACATCTATTGTCTAAATGTTAAGGCCCTGGGCAGGTGGTTCCAAGATGGAGGTCTGGTGACACCTGGAGACACTGCCCGGAGAGGGAGGAAAGTGACTGAGGACATCTTCATCCCCACTTGCACTCTCCCTGTGCCGGGAGCTGTGTGACCAGGAAAGCTGCTTCAGACCCGCCAGTGGCCCTGCGGCTGCAGCTCCAAGGTGTGGAAGCTCCCTTCGGAATTCATCTTCCGATCCTAAGAAATCGATGTAATGCTAGGAAGAAATACAAGTGACTTTTGTTTTGTTGTCTCTCTCCACAGAAAAGTGAGAAATGTGTCCTTTTCGGATAGGAGAATAGAGAAACTAAAGATAATTACTATATATCATAATGTAATCTGGACATTTACCATTTACATAGTATCACTAAGAATCCTAACATTTGCAGAGAAAACAAAGATTTTAGTCATTTTCATTTCTGCCTAGGTTAAGAATGTCCTAACAACTTAAGAGTTATCCATAAAACCCAAATAGCGCAGTATGATTTTGATCAGCAAAAACACCTTTACTCATAGAGGCATTTCCTCTTTACTGATTATACTCCATTTGTATCTTATCACAGAGAAAACTAGCCCCAACTGAAGGCATACTGAGCCACGCAGTTTCACTTACTAATTTGTTAGAAGATTATTGTATTTATTTATTTGCTTGCTTGCTTGCTTAGAGCATACATGGATGGGGGGCGGGCAGGGAGAGAGAGAGTGTCCCCAAAAAACATGCATGGGGCCCAATCCCATGACCCCCATGACTACAACCTAAGTCGAAAACCAAGAGCCCCTTTCACTTACTAATTTAATACTCCTGACCATTATGCTACATAATTACCATCATCCCTATTTAACAGATAAGAAAACTAACCTTTAATCCTACTTCCTTAATCTTTTAAATTTTACTTAACTTCCTAGAAGGACCACAAAAGCAATTAAGTGATGACCAGCCATAGTGAAAGCAGGCAGGGCTCTTTACGCTGAGCATTCTCTCCAACATTAGTACTATTTATTGACACGGTAGTATCTTCCCAGATTACGTATTTACCAGACAGTAACCAGTCAACTAAGAAGTTGTTGAGAAAAGATTCCTTGAAACAGCTATCTCAAAATGTGGCCCAGAATCCACTTACAAACCTGTTCACATACAAATGCCTGGACCCAGCTCCAGACCTATTGAGAATTATGGATGGGTCCCTAGAATTGCTTTTTAGCAAGTTCCCCAGGAAATTACACTACACAAGAAGATGTGAAAACCACTGTGACTAATTCCTTGCAAACCTCTACTACTGTCATTTGGAGTTTCAAATTTGACAAAATTTTATTATTTTCATTGAGGGTCATCTTTTGGATTATGGAGTTTGTGCTGGAATGTCCCACAATTCCATACTCTCCAGGGGGGTTTATTTTTGCAATCTTAACTCCTAACAGGTCTCTAGGAACAAGCAAAGTAGGCAAATAACAAAGTAGCTTAATTGCAAAAATATTTACTATGTGTCTACTCTCATTCCACATGGCTCTAGAGGTCTTCAAATACATAGGTCTCATTTCAACCTTCCTGTTGGCACCATCATTGCCATCTCACAGCTGGAGGACCTTGCCCAGAAAAATGGAGCAACCTGCCCCAAGTTATCTAGCTGAAGAAGAGCAGATGTTTCAATCCATATCTACTCTAACTCACTCTACTTTCTTTATTCTTCAACACAGTTCCTCCCCCATGAATTACTGCTATCTAGATTTCAGGCTTTAAGGGGAAGAATTTTCCAAATGTCTTGAGCAAATTGGTCGACTTCTATACCTTTTCCAACCCCATACTTTGTCCACTAACAGTATATGGTTTAAGCTCAAGTTAATAAAAGTCACCACCTATAGCACAAAATAATGGCGTAGAGTAGACAAAGATCAAGAATTCTCTCAAATGAAATCACCAAACACTGTATCTCCACGATGTGAGTAACTCTAGACACAAATTGCATAAAAGCAAGCAACTCCCAGGCCCACCCTTGGGCTTAAGCTCCATCATGGCGACCTAGCAGAAGACTAGGTCCACCACGTCAGTTAGCGCCATCTTGGGATCATACCACTATTTTCCTCAGCCATCTGAATGCAGGAAAACAACAGGGATGGCAAGTAAAATTAATAGTCAAAACCATGGGCTTGTCTCTAACACAACAGAGTGGCCCATATCCATGGAGAATCTGCATGAAATCTGTGAACAGAGTCCAACATTCACTAACCCTCTACTGCTGAAGACAAAGGCAGGGTTCAAGACCCAGGGCAGGCTTTTTGTTTGTTTTCTTTGTCCCTGGAAGCCCCATGCCTCCATACCTCCTTAACTATCTCAGACCCTGAAGTATTTCAACTCTGAATTCAGAGTCTAGTTTAGTTACATGCCCAGGTGTCTGCTGCCTATTGAGGGATGCTGGGATGCACTACGGGAGACAGTTGGTACCTGGGACCTCAAGGTTAGGCTGTGTCAGGGAAGGTCATCTGTCTGTGAATAGACTCTTGTCACAGTTTGAATTAAGAAATCAAAAAATAGGGTGCCTTGGTGGCTCATTCGTTGGGTGTCTGCCTTCAGCTTGGGTCACAGTCCCAGGGTCCTGGCATCAGGCTCCCTGCTTAGCGAGAAGCCTGCTTCTCCCTCTCTCACTCCCCCTGCTTGTGCTCCCTCTCTTGCTGTGTCTCTCTCCATCAAATAATAAATAAAAACTTAAAAAAAAAAAAAAAGAAAAAAATATATGGCTAAACTTGGTTGTTTTCGTTTATCAGGACTAAACACACACACACACACCCCTGGGATGCACACAAACACCATTAACAATTTTAATTTTGTTTAATGTCCTGTTTCATCACAGCCCCCTGATGTGTGTGCTACAAGACAATGACAAAAAGTACAGGCAGCAAGTAACAGGAGGAGGAGGGGCTGGACGACAAGATTTCAAATAATTACCATCGTTAAGGTAATGATCCTTCACTAATGTTGTATAGGACCCAAAGAAAATATTCATTTCCCATTAAAAATAATGATGGAGATACAGATTTGTATACATGAGAAAGCTTCCCAGGATATACTGTTACATAAAAAAGAAAATGGTTACATATAATGTTTAAGCTAGAAATCTGTTCTTGTAAAATAGGTGCCTATCTGAGTCTGTACATACACAAAATAAAGCTACTGGTATTTAGTAGGCCACTTATGATACATCGGGTACTATGTTTAGTGCTTTGCATGTATTGTAGCACTTAAGATGGGAGTGTTACGGCCATTTGAGAAATTAGCAAACAGAGTCAAGGAAGTTGAGAGTTGACCGAGGTCACAGAACGATTAAATAGTGAGACAGGGAGCCCAACACAAGGCTGATTCCCATTATGGTGTATATTAGACATGCCAAGAGATAGCTTTGGAAGGATGTTTGCCAAAAATATTAACAGCAGCTGTCTTGGTGGGTGGGGGGGAGATTTCTCCTTTTTGTTTTTCAGCATTTTAGAATACATCTTACTTCATTTTATTATTATGTTTTTAGGGGGGTAGGGAGGGGCAGAAGGACAAGGAGAAAAAGAATCTTAAGCAGGCTCCATGCCCAGTGGGGAGCACAATACCAGGTTCAATCTCATGACCCTGAAGACCATGACCTGAGCTGAAATCAAGAGTTGGACACTTAACCAACTCAGCCACCCACGTGCCTCTAGAGCATATTTTAAAGTCAGCATGCAGTATTTTTTTAATATCTAAATTAACAAACGTGTTTTATTGGGAAGAATAAATAAGCAGCATGGAAATCTTCCCATCTTCCATATGTCTAATCTTCCACTCTCTACAGCCCCCCAAAAAACTAACCTCCGACTGAATGTGACCACGAAAAATATATGGAGTTGTCATCACAATCAATTTCCGAAAAATTCTGGATTAGGCCACTAACAAAAGGTTATCTATCTCCAGACTCCTATTCTTCCAATACAACCTACATTGATCACCATATAAACACTCTTCTTGGGGCGCCTGGGTGGCTCAGTGGGTAAAGCCGCTGCCTTTGGCTCAGGTCATGATCTCAGGGTCCTGGGATCGAGTCCCGCATCGGGCTCTCTGCTCCGCGGGGAGCCTGCTTCCTCCTCTCTCTCTCTGCCTGCCTCTCTGCCTACTTATGATCTCTGTGTCAAATAAATAAATAAAATCTTTAAAAAAATAAAATAAAAATTAAAAAAAAAATAAACACTCTTCTTCCCTACTCAATTACCTTCATTGGCTCCCTCCTATATCTAGTAAAGTCCAAAATATCCTTTTGTCTCATATCCAAAACCTTCTACAAGGAGGCCCCACATGTTCTCCTTCAACTCGTCTCCTACTACTCCCTAGGGTAAATGCTACATTCCACCTAAATTTAGGCCTGTTGACTTTTGGAGAGGACTCATCTCAATCAAAGCCCAGCCATATTCCAAGGACCAAACTAGAATATGAAGACCATTCAATAGATGTGTCCCATAAAGGAAAGCACATAATGAAACATAATTACTGGGGAACCTGGGTGGCACAGCTGGTTAAGTGTCTGACTCGATTTCAGCTCAGATCATGATCTTAGGGTAGTGAGATCAAGCCCCTCACTCAGCAGGGAATCTGCTTAAGATTCTCTCCCTCCTTCTGCTTCTGCCCCTCTCCGAAAGCATGTGCACTTTATCTCTTTAAATAAAATTTTTAAAATCTTAAAAAAATAATTACTAATACACAGAATGAGCCATATAAAGAAGCACTGATTATAAAGCATTTTTCATAAAAAATTTGCACATCCAAGTGACGAACCATTTTCCATAAAATTCATGGCACCATTCATCGTAAGAGACACAGCACTCTGCCAATCAAGCAATGACTCATACACCAGAATTTCTCTTTTCTAGTTATTTAAAGAACTCTTAGATTTATTTAGGTATTCTATGCATAAATAAATACACAGAAACAAAATAATTTGTCCAAGGTCTTCCTAAAAATTCTCTACTCAGACTCTGACTCCTTTGAATTGCAGACCGACTCAGTTTTCTCCGCCCCTGCTTTCCCACAATGCCATCCCCTGTGCATCTCTATCAGGGAGGCACCATTTCCTACCAGTGCCCGTTACTACTCCAAGGTTTTCTTCCAGTCAGCTGACATCCAATCTCCAATTTTGGATGCATGCTCCAATCCGTGAAATCAGTTGCCTGCTTTCTCTCTGCCACATGGTTGAGAGCAACTGTAATTCCTAGCCCAAATTCAGACATGTTAAAATGCAAAAATAAAAGTTTCTTGTAGACATGATGATATCTGGGGCTTACAGAAAGACACAGAGAAAGAAACTCACTGTCTGAGAATGTAAACACTACGTAGAAAAATGACCAAAGAGGAGAGATCCACAACAGAAAATAGTTTTTCTTTTTTCAGTCCGACGTCAGGATCGGTATCATCACCCAGCCCTAATCCATTTTCAGCTTTTGTCACACACCAGTCCAATCCCTTTCCTCATCTTCTGAGAATTCCTTCTCTGCTGATGTCCTCCATGACACCAATTAGAGCTGGCAGGAAAGGAAGCAGGCCTCCTGCAGATCTTCCCTTAAAGAAACCATTCTTGTTTCTCTAGGTACCTGCAGTATTTTCTTCTCTGATATAGCAAAACCCCCAGAACCTACCTCATTCAAGCTATGGGGATAACAGCAAGCTTGTTAAGAAGGGGATCATGCCATTAAAAATAATGACTGCAGACATGGGTTCAGTAACTCGCATTTTTAAATAAAGCAGCAGGGCCTTTGAAGCCTTTTCAAATATTTTTTTTTTGTAGTGAAGCGTAAGTCACAAATGGCCTCATTTTTCATTCAAGTCCATAAATATTTACTCAATGCTATAAGTGTTTAGACCTGCACTTGGTTTGGGGACGAAACTCCAAGAAAAATAAGTTCCTACTCACATCATGCACTCACTCACTCAGTAAAACTGGAGAGAAAAATAAACACATGAAGCAGGTTAAATATTGCATTTGTTTCCTAGGTCCAGTACAGACCCTTCTGCTGCCTTTTTTTTTTTTTTTCCCCTCTTTTTTTAAGTTTGTAAGGAAGGACTGTAAGAACAATGTATCAATGTGTCAGCAATCCAAAAATTAAGTTGTCAGCTTTTTCTCTATACTGCAAATTACAAAAGAATTAGAGGTTTGGTGCTAATAGAAGCTTACAATTCTAAAGTGTGCAATTTAACCAATCACCGCAAGGTCTAAAAATGTAATACTGAAGACATTTCCACCAAGTGATCTGCAATTCTGGTATCTAATTTCAACTTCTCTACTTGTGTCATTCTTCCCATTCCCCCCCTCCCCCCGGCTTCGGAAATTGTTCTGGAATAGCTACACAGTGAAGAACTGCCCAGCTCCTCTACATGCATAATACGCTCACATGAAAAAAACGACAGTCATCTTGACCAAGGAAGTACAGAAAAGACAGTGAAGATGTGCAACTATCCTATGAGCCATCACTTCTTCATGCTCGTATCACATTACATGCAAAAATCAAAACGTGAAATGTACTTTACAGTTTCAGAATATCAGACTTGCTTTTATAATTTATTCAATACTAATTTGGGTGAAACCCGTTTGTAGTCATCTGTGTGCTAGAAATCTAAGTTAGGATTAAAATGTTAAAGTATAAAATAATTTGTGAAACAGTGTAAGTGGAAATCAATTACCCCAAACCACTGCAGATGTCTTGTAAACTTGTGAGATCTCCAGCTTCTTCCACCATTGCCAATTGCCAATTTCACATCACTCAAAAATAAATCAGAAATGACACTGCTTATCCATAAAACACACCATCTTTATAGACAACACATGCTTTTAAAAGATAGTATTAATTATCTAAACCAAGAATTTAGCAAGAATGCTATTTCAGTGCAAAGAATAGTAAAAAAAAAAAAAAAATTGGCTCTGTGCATAAACAAAAATACAGACTCATTATTCTTGCTCTCTGGGTAATTGTTTAAATGGCCCTTTTTAAGCTTCCATATACTGTTTTCCCCAATAAAAAGGAAATTCAATGATTTCTACTATTTCATAAAAAAAAAAAAAAAAACTTCTTCCTTTATCTATGAAACACACTTTCCTACGCAGTCTTGAATTGACATCTACCTTCCCATCCTCCAAACAATACCTTATGGTGCAGTTCAACTTGAGAAAGGAGAGTCTCATTCATTTATCAAGCAAAGTTCAAGCCAGCAAGATGCTTCATACCGTCTGGTTTTGCTTGCCCCACCCTTGTTTCCTTTGAGCCATAGTGATGTCACAACACCAGGCAGGGTAATGACTTCACTGCTCCAGTCCTTGCTTCTGAGCACACAATTCTTTGCTGCCAAGGCAAATCAACTGACAGCAGAATCCTGCAAGAGTGCCTGACGAATTCCCAACAAATTAGCAGCCAGCAAGCCTTTTGAAAGAAAGAGATGCAGCAATTGCACCACTAAAGATCCATCTAAATGAAGTGGTGCTAAAGATGAATTTGATTCATGGTTTTCAATAGTAAGTCTATATCCTGTAATAAAGCTGACACTCAGGGCAGAACTGTGGCTGGATGCTTGTAAGACACTATGGGAACCAAAGATGTTCAGGGCAGTCAAGTAAATAAGTAACCTCTCTCTTCATTATAGCTCAATTCTCACAACTTCTCTCTCTCTCTCAAATGCATATTTTTCAGCTTACTCCTGAATGAAGTTCTATGTCACTGAAGAGGACACAAATTCTCATTTGTGAATTTTAAGACTTCGTTTTAAAACGCTAACTTAAAAGATGAACATGTATACGACAACATGTAAGACCATATCCTGGACAAAAAGTTTCTGCCATATTTAATCCAACATCGAGTAAATGCAGGAAATATTCACCAACTTGTGACAATATCACGTCTCTTAGTGAATGAAGAGTTGCCTGTGTTGTATCTGGGCAGCCCCTTAACGCATTTGACCAAAGAGTTCTAAAAAACCAATGTAGTTTCTAATCAAGAAAAAAAAAAAAAAATCCCTGGTCTCCTATTTCAACACAATTCAAAGTTGGCCAAAGTCCAAACCCCGTACAAGAACTGGCAAAAACTGCCTCGAATCTAAATCACATTCATGCAGAAGAAATGACTTGAAAATCAAATGTAAATACTCAGCGGAGACACTGACCTTTGACCTGTCTCTTCTGGAGCCTTCATCTAAAAGGTGTTTACAAATTAAATAACGTGGCTACTCTTTTAATTACTGATAAATCACTCACAAAACATGTTCTTTTTGCAAAAAAGTATTTGCCTGAAGTGGATTAGCTAGCTGAACTTTATGCAGTACCTTATGCCTTGGATATAGTATTTTGCTTTTCTAAACTACCAGAAAATTATAATGCAAATAAGACAGTATTCCGAGATTTTCATCAGTGCCTTGTGAAATTAACAAAGTTACTGCTTCTCAGTCTAGAATTTATTTCCTCTCACAACTTTGTTACTGAAGTTTTAAAAGTTTGAAACCAAAATTAAGATGCGTTTTTAAAAAACCCTGTGAGGGCCAAGATATAAATTGCCTCTCCATTCCCTGGAGTTTACTCAAGCTTGATGTGCTCCCCTTTCATAATGGGGCTTTTCTGGCTTAATTTGCAGTAATTGGTGCTGGGTCCAGGGCTCCCAGATAGACGTGGAATTTTTAGAATTTTGGCTTCCTGGAGGCTTCAAATATCAGAGTAAAACCCCCCAGAAGAATGTTTTCAGCACTTAGTGCGATGACTCTTCTGCTAACGTTCATGCTATCAAGGGAAACTCCAGGACACCTGGCCGCCTCTGGGAGCCTAAATTGGGCCTCCCAAAAAGATTAGGCAGGATATCTGCAAAAGCAATTGTACAGGACTGCAAGACTAATGTAAAAATACTGAACCACCAACTTCAACACGTAATGGAAGCACTGCATTAGCAGGACTGCCTGGCCCTTTCAGGATTTTCCAGCCCAGCCTCCACACGTAATTAATACCACATGTTTTCTTTATCATTCTGTTCTCCAACAATCTTTCCAACTTTAACCCTGGGCTGCAACTGGAGGAAAAAACCCTAGAAAACTTTGGATCCGTATATATAAAACCCCAAAAGGAAAACTGCTCCCACTTGCAAGGGACCAGTTACAATTTACTAGGTAACCACACCCACCGCATTGCAGAAGCCATGAACTTGGCGGGGGTTGGAGGGGAGAGGGGAAAGGGGGAGGGGAAGAAGTAGGGCGAGATGAGAGGGGAAAGCCAAGAAAGCGAGCCCCCACGGCAGGAGCTGCGAAACACCCGCAAGGAATTGGCCGAGACCACGACTCCCGCCGTCCGATGCCCCGGCCTCCCCACCCCCACGCGCCGCAAAGCCGCCCTCGCAGACACCTCCCGAGGCAGCTCGTAGCCCCGCGGGCGCCAGGTGAGCAGTGAGGCTCCCGGCCCCTCGGCCTCCCCGCGCTCGGGTTCCCGTGAAGGGAGCCAAGGGAGCGCAGGCTGGGGCGAGGGACGCCGCAGGTGCCGGGCCAGGAGCCACCTCTCTAGGATGCTCCCTCCTCCTCCCTCGGCTACCGGGCTGCAGCCCCCGCCACCGTCCAGGGGACGCCGCCCCAGTTCGGGGAACGAGACAAGTTACATAAAAGCGGCCGGCCAGCTCCCGAGAGGGGTGCTTTGTGCCGAGCGCACCTTACCGGCCCTGCGCCGCGCCCGCCAGCGCCAGGCACCCGGGACGACCCCGCAGCCGCGGCGCGCTGGGCGCAGGGCCCCTCCCGCTCGCCAGCCACCCGCCCCGGGCGGCGCCGCAGTGTCGCCCCCGGTCCCCCGCCCCTCCCTGCGCAGTCTGCCTCGCCCTCGCCCCCAGCCCCGGGGTAACTTAAAACATGGCGCCCCAAACGGGGGATTTGGGCAAATTGGCACTGCAGGGACGCAGGGACCGAGCCGCCCCTCCCGGCCAGAGCTCCGGGGGAGGTCCCCAGGCCGGAGGCCGATGCTCAGGCTAAGCGCGCCGGCCCAGCCGATTCTGCAGCGCGGCCGGCGGGCGGAGCGGGCACGTCCCCGGCGGGGGGCGCAGCGCACCGGCTTGGCCCGGCCCCGCGGGGGTCCCGATCGGAGAGCGGGCGAGTTCCAGGGCCGGGCCCAGCGCGGAGCTCCCGCGGTTCGGGCGGCTGTGCGGCGCCAGAGCCACGCGTCAGCCGCGCACCGCGCGCTCCTCTCCCCCGGCCTCCCGCTAGTCCTCCGCGCTCCGCAAACCGGAGACCCCCTAGGATCCCCCCCGCTCCGGCTGCCAGAAAAGTTACCTCGGCTGGGCAGGCAGCCCGCGCGCCGCGGCGTGGGGACTAGGCTCGGGCTTACGTTCTCCCGGCTGTGCGCAGGAGGCTCGGGCGTGGGGAGGAAGCCGCAGACGCGGGCTGCTCGCCGCCGCTCCCCGCCCCCCTTTGCAGGCGGCTCGGAGGCTCCGCGGAGCTGCGGCGGGGGCACACGCCCAGAGCCGGCGCAGAGAAAGCCAACCCCGTCCTGCCTTCGCCTCCCAGCTGCGGGGGAGGGGGCCACCGCAGCACTTCAGGACAGTTAGGTTGTAACAGGCTTCTTCATCCTGGCGCAGGGTCTGGCACGGAGACAACGCCTTGAGACAGTTGCCAATAGCATTAGTCTTTGGATTTTCACTTTAGATTACAGCCCAGGCTTTCTGTCCCCTTCCTCAGGCCTGCCAGACACTACTGTAAAGGGGAGTGGGGGGAGGGTCCTCCTGGCCGTCAGGTGAGTAATTTACTGACTCAGGGACTGCAGTGATGGTTTTGTTTTCTTTCTTTTGGAAAAGAGAAAATAATCAAATTGGCAGCGTCTTGCGCAGGGTGGGTGTTCAAGAAATACGAAATTAATAGGAAACACCTGAATTAAAGGTTGAAGGAAGAGGCTGCCTTCCGCGGCCCCTTCCTTCCCACTTTCTCCTCCCACCATCAAGATCCAAAGTTACAGGTGGCCTCCCAAGCTTCCCAGTCTATCAGGGGAGTAAGTCATTATTGATCAAGCTTTCAGCTGAAATGGGGGGGGGGGGGGGGGGGTCACGCTCTGATTTACAGGTGAAAGAAATTATTCTAGGTCATCTCAACAATAAACTCTAATCAAGTAACTAACTCGTATATATTAAAATGTTTAAGGCCCTCTTTAAATGTTCCTCATCACCCCTTCAGAAGCTCACCCACTCACTTTAAGGTGGAAGGATGGATTCACAAAATATTGCATTTACTACTGGGTACCAAAGACGTGGTGCCGAATAAAAGCCAGTGGCAAAGGTTAGTAGGCTAGGTCTGTCGGTGAAGCTTCCGGAGGTGGGGAGATTTGGCCTGAGTGTTTAGGAGGGAGCAAAGGCAATAGAAACGGGGAGGGAGCATTTTTCTGGTTGCATGGGAGAGACGATTGGAAAATCATGGTTACTATGTTGCTATGGAATTTTTGAACCTGTATTCAGTAGAAGATCCGCAACTTTGGGAAATTTTTTTTTCTTTTTTTTTAAGATCTTTTATTTATTTATTTATTTATTTATTTTTGATAGAGATCACAAGTAGGCAGAGAGGCAGGCAGAGAGGGGATGGGGGGAAGCAGGTTCCAGGCTGAACAGAGAACCCAATGCAGGGCTCAATCTGATGACCCTGGGATCATGACCTGAGCTGAAGGCAGAGGCTTTAACCCACTGAGCCAGCCAGGTACCCCCAACTTTGGGAATTTTTAAACAAGAAAATGTGGCAGAAGTTTTGTTAAAGGAAAAATAATCTGGTGACGCAGAGATGGGCAAATTACAAGGGGCTGAAATGAAGTGACTGGGGCATTGTTCCAAGTACCAGGAGGAACAAGGACCTGCACTATCATGTGATAGATAACGGTGACAGTTCAAATACTGGAAGATCTATTTGGGGATCACCTATATTAAGTTTCTATCAGGCCATAGGAATGTTACAGACATATATACACATCTCACATTTGTACCTATATGGCTGTGTGCATGGCATATAAGATCTGTGAATGAAGAGTTTTTTCCTTGTTTGTGTGCACATGTAAACACTCTTCTTTAAAAATGGACTTGAACAAATTGCATTGTTTACAACAAACACAAAGTTGGCATTATCATTTCAGACACAGATGGTTTCATATTCATTTACTTTATTGTCATATTTTTGCTATTATTTTTTAATTGAAAGCAAATTGTTTTCTCCTGATTCACAAATTTTAATCTTCCTGGTAATGGAGAAAATCAGCAAAAATGTACAGATGTCTGTTTTCTTGGGAGAAAATATTAGAGTACCAAATATTTTTTACAAGTTAGAAGTACCTAGCTATTTATCTGAACATTCCATGAATTCAAAACTTGGGGAGTACAAACCCTATTGCTTCATGGTTAATAGTAAATCTGGGAAGTAAGTACTACAAAAATGTTTGAGTTTGACAAGCCTCTCAGCTCTTCTTTTTTGATTTTTTAATTTTCCTGGCACAGATATGGAGAAAAGAAATGCCAAATGTAAACTTGTGAGTGCCACAGAGCCCTACCAGTAACTTGCTGTGTCTCTGTAATAAAGCCTTTTCCTTCTACCTTATTAACATCCTGCAGGAGCCCCTCAGAGTCATCTCTGTCTCCCCACAGTGCCTCACTGAGAACACTGCAAGCGAGGCACTGAACATTTTCACTAAATGAATGGATGGTGACTAATGAACTGTAAGTTCACTGTATTTGAGAGTTGAATGTCCTCGTGTATAAAAACAAGAGATTATTTCCAAAATTCCTTGTGCTTCAAAAATACTAGGGGGCCTATAAAATAAAAAGACATTATCACATCTCTACGTGCTGAGTAAAAGCAATAATGCAAAACCTTTTTAACTCTTATCAGGAAACTATGAGCTTTTCTCCATGGAAAAAAAGAAGAAAAGTAACCAAATTAAGTAGAAGGCAAGGGGATGATCCCATTACAGTTGGATTTGCTTTCGTTCATAAAGACTCATTCCTCCCTGCATTCCTCTCACTACCAAAAATGAAGCCTCCTACAGTCCCAGAGAATTCTTTATTCTTACTGGTCCTTTTTCAGTAAGTTACAGAAAAGTAGTCCTTGGGTCAAGGGAGTGCTTTTCACACAGTCCCAGAGCCAGTGCAAATTCATTCTGAGAATCTAGTTCATCAGTTTTCTAGTTTACTATATCTACATGGCAAATACTGAAATAATCCATGAAATGTGGGGGGAAGATTCCATGACTCCAGCCTAGGTTTCACAATGCCCATTCTGGTCTCAATCATAGGTCTAAGGCTTACCCTACAACATTAACATCTTACTTATGTTGTTCTGTTGTATACAAAATGTTATTTTGTATACAAAATTATTCTGTTGTATACAAAATGTATTACTGAAGGACAACAAGCCATCTAGAATTCCAGCCATGGTACAGAGAAAGGGGGCATAGCTAACTTCTGGCGAGATAACAAGTGTGGAACTTTATTCCAAACCACAGAGACAGGATGTCCCCCAAACTTCCACTGAACCCCAGGTGCCACCAGCGTACAGACTCATTGATGCTGGTACTCTGCTACCTGTAGAGTGACATAATTCTAACCTGAGAGCCCAGCCAATGGCAGACTTTGCAGACTCAGGGATCATATTGTCAGTCTCATTGACAAGACTCTAGAAAGAAACAGTGAAGAATCTGGCCAGCGAGTATGTTGGAACTTCACCCTTCAGCATGAGGATTGAAAGACTAGAGAAGCCTAACCAAAGAATATGGAAGCCACCTACAAAGGTGGCTACTCGAATAGGCATGCAACACTCACTTGCCCTCTTTGACAACCTCAGACTACTGTCACATAAAGCACTGTGATGTTCTTAAAAATGTGCATATTCTCCAGCACTTTAAGTTGACTGTTTTTCAGATGCCTTAGTAATAAGACGTCTCAGATGCCTTAGTCTCAGATGCCTTAGGATTAAGACGTTACCAACACTTGTAGTAGCTAGTTGAGGCATCTTGTATGCTCAGGATTGTGTCAGGCACCTCCTTTGCACATTAAGTCCTTGAAATCAGGACACAAAGTCTTTAGCCAGGCATTACCAGGGACCATAAATAAGAGAACTATGGGGATGAATGCCTAATTCAAATGCAGCAAGCTTATTCTTATGAAATAAAAATATGTTTAAGAGTTTCTAGGGTTTGAGAATACTGTCAAGTTTATAGCTCATTAAGACTTCCAGATGCTCTCTTCATTCAGGGTTTGTATACATCATTTCAGGGGTCTGTATACATGCAGAGCACAGATGCAAAATGAAGTAAAAAACCACTCATAATTATAAATGCAGCATAAAATGTACAAAAATATGTACACATGAGAGAGAACAAGTTTAGACATGCCTACACATCATTTTAAAAAATCATTCCTATTCATCAGAATTTCCTATTTACCTCCTTTCTCTCTTTAGGTTATACTCTTGTAAAAATATTGGTCATAATGGTGGGGCCAATACATTTTGTATAAATTCCACAGTATTAAAATATACACTTACTGGGTTTTTTTTTTTTTTTTTTTTTTTTTTTTACTTTTTCCATTTCAAGTAAATTTTAGAAAGCTCAGCACTTTCAAATAGAATAATTTTAACCAAAAGAAAATTAAGGTTACTCTAATTCTCAGTTGTTTATAAATTTAAATGCTCAATTCTCTTCTCCCCTTGAGTAAAAATAAAAATCCATTAAGACTATTTTATATTTGGCCAGTTTATACATAATGGCAAAATACAAAGAATGGAAGTTGGCAATCTATAAAATTACTAAATTCAACTCCCAAACTGTTCACTGTCTGAGACCACAGTGATATATCCCAAACATGATCAGTACTAGGTTATACTAAGACACTTAACATTTCAATCACTTTCCCCCAAAAGACACAAATGCCTCTCAGTCTCCTATAAAGTTGTAAATAATCCTAACCAGCTATTATTTTTTGTTTTAACAGTAATCAACAAGAAATAACTGAAGAAAGAAAATAATAATTAGCTAAGAGGGGGAAAAAATGGGTAGTAATCACATTCAGATGTCTGATTTATTAACTTGCCAACTCTCTCTCAGGCAAACGTGCCACAGCTAAGCTACAAACTAAGAAATGTATAGCTATAACTATACCAAAAAGAAAATGTCAGCTTTGCTTCTTAATTTGATCCCTGCTTTACAGCACTTTTTTTTTCTCTTTCCAATTACCTCACTGTACTTGCTTAATTTAACAGTGTGGTTTAGGATTAGTCCACAGCTTCCAGAATGTTCTGGGAATCAATGAAAATACCATCTAGAATATCTGTGTCCCTTGAAATAAATCTGGCATTTAATAAGTCAAAGCCATTTTTTAAAAAAAGCTTCCTCTATTGACTCTTTTCCTGTTCAAGATATTTATCAGGAACTTGAAACATGCATCGTAGGCTTATTTGCAGATGATACAAATCTGAGGATGCCAGAGTTTCTCAATCCAGGTTGTCTGTAAAGAGCTCAAATTTTACATTTCCATGGAAGTCAACAATCATCTTGGTAAGTGATAGAAGTATTCACACCATTTACATCAGAATCACTCAGAGTGCTTGTTAATGTAACACATTCTTGGGTCCAGCCCTAGACTTAAGCAAATCAGAACCTCTGGAGTACAGAGAGCAGGCACTTTTAACAAGGTCCCCAGGATCCAGGAGACCAGCATACAACAATAATCCCACAGGTGACAAAGTTAGTGTGCTCAGACATGTTTCTAAGAAGCTGGAACAGAGACAAGTGGTAGGAGGTTAGCCTCATTGAGCATATAGGTAGCAGAACTGAAAGGTGTCTACACTACAAATCAGCACACATTTTGCAAGAAGAGTTATTACTTGGATCCTGTTGCATGCATCAGTTTGCAATAGTTGTTCATTAGCAGTAAGTATAGTAATAAATAACAATGAAAGATTGTTCTGTACCCAATTCCAGCAATAATTGAATTAGATGCCCATTTGCTAAGACTGCAGTAAAACTACAACTCTGACCTTAATTTCCAAGTGCACAAAACATCTTTACAAAGTTGCCAAGGGATGTCTCATTAAAACAGGAAATGGAGAACTAATTGCTAGCAGTTTTGGTTGAATGGGAGATCTGACAATCTCAAACCCTACAAATAGAGACTAAATTATTAATACCTTTTGGTATGACATACACATGAAAACATACCCCATGCACTGATCAGTGAAAACTAATGGACAAAATTAAATAAAGAAATTGAACAGGGGCGCCTGGGTGGCTCAGTGGGTAAAGCCGCTGCCTTCGGCTCAGGTCATGATCTCAGGGTCCTGGGATCAAGTCCCACATCTGGCTCTCTGCTCAGCAGGGAGCCTGCTTCCTCCTCTCTCTCTCTCTGCCTGCCTCTCTGCCTACTTGTGATCTCTCTCTCTGTCGAATAAATAAATAAATAATCTTTAAAAAAAAAAAAGAAATTGAACAGAGGCTATATATCTTCCTACCCTTAGATATAACACAAGGAATTTTTTTAAGAAAAACAGTATCATTAATCCTATTAAATTCATGGTAATTTTACTGTAAGGGTCTTATATTTTTCATATGGATTTGTAAGGTTCTTTTAATTTTATAGTTGAGATTTTTAAGCATGAAAAATTTTATTCTAGCATTCCATCTACATATAGTTAAGTGGCAAGATGACATGGGGGCATCAGAAATAGTCTCTTTTGTTAAAAGGCTGATTAAGAGATTTCAGCTCAATGAAAGGACTGCTATTGTAATATGGACCAGGTTGTCTTATGGGCAGCAGGCTGTCTACCTAGAATGTTCAACAAGATACCATAACATCAGTATGGCCCCAGAGAGAGTCCTCAATCAGGTGGGCACTTAGGCGACATCATATCTAAAGTTGTGTCCAACTCTGAGATGAAATTGCTTTCCATGTGTGTGCCACTCAGGAACCAGGAACTGCCCACAATTCTTCACTGTTGAGGTAGAAACTCAAATGTTGACTTCACTAAGATACTCTGATAGATGTGTATTTACATGTATGAAACAGCTTACCAAACTTCATTATAGGTTAAGACTGATTTGCCATTGGTTTAGTGCTTTTTCTCTATAAATATGTTGACAATATCCACCACCTATTCCCCTCCCAGATGTTTCTCTGATCCATCTTTCTAATCTACTTGTCCCACCCTAGCTCATCAGACCTTTCTTTTTTTTTTTTTAAGATTTTATTTATTTATTTGTCAGAGAGAGAGAGAGAGAGTGAGCGAGCACAGGCAGAGTGGCAGGCAGAGTCAGAGGGAGAGGCCCCCTGCGGGGCAAGGAGCCTGGATGTGGGACTCGATCCCAGGACGCTGGGACCATGACCTGAGCCGAAGGCAGCTGCTCAACCAACTGAGCCACCCAGGCGTCCCTCATCAGACCTTTCTTATCTCTGAGCCAGGTTTCACTGAATGGCCTTAGGTCACTAAGAATCATGCTGAGTCAAGGCAATGATTCTTTTTTTTTTTTTTAATTTTTATTTTATTTAAAGATTTTATTTATTTGACAGAAAAATCACAAGTAGGCAGAGAGGCAGGCAAAGAGAGAGGGGGAAGCAGGCTCCCTGCTGAGCAGACAGCCTGATTTTTTATTTTTTTATTTTTTATTTATTTTAAAAGATTTTATTTATTTATTTGACAGGCAGAGATCACAAGTAGGCAGAGAGGCAGGCACCTATAGGAGACTGAGAGAGCAGGCTCCCGTGCCCGAAGTGGGGCTCGATCCTGGGACTCGGGGATCATGACCTGAGCCAAAGGCAGAGGCTTTAACCCACTGAGCCACCCAGGCACCCCCAAGGCAATGATTCTAAATAGGAAACCATTATACTTCAAAGCCTTTTCCTAAATTTTTTCCAGGTGTGCCAATGCCCATTCCCAAATTATTCCACAGTTCAACAAAATCAAGCAGGCACAGATCTAAGGGATTACCCATACCTTGTTCATGTATACCATTAGAGCCCAGTGAACAGAGTACTAGATGATACCTGAAAATTGTAATGTGGCCTTGGGCAAATTTCCAATTTCAGCTTTTCTTGTTATCAGTATCCGTTGAAATATTACTCCCATTTTCTGTTTTACTAGAATAACGTGACGGTTCTCAACCATCGCTATACATTTGAAGAATCACTTAAGGAAAACACTTAAAAAAACAGCAACTGACGGTCAGTATCATACCTGGGTGATAGATATATATGGGCTTATTATAGTTCCCTTTACTCTGTATACATTTGACATATTAAATTAAAATATAATTTTAAAATGCTGATGCTTGGGGCGCCTGGGTGGCTCAGTGGGTTAAAGCCTCTGTCTTCAGCTCAGGTCATGATCCCCGAGTCCCAGGATAGAGCCCCACTTCGGGCACGGGAGCCTGCTCTCTCAGTCTCCTATAGGTGCCTGCCTCTCTGCCTATTTGCGATCTCTGCCTGTCAAATAAATAAATAAAATCTTTTAAAATAAATAAAAAATAAAATAAAATGCTGATGCTTGAGATCTACCCCCAACCCAATTAGAGCACAACCTTTAGAACGTGAGGCCCAGGTATCAGTATTTTGTGACCTTTTTCAAGTGGTTCTTCTGTGTAGGTTGAGTGGAAGAATAGGAGTACAAATCACAAAACTGAACGTTAATTACTCCTCGAAAGCAAGGCACTATAAAAGTAAATGTTAATAGAATTAATATAAATTCTTAATAAAAATTAACCAATTAATAGATATTGACTACCTATTTATATCCTTAAAACAAATTACCTGAATTGGCTACTTGACAGCAACCAATAATGGATTAACCATGCGTGTACCCATCATCCTCTATAAAGCTAACTGGTGTTTGAACACGTTGGGTTTCCAGGGCAGTCCCTGCCATCAGATTTGTTAATACTCACAGTCCTTAGGGGAAGCCTATTACTGTAGCTGGCTGCCCACTTCACTATAAAGTGTCAATAAAGTGATGGCATATTTAACAACAGGCATAAAGAACTCATAACACACTAAATATCATGACTAGGATTTCAACAACTCTTCAAACACTCCAGAGGAAAAAAATATTATTCATGGTTTTATTCCAAGTTCTTGTGTCAAATAGAGAAAATACACATACACACTCACTTTTATCTTGAGTGAAAAATAATAGAAGGTTCCAGCATGTACTTTTTGATAAAAACAGATGAGAATACTTGAAAAATTAGAGGGGATCTATAGGGAGTCATGTCTAAATAATATATAATCTTAATGCTTTATGAATGGGAGCTAGCGATTTTCTCCCAGCAGTTCAGGCACAGGGATCCTGAATCATGATGCCCAGCCCAGGGAACATTATTTCTACCTAGAGTCAAACTGTATTGATCATTTACTTTGTGCAACGAGCTGTTTTACAAGCTCTTATTCTATAAGACTACCTCATTTCACCATCAGAAGAACTTTGTGACATAGATTCTAGGATCACCACCATTTTACAGATGGGGAAATGGGGCAGAAGCAAGTTCAACAATGTATCCAAGGAGACGCAATGACTGGTGAAGCTAGGATGATCTGACTCCTCAGCTGGATGGATCTCTCACTAGAGAGCCTAACACACACACACACACACACATTTGATTAAATTTCACAAAATCGCCAGTATTCAGTTGTGGGTTTTTTTGGATTTTTTTTTTTTTTTTTTTTTTGGATTTTTACAATACAGTAACACATTGCAGTGAGGAAACATTGCATCAGCTGTGCATACAGAGTAGCACTAAGTTAAGGAATGACTTCCATTACCAGGGGCATTTTGGAGAACTACAAAGTCTCAAAGAATACAAATATAGAAAAAACACTCAGGTCGTTTATAGTTTAAGAAGCCACTGGAAGAATGTAAGGCAAATGCTAATAAAGTCATCATCGTTATTATTATTTTTTCTTTTATAGACTGTGTGCCAGAGATTTTTAAGTGCTTCATCTGTATATTTTCTCTTATTCCTCATTGTCTTCTGAGGCAGGAACTCTTATGATCCCCATTTTAGAGAAGATAAAACTGAGGCCACTGAGGAGCTAACTGACTTGTCCCTAGTCACACAACTAGGACCAGTCAGTTTTGTTTTGTTTTTTTAAAGATTTTATTTATTTATTTGATGACAGAGATCACAAGTAGGCAGAGAGAGAGGAAAGGAAGCACATTCCCCACTGAGCAGAGAGCCCAATGGGGGCTTTGATCCCAGGACCCTGAGGTCATGACCTGAGCTGAAGGCAGAGACTTAACCCACTGAGCCACCCAGGCACCCCAGGACCAGTCAGATTTATTCTGCAACCTGTACTCTTAACCACGATGCCAAGTGGTTCTTAAAGAATTCTGCATGTTCACTTGGGATGTCCTCTACAGGAAAGGAAATAGTATATTAAAAAGTGGCAGCATGCGTAGAATCTTTGTATAGGTAAGTGTCTGTTTTACAAGGAAGACTATTCTACTGCCATTTCCAGTTTGAGAAAAAGACCAAAGGGGAATGCTCTGACCCACTGGTAAGTCCCAGTGACCCTGGAATTTCAGCACAGATCCAGAATACGGCCGCTTCTCTTCATAACCGCCACTAGCACTCTGGTATAAACCATAAGCCATGACCATCCCCTGCCTGATTCCTGCAACAGCCTCATCACGTTTCTCTCTTCTGCCACCATGACTCCTTTCCAGTCGTTTGCCAGACAGGTGTTGTGATCCTAGTAGAATGAGCCAGATCACATCAGTCTTCGATATTTAAAGCCCCTAAAGGCCTCCCCACCTACATCCTCCGGCCTCAGGGCCTCTGACCCCACTCTTTGTACACATCTCCATATTTTCTGTCTCTCTCATTCTCGCCTTGCAGCTCCTCAGACCAGCCCGGCTTCTCTCATACTAACATCCTCATCTCCCTCATGTCTGCTCATGTGTCACCTTCTCCAAGGGGCCTACCCTGATAACCTCATTAAACCTGTGACCCCAGCACTCCTGACTCCTGATCACCTAACATACTGGTCAATTCCTTATTTATCATGCTTATGGTCTGTCTCCTACCATTCAGCTTATGTCCCACAAAGGCAGGGGTTCTGGGCTCCTCATCGCTGGTGACCCAACTGCCTCAAACAGTACTTGGCAATGGGAAGGCATTCATGGTACATTTGTTGGATGAAAGAATGAAGAAAGCAGCAGGGATTATAAAATGTGATACTCTTTTAAATAAAGTTAAAAATAAATAAATAAAATAAAATAAAGTGTGAGACCCTGAGAAAATACAGAATTGAGCAGTTAGGTAACCAGGATTGGGATGAGACACCAGAAGGAACAGATTCCGAAGGAAGAAACTCTAAGAATGGTGGGCCTGTGATAAAACAACGTGCATCATTCTATGCCTTATACCTACTCCACTGCCACTGGTGGAACTGATTTGGGCCAAGTCTCCCAACCACCCTAAAGGACTCCCCAGCATCACCCATGAACCAATACACATGACGCCGGCTGGGCGCATCTCCCACCGCGTCCTCGGAGATGAAGCAATGGCAAAGCCACCCCTCCAAAAATGCCACTGGGTCATTTCTTAACATCACGGTGGATTTAACAAGCCCTCATCTTCTCAGGACAAAAGAAAATATGACGGGATCCAAGCAGGACCCTCTTTAGTCATCCGCACAAACAATGAAATTGACCACTGCGGCGGAAAATGTCAGATCAACTGAAGCGGAAGTGTCCAGGCTAATATTATTTTTCATATCAATGGTTGCCATGGTGATACTTATAAAGATTTAGCAACAATCAGGCAGTGAATTTAAGAGGCGGCTGGAGGAAAAGAAGTTGCAATGTACCCTCTGTCTTCACAAATCACTCTCATCCCACTTGTGCCCAATAAATGGCTCACTTCTTTTGATTGCACTTGGCATGCCCATGAAAGATGAGTTTTCGATTCTGTAATTCCAAGCTTGAAGGCTGTGCTGTGTTTTTCCATTTGGTCTGCATTAAGGTTTTATTCAGTGATTCATGGTGCCTTTCCAAGGTCACCAGGCCATTCCCTCATCTGCCAAGAATGTCTCCTCATCCCCAGCCAGCCTCTTCCTCTGCCAGAGCACCCAAGTTCTAAGGCTTTCCACCCCCTGGAAAGAGTATCTGTGTGTATTACCATCACCAACTTTATGCAACAGCCATAATTTAAACAAATTAAGGAGATAGAATATCTAAATCACTCCCTCTCGCCCCCACCCCCCACACTGCTGGATTGCAGGTTCTGTGAGGGCAACAAGTTATCTCTAACTCTTATTAGTGTATTCCAGAATGAGTAGCATGGCTCGTTAATCCTTAAAAAAGAAAAACAAGAAGAAAGTCCCTAGTACTAGGTACTAGTAGCTTAGTGAATGACACTACCAACCCTCAGTCATGAAAGTTAGAAACCCTGGTATCTTCCTGGCCCCTTACTTTCCTTCAACCCCTTTATTAGATCTAATACCAAGTCCTTTGCATTCTACCTTAATCTCCTGGATCTGTCTACATTGCTCCCTCCTTGCCATCAGTTCTATAATAAACTCATCAGGTCTCTAATCCAGCCTCCCCTCCCCCTCACTCCCATGCCCTGCCTGGACATGGGGACGTGGGACAGGCGTAAACAACCAGAGATGTAAGAATAATGCTGTGGCCTCCAGCTTAGCACACTCCCTTCCCACTCTCTCAGGGTGAGAACAATACCTTCTAATGAAGTTTCAACAACCTGAGATCTCTCCAGGATCCTGAACCTTACCCCTCCCCCTGCTCTGGCAGACTGGTCACACATCCTCATTAGGGGCTCTGGTGGCCGCAGTCCCTCTGTTTTCCAGCACCACCACCACGCCTGCCATGTGCTGCATGTGTGTATGTGATTACTGAAGGAACCCCTGTCTCCCACCATGAGACTAAGACTAGGGCTGCTTCTGCTCACTGGTGTGTCCCCAGCTAGCATACTGCCTGGCACTCAGGAGACACCAGCATAGGAAGGAGAATGACCCAACTGTGCCCCAGAGCAGAAATTCCACCTCTGGACATCACCACTGAACCCCATTTGCTCTCTGGATGTCAGTGATTAATCTGTTAGAGAAATAAAAGGGCAGAAAAATGAGATGTTTCTACCTCAGACATCAGGGATTGGCTGAGGGAAAGCCAGGCAGACGGGGAGTGTCTCTGTCTGCCCGAGGCCCCACATCAGGGACAGAGCGTGAGGCTTGGAGTCAGCCCACTGGCTCTTCCCAGCACCAGCGCCCTGATCCTTGGCTTGGGCCACATTGCTTCATCTCCATTTATCTGTTTTCTCATTCCTAAACTGAATGACGAAACCGCTTCAAGGACTATTGAGAGGATTAAATGAAATAATTGATTTAAGAAGCACTTAGTAAGCGTCAGTGTCAAATGATGGTGTTGCTGATGGTGTTGCTGTTAGGAGGGCAGCTCACAATAACACGGTTGGCCACTCTCCTCGGCCGCCACAGCCTGGCGGGGCCCTGAGGCCTCCTCCCTCCATCTCACCTCAAGGGACTCCAGGATGCAGAAGCTGAGCAGGGGAGCCCTTGGAGAACCAGCCCACTTGGAGAACCAGCCCACTCCACCAAAGTGAAGGAGGAGGGCTCTCAACTCTGGGGGGTGGGGGTGGGGGGGGCAGCAAACTTATAGATCTGCTTCCCAGATGGGCTGGGGAAGAAGCATCCAGGAGCCCTTAACAGCTGATCTGCTGAGGCTGCTGACTTGGTTACACTGCCCAACGGAAATGAGACAAGTGCAGGAACTCCCATCTGCTCGAAGGGAACAGACCTCCTATTTTTAAACAAAGATCTTCTATGTTAATGTGTGCAGGTCCTAATAGGTTGGGGGTGTTTGTTTGTTTGTTTGTTTGTTTTTGTTTGTTTCTTTTCCAGTCTTGCAGCCATGGCTAGAAGCATTTTTCAAGGCACTCATCTGAGAAGTTCTTATATGCCTCATTATTTGCGGCATTTGAAGAACATATGCCTCATTATTTGGGAATCACTTCAAAAATTCCCAAGCACTCATGTCGAAGATGGATTGGGTTTTTTGAAGGAGACACGATGATTTCGCACAGGTTAATGAATAAGGGGTTGGCTACAGTCAGAGTCATCGGGTGTCAAAAACAAACCAAAACAAAACCCCGAGTTTTAACTATAAACACAGTCAACAGAATTCTTAGGATAGTTTAATGTGCTAATTTGGAAGGAAGCTCCCAAAGTACTTCCAAAAATATCTTGAGCAACAGAACCATCTCTACCCACAAAAACAACTATCATTTATCGAGGACTTACTATCTGCCAGGCATGCTTCAGTCCTTAACACACATTTTCTCACTCGGGATTCAAAATATCCTTAAGACTATTATACCCATCTTACAGATGAGAGGTTAGGTAACGGCCCACGTCATAACCGGGTAAACAGTAGAACTATACTTATCTGCATAGAGGCATTTACTGGAATATCTCTCCTCTCCAAAAAGTCAGCATTCCTTTGAACAAATGCACTCCGGTATACTTGGGTTTTTTGCAATTTATCATATAATACTCAAGCTTCTTTTAATCAATACAAAACAGAACACTGCAACAGATATGCAGGATCAATGGAACCTGGGGCCTAGACCACTAGGAACAGGGTTTTGCAAATGTACAGAAATCCCCAGTGCCTAGGGGAACCATTCTGAGACCCTTTCAAATAGGAAACATAAATGAGCCTCATAAAAGCCTGGAAATGAGCAACAGATCATGGCATTTGTATCCAGATATCATTATGCTTATGTGGAGAATTTAAGCTGGTGAAATATAGAATAATTATGTATTATATTTAATTATATAGAAGCTGCCCAGCCTAGGTGTTTAAGGTTTAAGAACTGAGTATAAACCTGGTTCTGGAATCTGCTGGCTGTGTAGTGAGTTATCCTTCAGGGCCTTAGTATCTTAGCTGCAAATTGAGAGATGACCACATCACCCTCTTTATGGGGTCACACAAGAATCAAATAAATATGTTAAGCTATTCCAGCTGTGCCCAGAACATAGTAAGCACATTATAAATGTCAGCTATTATTAGGGGCACTAGGGTGGCTCAGTCGGTTAAGCATCTGACTTTGGCTCAGGTCATGATCTCAGGGTCCCCAGATCGAGCCCCGCACCAGGCTCCTTGCTCAACAAGGTGCCTGCTTCTCCCTCTCCCTCTGTCATTCCCCCACCTGGGCGCTCTAGCTCTCTCTGTGTGTCAAATAAATAACATTTCTTAAATAATTTTTAAAATGTTAGCTGTTGTTATTAACATTTATGTACAAATACATTAATTTTCTAAGGTCATTATCTGGGAGAGGGCACAGTAGGACAGAGACATTCATATTCTCCAAGTGTTCTTAGTCTCTGACAGTGGGGCTTTAATTCAATTAGACTACATCAGGTATGAGTATTTTGAGCTTTAGGAGGATTTTCCTTGCCAACATTACACAGTGTCTGAAATTAATTAAATGATAGTTGCTAAAGTGGCAAGTTTCCAGGATCATTTCTGTATATCCCTCAAAAAGAATAATTTGGCATATACTTATGAAGATGAATAAACACTTTTTTTTCCCCTGTAGAGAACTTTGTGATCTTCACAATATTTGCCTACAGTTTTATTTTTATGACGTTGAGGCAGCCAGTCAGCCTAAATTTATAGATCAATAGAATAGATGATAATGTTTTCCACCACGGAAAGTTCTCATATCATTAAGTCTGGACTTATTAACAGCCCTATTTACAAATTAATGGAGAGGGACATTTTCCCTGGTTTCCTAATTTAGAATGCCAGTTTTATGCAAAATGAGAGTGACAACATGATGGGGACTCTGGAGTTATGTACCAACAATGGGAACCTTTTGTCACCAGAGCCCTGCCTCTGCCCCTGTCTTACGATGAGAATGAGGCTAGAGAATGTTCTACTGGGGCTTTCTGTAAACTCCTAGTTAACTCAACAGCCACCAGAGGTAGGACCCCAACGGCAGAGCTTCACAGCACCGATGCAAAAAAATGGCAGTTGGGTATCATTAACTTATTACAGTTTATCCAGACGTTACGTGAATTGTGGATGAAATAGGTTTTTGTCCAATTACATGGGAAGCCAACCACTAAAATGGTCTTTCTGAGGGACAGTGTCTGCTGAGTTCCAAATAATCAATCTGCAAATGAACTTCCAAATGCATGGGTTATAAGTATGTGGTTATTTGGTCGAATGTGAAACCCTCTGGCAGTTCATACCAATCATGTAGCTTTTACTCGGTTACCTCTCCAGGAAAACCTGTAAAGACTAAACAGAATTACTGATGGTTTTATTACTCTCTCAGATTCTTTCTATGTGATCTAAATAAAATATTTTTCATCTGCCACATAAGTGACAGCTTTTCTGGTAAGACCAGAAAAAATTCGTTATACTGCACCTGTATTATGACAATGGTTATTATATTTAAAATTTTGCCTTTATGCACTTTAAAGAATGAATATGTTATTTAGCCTAACTTTGCATCAATGTTTCTTTTCTTTCCTTTTTTTTTTCTTTTTTTAAGATTTTATGGATTTATTTGACAAAGAGAGAGCAGAAGCAGAGGGAGCAGCAGGCAGAGGAAGAGGGAGAAGTAGGCTCCCCACTGAGCAGGAAGCCCACTGCAGGACTCAATCCCAAAACCCTGGGATCATGACCTGAGCCAAAGGTTCAGGTGGTTAACAACTGAGCCACCTCAGCACCCCCAATGTTTCTTTTCATCTTATTTTGATCTTTGGCTCAAACACATTAATACAATCCCAACGTGAAGTAATATGTGTATGTATGTGTGTGTGTGTGTACATATATATGTATGTGTATATATATATATATATATATATATATATATATGTATAATGTATAACATTGGCCTTCCCCAAAATGCTCCTCTTCCTACAAATCCTCCCAGAATCTGTGCACTGGATTAGGTTTTTCTGCAACTCTGAGTTGCAGAGATGCTGAAAGTAATCTAAGGTGTTTGTATAAATGGGTGATATAAAAATGGAAATAGCACAAGAGCTGATTAAAGCTAAATTTAAAATTAGATGGGTTCCCTTGATTAATGGCATAGCAACAGTGATGACTGATAGGTGGAGACCATTCCAATCCACACTCATTCTGGAGATCTGAGAGTAAACTTTCATCCCTACCTTAAAATTAACTTTTCAGAAAAAGCTCCCCCAGGGAAACATTTAGAAAGACTATGCACTTCTGGCAGCATGATCTACCTGAGAAGAGCAACTTTGTAATTTTAACTTTTTCAACCCTAATTCACTCTATAGGAAGAGAGAGCCAGTTACTGAACTAAGGCAGAGCCTCGGGTAAAGTACAAGTTCATCTAAATAGGGGAATTAAGCACACAGATCCTTAAAGTTCTAGAGAACACCACAGGATGCCCTGCTATACCATTCCAAGAATCTACATTTGTTCGGGTACACTGATCAGGAAAAAGAACATTTGCACACTTATTGAAAGGAAATTAAATGGCAGGCGTTGTTATGTGACTTGAATGTTACATTCCATACTTTACATAGTAATTTCTAAGACTTTATATTGGGGGGAAAAGAAAAACAAAGAATTTACTATCTTCTGTGGTTTTTTTAGGTCCATACAAGGCAAATCCTTCGTAAGAAGTGCCAAGCTTCCGAAAGGCCAGTGGTAGACTGAATGAGCAGTCCAATGAGAAATTTTATTTTTCAAATATGATACATAGTTGTAAATAACGTTTTAAAATTTGCTTCATGTGATTAGCCGGGAGCACCTTGCAGTGCCAGACAGTGAGAAAGCACTGAAGACAGGGTAGGGGTGTGTAGAAAGAACACAGGAGCCAATCTGAAAGAGCTCCGGCTGGCCACGGCTGGAACATTTTAAGCAAAAAATTAAGTAAGGATAGTATTGGATTATAACCCAAAGAATAAAGTAAATATCCACGAGACCATATTGCTATAAATAAATGACTGGATAAATAAATAAAAGGAGGAAAAGGAACAACTGTTGTCTACAGAAGAATTCCAACTAATGATTGTAGGATGAGTGAAGGAAAGAGAAAACTCACTATTACAAAACCACAGGAATAATTGCTACGGCCAAAATTCCCTGGAGAATGTTCAAGTTAGTGGGTCAAAGTTTAAGTTGCATGGTTTTAAAATATCTCCCCCGAAATGTTACTTAATTACAAAAAAAAAAAAAAAAAAAAAAAAGTAGTATCTCCAGGAGAGAAACCCAGCAGAAACCAAGAAAGTTATCATCAGTGAAAAGTCACATAGCTCTGCGCCTCTGCACAGGCACAGAGAGGACACATCACCTATGGGATTCTCCCCCTGAATGCATAACCCTAATCCAATCATAGGGAAACATGACACAAACCCAGATCGAGGGGCGTTCTACATAACACTTGAAGCATTACTCTTTAAAAGTGTCAGTGCCAAGAAACACAAGATTAGAAGACACTAAGGAGCTCCCAGCAAGTCAACTAACATGCAAGGGGGGATCTCAGAGTGGATCTTGAAACAGAAAAAAGACATGGGTGGGAACACTGCTAAATATAAACAAAGTCTGTGGTTTACAGTATGGTGTCAATGTCAGTTTCTTAGTTTTTGATCATTATCCCATGACTATGCAAGCTGTTAACCTCAGGGGCAACTGGATGATTGCTATCCTTCCTGTATTACCTCTACAACTCCTCTGTTCAGTTGAAAATCATTTCAAAATATAAAGTTAAAAACCAAATAACTCTTTGAGAAATAGCTTAGCTTCTTGCTCTGTATCCACACTGAGCTATATCTTAAAGGATGAACAAAAGTTATTAAACAATGAAAGTGAGGCCACCTTGATCTTCCTAGCCAGCATGGTGATTATTAATAGGTGTTCTTAAGTTCATTGACTTGCTAGCCTTCCTGATGGATCTAGAAATCCTACATTCCTTTCTAGGAGGAGACTAGAAAGCCCTTGCCCATCACAGAACAGGAATTCAATCTCTTGCACAATCCTCAAGCACTGAAAGCTGTAAATGGGAACCAGTAAACCAATACAGAATCAGCAAATGTTAGAGGCCACGGTATCCCTTTACTGATCAATGACCCCCTCACCCTTTAAAGCCTTCTTGGTTGGGGCGCCTGGCTGGCTCAGTTGTTAAGTGTCTGCCTTTGCTCAGGTCATGATGCCAGGGTCCTAAGAATGAGCCCACATTGGGCTCTCTGCTCAGTGGGAAGCCTGCTTCTCCCTCTCCCACTCCCTCTGCTTGTGTTCCCTCTCTCGCTGTCTCATTCTCTGTCAAATAAATAAATATTTTAAAAAAACAAAGCTCTCTTAGTGAGGCAGAAACCACAGCGCTGGCTTTTGGACAAGAGTCAGCCTTGTCCCCAGGTGGCCAGCCTCCTGAATAAAGCTTATATTCCTTTCCAGTCAACACTCATCTCTTGAGTATTGGTCTTTCTGGTGATGGGTGGCTGAACTTGGGATTCAGTAACAAAAATGGGGAATGTAGCCGACTTAGATAAAAGAAGAATGAATTGTATAACCTAGTTCCATTTCTCACTCAACCTGTTATGAGCTAGGTGACCTTGGGCAAGGTACTCCATTTTTCTAAAGCTCAGTTTCTTCATCAGTAAGTGAGGGACAAGGCAGGATACCAACCTCACAGTGCTGAAAGGAATGACTAAACAAAATAAACAATAGGAGGACAGTTACATGCCAGGCATATTGTATGAGCCCAATCAGGGTTAACCATGCTGATGGTGATGATGGCAACAACATTGGAAATGATGATGAAGAACAGGTCTGATCGGCCACTTGCACAAACCTTCTCCCTTCATAAAGCCTACAGAAGTCATTCAAAGCTCTGGTCTGCATACGACCAAAATGGGTTCTTTCAGGGACCCCCGATACCTTCCTGGCCCTATTCCTACTATTTTTATTCCTATTCCTGGCCCTACTCCAGTTGTTTTCTGATATTTATTGAGCACTCACTGTGTGACTTAGTACTCATTAGGGTAGCAAAAACAAATGAAGGATGGCTGGTCTCTGGCTTTGGAGGGAAAAACAGACAATGTTGCTTGTCTAATGCGGAAACAGACATGAACAGATCATTTAATACAGGGAATGCTCTCCTGGAGGTAGGCCAAGGTACTACCTCCAGCAGAGGTAGTACCTCTGTTAAAGGCTCTTAACACAGCCTGAGCCGAGTGTTTCTGGATGGACAGGAATTTAGCCAGCAAAGAAGGATGACATGAGGATAGGGAAGGGGATTCCAGGCAGAAGGAACAATTAGAAAAGGCACAGGATCTTTGAAATACCCAGGAGTATAGGGAACTCTGTGAAAAGAGAAGATGGGGGAAAAAAAATGAACAGAAGCAGGTAAGGCTGAAATGACTGATGACTAAATTCAAGGTTAAGTCCTTGAATTTTAACCTGTGGGTGCTGATTCGTAGTCACAGAAGCAACATGGTTAGATCTGTATTTTAGAGCTACTGTTCTGATGACATGTGGGAGACAGGGCTGGAGAGACAGAGGAAGGCTCAGTGCCAGCACCACCAAGGAGAAGAGCTTTGTTATCCTTTAAACAAGAAACAATAACACTTGATACCAATAAATCAGTTATTATTTTAAATTATTAGCAGGGCACTAAGAGTGGGGACAGAAAAAATGAGAGGGATTTAGAAATATACAGGAAATAAAACCATGGCAGGACATGATGTCCCATTTCTTGACAGTTGCCACTCAATGTACAAAGTTTGACTGAGTTAACTTGCTATGAAAGGTACTGTCTGTAATGGATCTAGATTTCTAGCCTAGATCCCTGTATCATTCTCTCAGTTACTGTGTAATGCAGCTACTGAGTAGTAGTGCCATTTACCTATCAAGCAGACATGGGGCAAAGACCTAGGTTGTGGGGAAAGACAGGAAAGAGTGTCAGGTAAATGACAGATTCTGTTGTGTACATGTTGACTCTCAGTGGGGTAGGGGACACTTAGTTCGTATTTCTAACAATTAGTGGAATACCTGCTTGAAGCTCAGGGATGTTGAATTATAGAGAAGTTAAGAACACGAGTCTGTATAAAATCCCCATCCAGAGGCAACGTGGATAAAACAAGGACTTGGGCCAAAGATGGAGCCCTTGGTTAGGGTTGGGTAGAGGGAGGGTTGCCAGGAGGAAAAACCAAGAAGGAACTGTCAGAAAGACTGAGTAGAGCTAGCTAAATCCTCCAGAAAATAAGGACTGAGAAGAGTCTGCTAGATTTAGAAGATAACCATCACAAGAAGCCTTGCCAGAGCACTGTCAGTTGAGCTTTGGGGATAAATAATTCAGTGGATTGAAGAGAGGTCAAAAAATGCAGACATTGAAATATCAATAAACGTGGATGATGATAATAATTACTAAGTTACTGCCATCTTGCAGGGGAAAATAGGGCTCTGTATCTTGCCTGTATCATTCTCTCAGTTACTGTGTAATGGAGCTACTATGATCCCTGCCATTTTAGAGATGAGGAAACAGATGAGGAAAGGAGAGAGACAAAATGCGCAAGAAACTGATGAGGGGAAAGGTTTTTATTAATAAAGGATGGAAATAGACTTGAGTATAATCATAAATCATTATAATCTTTGATTATAATCATTAAGATATTCTCTCCCTCTGCCCCTCCTCCCGCTAACTATGTAACAATAAGTTGGGAAGTAATGGGTCAGAAAGTAGATAGAGATAGTCCACTTTGATCACCTCAGTTTTTCGTCTAAGGAAATAAAAATAAAAATTCTCCCTTCTTTTCCCCGCTGCTCCATTCCTACTGAATTTCCTGCTGTCAGTGGCACCCCAATCCCCTGCAGCCCCCCACAGCCCCTCTCAAGGCTTTGTGTACTAAGGGAAGGGGAGAGACATCAGACAATGTGGGGTGGGACACAGGCATCAGAACTCTACCTAATAGGGTTTTGTTTTTTCTTCAAATAACGGTGACATTTATAGGGCAACCAAATTGATAATCCGAACTTTCCCCCCCAAAAAACCATCTTATAGCAAAATATTCATTATCTGCAATAATGGTCTTTAACCTGGAATATGGAGACTTTTTTTTTTTTTTTTTTAAAGAACTATGCTGGCACTTGTCTTGTTTTAAGGGACTTGGTTTCCAGATTCTCAGCTTCTAGATCCTAAAGCTGATCTGCCTGAGAAAGCAACAGCCATCTGAAGTTCTCCCAGTTAGCAACCCCTTCCTATTCCCAGTGAAAAGGCAAACCAACCCCTAAGCCCAGTCTCCACAGGGCATTTTTCCAGGATAGCAAATTTTTGCAAGCAAACAAAACAAAACAAAACAAACAAACAAACAAAAGCACTAAAAGATGGACAAAGGAAATTTCTTCAGCAATTGGAATTGCTTCAGTAATGGATTAACAAATATTCTACAACTCAAGTAAATTCTAATTTTCTCCTTTCAACCAAATTGAAGGACAGAGTGAAGTAGCTAATCGATTAATTCCAAGAACTGAGGGATAGTTGCCATGATATGGAGCTTTTGACATTTGCATCCACTTTTATATGTCAATAATTTTGTCTGTGCTTATCTAAGAAATGAGATAGATTGGTGGAAAGAAAGAAGGAAGGAGGGAAGGAAGGAAGGGGAGAAAAAGAGAAGAGAACAAAGAAAAAAGAAAGAAGGGAAGGTAAGCGGGAGGGAGGAAGACGGGAAGGAAGAAGAGGAGGAAGGAAAATGTTGCTGAGCCATGTGCCACGTTGGCAATACGGAACATTTACCCACGAATACATGAACTAATGGGAAAAAATGTTCTCTTTGTATTCCTAAGAGATTTATTTGCAGTAACAGATTACTTTTTATGTTTAGTATTTATCATAGTTTGTAAGATATGTGTGTTGTTCACACTAAAGTGTTTGCTGCTAATAACTATACTGATTGCTTAGTCCAGAAAATAGTTCTCAGACTCAGAACATTATGGCCACATAAAATGAAAAACGACGCTCAAATTTCAATTTATGCACCCATTTCATTGCCAAGAATTTTGATAGGTAATCAATAAGATACTTTCAAGCATAAAAATAATACATTAGGGTAGGATTCTGTGCAGGAAGTAGAGTAGAAATGTAAGTTTAAAGAGGAAAAGCAATGACACAAACAAAATACCTGTAAAAGAGAAGTCTGCTCCTGTACTTGTGAACCGGACGGTGATGGATAGCCAGTTGCTGTGGTATTTAGAAGGTAGTGCTGTATTAACAAGTGCTGTATTTATTTGATTTAAGCACAATATAAGCATGATATTAGAAATTGTATCTGAAACCATTTAAAGATGAAGATTTTAGGTGTGAGCTTGTAAATGTGCAAGGGACTCCTAGTTTTCAAACCGTTTTAAGTGGTACAGAGTAAAAGCGTGAAGACCACTGGTCCTTAATGGAATACCATTCCATCCATACCCAAGAGCTTCCCTTATCTCTCCACTGCGGCTTCTGCCATGTTCTCTGAATAGTTTAAAGACAAACAAACAAACAAAAACCAGGTATGAGAAAGGAAAGGCTTTGTTGACATATCAAAGAATGTTTCTGAAACATTAAACGTGAAATATGGATCCAGATTTCCCAGAGGTATAGTCCCATTTGCTGGCTCCCCCCATGTTCCAACCTTGATTAAATGCACAACATCTGTGAGTAATACGGATTGTTTGTCAACCAGAGAGAATAACGAAGCTGCAACTTTCCCGAAGGCATCTTCCAGCAGTACACATTCAAATCATTCCCAGGCTCCGCAATGGCGGAAGCATGTTAAATAGTTCACACTTGATGTCCATATTTTCACCCCTTAATTTCCAAATTAAGAAGTCATTATTGAACGTCATGCACTATCCCCTTCTTATCAGACACTTCCAAGAGCCCTGGCGTAGCCCCAACATCCCCTGAACTTAAGGAATTTTCTAAGAAACTCAAAACTGAAAAACAGGAAAGGAAATAAAAACTTTCAGTTATTCAGACTTGAGGAACTGTGTAAAGATTAAGTTCATTGCTGGCTATGGAATCTCCTAAGGCACATTTCCATAAATACAGTTTTACAAAATGTATCTTGATTATAATCTGTAGATTTGATTGGGCAACATTTCCTTTCAACAAGCCTGCATAGCATTTTGGAACAATTTTCAGTCCTCTGGAAGGGGGATACTCAAAATTAGTCCTGCAGATATAGAAGCACGCTAGAGGAAGCAATAATGAAACAAAACAGTAACAGCAGGCTCCATTTTGGTAAGCAGAACATTTTTTGTCAGACGGCAGCTTCTTAAAGAGGCAATGGCAGCCTCCAGATATTTTTAGCAAGTATTGGCCATTGCTGTGTGAAGTTAACCCAAAGCTTAATACCAATCACTCACCTTTTAATTTGGAATTACTGACACTGCTGTGTGCATGACCAAAACAGCAATTAAGAATCAGCAGGGCTCAGGAACAATTAGATTAAAATGTTGCTGAGGTGTAATATATAAATTATACCTCAGATTAGGGATAGTCCTATTGTGAGTGCAGCCCACCTGAGGGATGAGAGGGGAAGCGTGCTCTTGGCCCCTTCAGGGGCAAATGGGTTTTCTACACAGTTCACAACACCCTGGTGACTAACCTAGAGATGTGTATTTCTCTTACGGAAAGGTGGAAACACTTCTCTTTTCTGTCTATTTCTCAGAGCAGACCGTTTTATTTAACTAAATTTCAATGCCTCCAAGTGGGGTATGTTTATCTGGTGTCCCTAGTTGGAATTCATAATATGTTTCCCCATGGCAACATCTCCCACATCAGATGTCTAAGTTGCTGCATTTCTATAGTAAAATCAGCTATACAGAAATCTCTGGTTTTTGTTATTCTGAACTAGAGCCAAAGAGGTAGCCCTTTAAAACTTTGAGTCAGGGCTGTTTTCTTGCAAATGTTAAGCTATTTATGATTGCAACTTTCTAAAGTGTATAAATTTGTCGTGAAAAGGGGTGTTGATGTTTTGTTGGTGATGGGATGGTTACTGTAATTCTTATAAGGAGGCAAAACACAGTGGAAGATGCCTAGCGGTAGCTGGAGCTTAGGAGCTCATCACACCCGGGGACAGCAAGGTTCCTTTGAGTTGTCTCAGAATTCTATCTTCTTCTGCATTCAGGTGGTCAGCAATCATTTCTTAAGTTTGTCCCTACTCCTCCTTCTATCATCCTTTCTCACTCTTCAAATCAAATAACAAGATCTGTTAAAATTACACTGAAAAAAAGAATACATGGTATTCTTGGGCGTGGTTATACATTCATTTAGCCTTCTCTAAGGTCACACTCTAATACAGGGGCTTTGTAACATCTATTTTGGCTGTTGAATGGCATTTTTCTCATTTCCTGGAATTTGGCATTTTGGAGACCAGAATCATGCAATTATTCGTTCTGGATAGGAAAGGTGCAACCTTTCGATACTTTGAGAGCAAGGCAGGTAGGGTTAAGGTGGCTGGTCTGGATACTCAACTACCATTAACATTTTTAACATGAAAAATAATGTATTTGAAATTCTACATAAGTGGCTCACTAGCTTCTAGAATAAAACTCATTCTTATGTTGGGAACTTTCTTTACTCAGACAGGTCTTATTGCTCTGCCATTGCCTGGCAACAGAGATGTGGCAGGCGATGTCAAAGGTTAAGAAGTAGACTAAAGTCATTATGGAAAGAGAGCCTTATCAGCATTTTCCATCTAACTTTGTAATCCTTGAAATAAAATAGGTTCCACTGTATTGAAGAGTCTGTATTTTGTTTCTTATCAAATGCCAAGTTTTTAAAAGACTTTTCTTTCTGCATATAAGTCCACTACTAGAGAGAATTTTAGTATGTAAATACATATTACAGTAAATGTACAGAGCAGTAAACATACTGCTCTGTAATGGGCTTCTCTATTATGTTAGCACACTTTAAAGGTTAAAGTGAAAAATTTCTGCCATTCTGAAATCATGTACTGTGCAGAAAGTGGTCATGGACACATTTGGAAGCATTCCAAGAGGAATCAGAAATATACTCTGAACCACTAGTTCATGTTGAATAAAATTCCATTTTCAACTACAGTAGCCTGCTTATTAAAAAACGATTTTTTAAAGAAGGGAATACAAAATGTTCTATAGGTTTCTTTGTCTCAGTTCTGAAAGGAGAAGGAATGTGATCAAAACTTAAGCATCACCTGTGGGGTTTATATCTTTCAGTCCATTGTGTACCAAATGTTAGGCCCCTAAGGATTCATAGCTCATGGATAGTTAATTACATTTCAGCATGATGCGTTTTAAGACTTATTTTCCAGTGGGCATAACACATATGCTTTAGTGATATTTCCTTTCTATGCACCGTGGTTGTTCCATGACTTCCAGCCCCAGTTTTTAATTTTTCCCAATTACTGCTATAAAGGTAAGACAACCTGAATTAGAATCACAATGCACGTTGGTTTGAAGTGGATCCAGAATTATTTCTGGAGGAAGATTTTTATCCCTGCTTGTGGGCCCCCCCCCCCCATCTCTGAGCAAAGCCACAGTGTCCATCCATTCAGGGACATGTCCTTAAATTTCATTAGGAAATTCATTAGTAGTTCATAAAATGAACTCAATCCTTCCTTGAGTCCCAGACACTTTGTCAACACTGCACTCTGTTTTAGTCAGCGATTATAAACCCTGCGTTGAATAATTCTTATCAAAAGCCCAGTTGGGAGAAATACGTCCATGAATATCATTGCCTAAGGATATGGGGACAGCCTAGTCTTCTAAATTTCCTTTTGGACAGAACTGTGTATTTGGAATCACTGTATTTTAGAACTGCAGCTACTCAATGAGGCTTGCGCAGCATGTAAATAAGTGCATACTGATGAGGTCATTAGCATATGTGAGTTTCCCTACCTGTTACAAGGTTGCCCATCAGATCATTGTCGTTTATGCTACTTTCTAAAAGCATCCATGGAAGAAACTCTTCTTTGGTTTTAGTATTAGAAAAACTTGGGTTTTGGGGGTGCCTGAGTGGCTCAGTGGGTTAAAGCCTCTGCCTTCAGCTCAGGTCATGATCCCAGGGTGTTGGGATCAAGCCCCGCATCAGGCTCTCTGCTTTGTGGGGAGCCTGCTTCCCTTCCTCTCTCTCCACCTGCCTCTACTTGTGATCTCTGCCTGTCAAATAAATAAAGTCTTTAAAAAAAAAGAAGAACAGCAACTTGGGTTTTTATCTTACAGATGTCTCAAATCTGTAACTGACCATGTCTCCTTCACTTTCACTTCTAGGAACCTAAGAACCAAATCCAGAGCCCACCTCTGTCCACAGCACGAGGCCCTGAGGAATCCATCTGTTCCACGCAGCTTGCCCTGGCTTTATTTTTCTCTCCCATATTGCCTTTGAACCCTGACTTTCTCCACCATTTATTCTATTTTAATAACAGGGATGCCTACCTCAAGTGTGCTTCAGAGCAAAGCAGGATATGAGGTTTAACAACCCGCAACGCATAAGAGAGTCAATGGAAAATAAAGAAGATAATCCTCTAATCATGTCCTTGGTCTTCCATTTTGTGAGACCACGTAGCATGAGGGGTTCCCACATGCCATCCCACGACTTGTTGCCGCCATGAGTCCTGACATTCCGAAGAGAGGGCATGAGCTCGGAGAACAGGAGCAGGTGGGAACTGGGAAAGCAGAGACAAGGGAGGGAGAGAAACCACCCTCTTTGGCAGCAAGTAACTGAAAACAAGTTTCTGTGGCTACAGGGTCCCTTCTAAGGAAAGTCAGGAAAATGCCTGTCAGAACTTCTCCAATTAAATCCAAAGGTGACATTTAAAATCCTGATGCATCCAATTTGTGTAACGTAAGAATGTCATCTCCACAATACATATTTATGAAGTAGTTATGTTCATATTACTGTACAACCACTTCATCCCCATATGTTCCACCCACATATGTGATTTTAAAAATTACCTAAAAGACGCCTGGGTGGCTTAGTTATTAAGCACCTGACCCTTGATCTCAGCTCTGGTCTTGACCTTAGGGTCATGAGTTCAAGCCCAGCATTGGGCTCCACACAGGGTGTGGAGCCTACTTAAAAGGAAAAAAAAAATACCCCAAACCTGTTACTCAATTGTCTACCCCCACAAATATGAGAGAAGCTTCTTCTAAAAAAACACACACCCATGAAGAATATAGAGAAGCTGCTTTGGCTAAATAAAATGGTGCCAGTTCTGATCAAAAGCAGAAATCAGAATTTGAATATTTACTTTAATAACTACAGGAAGGAAATGTAACTATGAACTCTTAGAAGCCACTATGGGGCTAGAGATATGGCCGACATTTGCCCAGATTATACAGATAATCAGTAAGAAAGAGATTTTATGTTAGAATGTTTAGAAGCCCACACACACACATTGTTTCACTTTGGTACAAAGACTAACAGGCTCCACAGTATTTCATGTTACCCCCAAAGACAACATTTCTAATGTTCTCATTCTAAATCTATACCCATCAGGACCTTTCTCCCATGGTGGAGAGGGGGGAGCCCTAGGGAATTCTTATTATAATTCTTATTATTCACATAATACTTACAAACAAATAAGGAAACATTAGCTACTTATGTGTTGTTGTTTTTTAAAAAATCAAGACCAGGTTAGACAACTCGGGTAAGGAATTACCAATTTTGATGAGTGGTTAAGTAGAAGCTAATTCAGGTCCTTAGAAAAAATTGCCTAATACATACTTTTTAATAACATTAATATTATTTTCATGTTAAAATTGTATCTTTTAACAGCGTGTTCTTCACAGCTAAAACAAAGTCAAAATTCCCTCTTAACAGTAATTCCTGAATTTTGTGATTTATTCTAATTTCATAAGCATGATACAGGAATGTGCCATGACATGAATGTCATATTAGAATCAGTTTTTCTGGGTTTCTGGGTGGCTCAGTAGGTTGAGAGTCTGCCTTCAGCTCAGGTCATGTGGGGTCCTGGGATTGAGTCCCATATCGGGCTCCCTGCTCAGTGGAGAGTCTGCTTCTGCCTCTGCCCCTGTCTCTCTCTGTCTCTCATGAATTAATAAATAAAATCTTAAAAACAAAAGATCAATTTTTAATGTAATTTACCAATATCTTGAGTGTATTTCATTTGATGGGGGTGGCTCACTGTGCCCAAACCATTAGTACAAAATGATGCAGTCTATGCCAAATGTTTACTTTTCTTTTGGGAGTCTGGAATTTTGCTATGTGCACAGCAGAGGCTAGCTATGTGACCCAACCCCCAGTACAAATTCTGGACACTGAGTCTGTAATAAGCTTCCCAGGTAGACAGCATCTTACATGTGTTGTCACGGTCTTGCTGGAGGAATGAAGCACAATCCTATGTGACTCATGGGAAAGGACATTTGAAAGCTTGCACTTGGTTCTCCCAGGATGTTGCCCTAGGTACTTTCTCCCTTTGCTGATTTTGCCTTGTGTCATTTCACTGCAATAACTCTTAGCCATGAGCACAACTGTATGCTGAATCCCGGGTCCTCTTAGCAAAACACAGAATCTAGCACCTGTGACATGACTCATATGGTCTGTTACATCATTTCAACCCTCTTCTGTCTCCCTTGTAAAAGCCCTTGAGGACCTGCCTTTGCCATTACCTCTCCAGGTGCTCCCACTGGATTCCAATGCAGCCCCCTAAGTCAGGAAGATCACCAGGAGCACAGGAGGGATTACCGTTTGCAGGGGAAGTTCCCAGCCACTGGGGAGACACCTGGTTTCTGTTCTTAGTTCCCTCTGTTTGTTCTGCCATTTCCTATTTAATTTGGAACAGTTCACAACCTCTCTAGGTCTTAATATCCTTACACATAAAATGCGACTAAAACTACAGACCCATCTCATATCAGGTGCAAGATTTGGGCTTTCTGGACAAATAGTTCCCTGCTGATTTGCAACCAAAAGGTACATTGTATCGAAGTTGAGACACGTGACAGAAAGGAAACAGCCTCCACAAACATTAGGGACTCCCTGTGTAAAAAACATCAAGATCAGAAATTTTTAGCAAGAGCCCACTGAAAAATCTCTGAGCTCACTGCTGTGTCTGTATATACATCTTACTCATTACTCACTGCCAGCACCAGTGACTAAAATTCATTTCCCAACAATCAACAAAAGGCCTACAAAGCCACCGGAGGAGCCATACATAAGAATCTTGAGCCTGAGATAGGTTCCTAGGTTGACTAATGGACAGCTCCCTTCTTCTAAAGTCTCATCTCTGTTCATGTGTTAATAAAGCTGTTTTTGCAGTTACTTACAAGATATATTTATGTTTCAGTATTCTTCTGTGTATAATTCTTGGCACAAAGGAAAAACACATTATCATTCGTGAATTGCAAAGGCTAAGCATAAGTACTGGGCATTCTTGTCTTCGGGGAGCATTCAAACTTTTCTCTTAACCACTTCCTAAATTGAAGCTGCCATCACAGCTAAAAACTATTTCCAAACTCCTAAGCATGTGTCGTTAGGGCACAGAATTCCAGAGAATCAGTCAGTCAGACAGGCAGGTACTAAGGACAGAGGGAAAGGTGAGATGACATTGTAGCTAGCTTGCATCTGCTCTCCATTCCAGATTTTCCTACTAAAAACTGCAAAGCAAAGCAGAGCTTTCAAACCAGGAAACAACAACAGTAACAACAATAACAAAACAAAAGAACCCAACAAACAAAAAACCCCAAAGAACAATTAGCATAGCATTGAATGAACAAACATTTTAAGAAGCATCCTGCACAGAGAATCATTTCCACATTCCCCTGGTTGAATTTACACATGGCATTGCTTCAATATTTATCAAATTCAGAGTTATAATCACTACAGATGGTCACTTCTCCTAGGTATCATTAACATTAGGAATACAGAAATGTTACCTCCAAATCCTAAGAGGGACTTTGAACACAGATAGAGACAGATGAAAGATGGCATGCTGCAATGCAGCTATTTCAAAGGTACGGGAGCATTGACATTCCGGCTTCCATTCCTCCAGGAATTATCTCAATGAGACACAGAAAGATCCAGGGTGCTAAAAGCGATTCCTCTACTACTGCATCCAGATACTCTCTTTGAATTCAACACTCAAAAACACAAAGGCAGGAACAGGAGGCAATAACTGCATAGCATCTTCTGGTGTCCTTCAGACTCTTCCCCTAATAGTTTCCCTGCTTCCCAGTGTAGCTTCTCCGCGTGACCAGGCAGCAGTCTCAAAAGTGCTGTGAAAGTAGCTTCCAGCAGCAGGGAGACGAAAGCCTCGAGTGTCGTAGAGCTTCTTGACCCCTGGCTCCCCATTGTCATCAGAGAATCTTCTGCTTGGTAGCAAATTTTCAGTTTAATTATACTTATGGAGAGTTTTTAAATCCTTCACTTTCCTGATTGCCTTGCTAATACACAATTCAAACATCTATAAGCAGAGCTATTGAGACCAACATAGTAATTATACTGACTCTTTTTCCCCCTTCATTTTGTCAAGGACCCCACTAAAGTTCTTCACTTCAATGGTCTTTTCCTGGATTTCCTCCCAAAGAGTGTGAGTTCATCTTGAGAGTCTCTTGCTTTATTCCTGAAGGTACAACAACATTAGCAGGACCACACTGGCCACACAAATAAGCAAAGATTCTCCACTAAGCAAAAAGGGCAAAATCTGACAAAGTCCATCCACCAAATGGAGTTTCACAACAAGTGAGGCTGAGTAGGGAGTCAGAACTAACATTTTTTTTTTTTGGAGTATCTGTTATGTTATATGCCAATATTCACAGTACCATACATAAACATCAATTTAATCCTAAAATCAATGCTATAAACACTGTATTATCATCCCACTTTTATAGACGTAGGAATGACCTCCAAATGATCAAGTAATCTGCTCAACATCTCCTACAAACCACTAAGAAAATCACAAGCAACCTGGCAGAAAAGTGATCAAAAGATATGAATATACACTTCATGGCAGAACAAACACGTGCACCAATTACCACGAGAACAGGCATTTGGCATCATTCGCAGTCAAAGCAAAGCAAATTAAAACCCCAAAGAAATAACCATTTTATACCCATTCAACTAGGAAAAATAAAAAATCTAACAATACCAAGTGTTGAAAAATAGTGGATCCACATTCCAATGAGAGTTAAAATTGGGGCAACCAACTCTGGAGAACATTTTGGAACTATCTCTTAATATTGAACATTCATACACTCTATGATCCACTCATTCTACTCCCACCCAAGAGAGTGTCTTATACATGTGCATGAAGTTATGTCCAACAATGCCAAAACAGCTCTTTTCACAACACTAAAATCCTGAAAACACCCAAATGCAAGTAGGATATAAATACAGTATATTTTACACATTAGAATATTAAATAGAACATGTAGTACAGCATATCACAACACAGATGAATCTTCTCAATAAAAAGTCTCAAAGGATTACACACAATATTAGGTCCTTTTAGAAATTCAAAAACAATTCTAACTAAAACTTTCCTTTTCAGAATACTAGTGAATGGAATAAAATTACATATAAAGGAAAGTAGAGGAATGACAAACATGAGACTCAGGATGAGGTCAATGTAGGTGGTGATGGGAAGAAATGTGGGGGGACCCAAATGGTTAGATGAAGGTTACTGTCAAAATCCCAGCTTTGAGATACATTCCAAGATGGTGGAGGAGTAGGAGATCCTAGTTTCATCTGGCCCCAGGAATTCAGTTAGATAGGCATCAAATCATTCTGAACACCTGCGAACTCAATTGGAGATCTAAGAAAAGAACTGCTGCAACTCTACAAACAGAAAAGTGACCACTTTCTGCAAGGTAGGAGGTGCAGAGAAGTGAATCCGAAGCAATATATGGGAAGGGAGACTCCAGAAGCTGGTGGCCAGAAAAGTGTCATAGCAGTGGAGCACAGAATCAGAACTTTTAGGAGTCTGCTCCACTGAGGAACTCTGAACGGAGCTCAGGTGGTGAAACAGGGCAGAATCCTAGGCGGGACAGGGTGGTCTCCGGATCCATGGAGTCACAGTTAGACCAGGGGTGCCTGAGTACAGCAGAGCTCCCAGGTATGGAAGCATGGAAGCTGGCTGCAAAGAATGAGCCCAGTGGCTCTCAGGTCTGGGTTGCCATAAACCATGAACTAGTCAGGCGACCGCTCTCTGAGCAGGGGCCCATCAAGCAGCAGAACCAGGGAGATCCCCACTTCCTCCCCCGGGAGTAGTGGCATGAGTGTGCACCACAGGATTCGGCAGAGATTGGAGACTCAAAGTGGGTCACAAGGTCATGTGCCTAAGATAGAAATGCTCAGTAACAGGCCAGGTGAGCATGGAGTGTGGCTGGAGACCAGGGAGACAGCAATGATTGATTGCTTTTCTCTGAGGGTGTATTGAGGAGTGGGGCCCTGAGCTCTCAGCTCCTCCAGGGCCAGGGATTAGGAGGCCTCCATGTTCATTCTCAGCCTCTAAAGCTGTACAGAAAGCTTTCAGGGAACAAAAGCCACATAGAACTATCCAGAGTAACTTACACTTGGCCTGGCCCACTGCAAAGGCAATGCAATTCTGCCATGGGCAAAGACATTTGAGAATCAGTACAACAGACCCCTCCCCTAGAAGATCAGCAAGAACATCCACCCAAGACCAAGTTTACTGATCACACAGAACTATAAAACTTCAGTGCTAGGAGAAAATAGTATATAGAGTTCATGGTTTTTTCCCCCCATAAGTCTTTAGTCTTTCAATTTTAATTATTTTTCTCTTTCCTTTATCAACCAATTTCTTATTTTATCAACTCTTTGTGAAGTCTTCTTTTAATTTTCATTTTTATAGTTACATTCTACCTTTCAAATATTTAATTTTATTTTTGTATATATGTCAAGTCTTTTTTCTTTACAATTTTGGGAGGTAGTTTCTTCTAACGAACATACCAAAATACACTCAGGATATAGCTTATTGCTCTCTTCTTTTCACCTGTTCATATTCCTTCCTTTTTGCCTTTTAATTTTCATTTTTAAAATATATTCTATCTTTTCATTGTATTTAATTTTATTTTTGTATATATATAAGTTTTTCTTTCTTTACAGTTTTGGGATCTAGCTTTCTAAAAAAAAAAAAAAAAACCAGAACAAAATACACACAGGATCCAGTGTATTACTCTGTGCTGTTCACCTGTCTGATTATACTCTCTCGCTCCCTTTTTTTGTTTGTTTGTTTTGTTTTGTTTTGTTTTGGGTCTCTTCTGATTTGTTTAGTGTATGTTTCTCTGGGTTTGTTGATGCCACTTTAGCATTTTGTTCTCTCATTCACCTATTCTTCTCTGGACAGAAGGACAAGATGGAAAAACACCCCCCCCCAAAAAGAGAACAAGAAGTAGTACTGACTGCCATGGACCGAATCAGTATGGATATAAGTGAGATGTTGGAACTAGAGTTCAGAATAATGCTTATAAAGATACTAGCTAAGCTTGAAAAAAGCACAGAAGACCCTAGAAAATCCCTTTTTGGAGAAAAAAAAAGAACTAAAATCTAATCAAGTCAAAATTGAAAAGGTTATTAATGAGATGCAATTAAAAAATGGAGGCTGTAACTGCTATATAAATGAGGCAGAAGAGAGAATTAGTGATATAAAAGACCAAATGATGGAACCTGAGAAAAAGAGAGATAAACTACTACTGGATTACAAGAGAAAAATTCAAGAGATGAGTGATACCATAAAGTGAAACAATATTAGAATATTTGGGATCCCAGAAGAGGAGAGAGAAAGGGGAGAAGAAGGCATATTGGAGCAAGTTATAGTGGAGAACTTCCCTAATCTGGGGAAGGAAACAGACATTCAAGGCCAGGAGGCACAGAGAACCTTCCTCAAAATCAGTAAAAATAGGCCAACACCTCAAAATATAATAGTGAAACTTGCAAATCTTGGAGAAAAGGAGAAAATCCTAAAAGCAGCTCAGGACAAGAGGTCCATAATCTCTAAAAATAAAAATATTAGACTCACAGAAGACTCATCCACAGAGACCTGGCAGGCCAGAAAGAACTGGCATGATATATTCGGGGTGCTAAATGAGAAAAATATGCACAAATAATACTTTATCCAGCAAAGCTGTCATTCAAAATAGAGATAAAAAGCTTCCAGGATAAACAGAAACTGAAAGAATTTGTGATCACTAAACCAGCCTTGCAAGAAATATTAAAGGGGTCCTATAAGTGAAGAGACAGCCTCAAAGTAACATAGACCGGAAAAGAACAGAGACAATATACACAAACAGTGACTTTATGGGTAATACAATGGCACTAAATTTATATCTTTCAATAGTTACCCTGAATGTAAATGGGCTAAATGCCCCAATCAAAAGGCACAGTGTATCAGATTGGATAAAAAAGCAAGACCCATCAATATCCTGTCTGCAAGAGACTCAGTTTACTTTTTTTTTTTACTTTTAATTCAATTAGCCAACATACAGTACATCATTAGTTTTAGATGTAGTGTTCAATAATTTATCAGTTAAGACTCACTTTGATCCAAAGACACCTCTAGATTGAAAGTGAGGGGGTGAAAAAGCATTTATCATACTAATGGACAGCAAAAGAAAGCTGGAGTGGCAATCCTTGAGTCAGACAAATTAGATTTTAAACCAAAGACTGGAATAAGAGATGAGGAAGGACACTATATCATACTTAAAGGAACTATCTAACAAGAGGATCTAATAATTATAAATATTTATGCCCCTAACATGGGAGTAGTCAATTATATAAACCAATTCATAACAAAATTAAAGAAACACATTGATAATAGCACAGTAATAGTAGGGGACTTTAACACCACACTCACTGCAATGGACAGATAACCTAAGCAGAATATTAACAAGGAAACAAGGGCTTTGGATGACACAATGGACCAGATAGACTTCATAGATATATTCAGAGCATTCCATCCTAAAGCAACAGAATACACATTCTTCCCAAGTGCACATGGAATATTCTCCAGAAGAGATCACATACTGGGTCACAAATCAGGTCTCAACTGGTCCCAAAAGACTGGGATCATTCCCTGCATATTTTCTGATCACAATACTTTCATCGAATTTGAACTCAATCACAGAGGAATTTGGAAAGAACTCAAATACATGAAGGTAAAAGAGCATCCTGCTAAAGAATGAATGGGTCAAATAGGAAATTAAAGAGGAATTTTAAAAATTCAAGAAAACAAATGAAAATGAAAACACAATTCTTCAAAACTTTTGTGATGCAGCAAAGGTAATCCTAAGGGGGAAGTATATAGAACATAAGACTTTCTCAAGAAATAACAAAGGTCTCAAGTGTGTAACCTGACCTTATAACTAAAGGACCTGGAAAAAGAATAGCAAATAAACCCTAAACCCAGCAGGAGAAGAGAATTAATAAAGATTAGAGCAGAAATCAGTGAAATAGAAACAAAAAGAATAGTAGACCAGATCAATAAAACTAGGAGCTGGTTCTTTTAGAGAATTAAGAAGGTTGACAAACTCCTAGGCCAGACACATCAAAAAGAAAAGAGAAAGGATCCATATAAATAAAATCATCAATGAAAAAGGAGCTATCACATTGAAGCAACATTGAAGAAATACAAACAATTATAAGAACATATTATGAGAAACTATATGCCAACAAATGAGGCAATCCGGAAAAAATAGATGCAACCCTAGAGACATATAAACTACCATAGCTGAAACAGGAAGAAAGAGAAAACCTGAACAGACCCATAACCAGCAAGGAAATTGAAGCAGTAATCAAAAATCTCCCAAAAAACAAAAGTCCAGGACTAGGTGGCTTCCCAGGGGAATTCTACCAAACATTTAAAGATAAATTTAATACCTATTCTTCTGAAACTGTTACAAAAAAATAGAAATGGAAGGAAAACTTCCAAACTCTTTCTATGAGCCAGACAAACACCCCACCAAAAAGGAGAATTACAGACCAATATCCCTAATGAATAGAGACGCAAAGATTCTTACCAAGAATCTTACCAAAGGCAGAGGCTTTAACCCACTGAGTCACCCAGGCGCCCCCTGAGGCTTTTTTAGTGTCTAAATATGAAGCTCTCCAGTAAGTTTATGTTCGGTTACAAGAACATTCTCTCAAATTGGATTTTAAGAGGCAAGGGACTCTGGAGAATGATCGAACAGTTAATAAGTTACAATGTTCAGCATTTTCTGTTGATGTAAATAAGTGAGAGGGTGTAAGAAGTGGGATACAGAACCCACTGAACCTCTCAAATAGGTGAGACCCAGGTATATTTATTACTAGGGGAAAAGTGAACAGGACTCCCTCTCCCCTACTCAAACCCACGTTCCATGATTTAGTTCTGCCACATTCCATCAAACACCACTCAGATCCTCCAAGCACAAAAAAGTTCACTTTTTAAAAGTCTAAGACATTGTGGGTTCACCTATAACTTTCCAATAAAAGGGAGAAAAGGAAAAGAGAAACAGAATAAAGATTTAGAAGGTTGAGATTTTATGTCCAACTAGAGAAATTTGTTTTTTGGTGTCTCGGTAGAAAGCCCCCCAGTGATTTCAAATCCAAGGGCCATAGGGTTGGCTCTCAAATTGAATCCCAAGGCAGCGGGACTTCAGAGTCACTAAATTTTGCTCACATATCAGAAAGGAGATGGGATGCCAGGCTAGAATAAGTGCTAAAAACAGAGAGACCAGAGCAACTTCACAAATCTTCATCCCATGAAGAGTAGAAAGCAGGTAGAGGGAAACAGGTGGGGAGGACAGAGTCTTGGCAGCTGCCTCAAGGCAGCTATGAGATCTATGATTTAAATATATATTTCCACAGAGAACAGTATCACATCTGGAGCCCACCATTAAATTTCTCCCAACACTAAACAGATGCTTACTTTTTAGATGCTAAACAGTGTGTGCTTAAATATATTCTAACCTAACATTTTCTAAATCCAACAAATGTAATTTTTTTTTTTTTACAATGGCCAAAATTGTTCTAATAGGATATTAGCACCAGAAAGGACCAAAAAAAAGAACTCTCGTCATCCTCATTTTTAGGAAGGAAGAAACTGAGTCCCAGACAGTTAAGTGACGTACTGATTCGACACAAATAGACTGCGACTGACCTGGAGGGAGAACCTCAATGGTGATTTTCACTTTAAATATTTGAAGCTCATAAAAAACATACATATCCCGTGGACTAACAGGAGCTGTTAAGCGTAAGTGCTGACCCAAAGCATTTCCCAGGGATCCCTGAGGGACATGAGCTTGGGCCACACTGATGCCGCAATTTCAGCAGGGCCAGGAAAGGGTTCCCTGCAGAAATCGCTGGCCTCTCCCAGTAATGGGGTGCCACTGTGGACATCCTGACAGGGAGTTAGAGCAGCAGAGAGGAAGGCAGAGACACCATAAGGTAACAAAGGACACCATGCCAATGAGACATACCTGGCATCCTCCAGAGACAACCTGGTGAATACAGGAGAACCTGGAAGGATTCTGGAATTTCTGAGATTCTGCCAGAGAGGAGTCAGGGAAATACTATTTTCTGACAATTTTTAGTCCATTGTTTAACTCTCAGGCAGGATGGCTGGGACCAGCAGCTCATACAACCGTCATAGCAAACACATAGCAATAGTCTTGACCATGAGCCTGACACCAGGGAAGGCAGCCCACACACATCCTTCAGAACTTCCACAGCCTCACCCGCTAAGCCTTCGTCTACCCACTGCATCAGAGAACCCCGCAGAAGTTCCGAGACCCGTGGCAGAGTTACAGTTTTATTCCAGGTCTCCTAACGTGGGAACTACCCCGGGAGAATCACCGGCTCCGTCATGACCCATTTTCCCAAATCACTATCTAAATGGGTCATTCTGAAGAGCACAGTTCAAACTCTACAGGCATTTTCCTTCCTCCTTGTTTTCAGAACATCATTTGGATACAACTGACAGAGGAGAAGTTCATTTCCATAAAATTATGTCCCAAGTAACTCTTTATGCCCTCATTTCTAACCCATGCTTTTCTCTGAACATTTCAACATTTCTGAAATCAGGATGTGAAACTGATTCGTAGACTCAATGTGATCATATTTTCTCCCTTGAAAAGCTGTTATTAATTTGGTGGGGTAACTATGCAGCATCTGGGTCTCCAGAAGTGATCTTATTTATTTTTAGGGGATTAATGCCTTTGCAAAGCTCAGATGAACCATTATACGAGGTGTGGTCCTAGAAAATAATTTTTAAATGCTTACCTGACATGTTTCGGGCCTGAACCATTCCTGTTCTATATAGGCTTCCTATCCATAATGCAAGGAAATGAGGGTACAGAAAAAGGTGGGGAAAAATCTGGAGTCTTTATTTCCTAGACTCAGTCATTCAGGATCAGCTTAGGCCTATCTGTAGCATTCCCTGAATGGTCCAGTGGCAGCAGAATGTCATTGCATTTAATATAGGGGTGATCAGAAGGCCTCCAATTTGGGGGGTGAGGCATTCTTTGTCGTCATGGTATTGAGTTTAAGATTAGCAGATTATCTCATTTTCGCTAGGGAAACATCAAAATTCAACGTAAATATTTGGTTCATTTCACAGTTCTACAAAATTAAGCTCTCTTACATAATTCCATCTACAAAGTGGAATTAATAAGACCAACAGCAGATAGCTACTATAAAGACTGTTGCCTGTTAATAAAAATTATTCAAAACCTCTTTGTGAAATAAAATGAAAAGTAAAATGATTGTGGCCTGTAATAGATGTTCAGTAAATGTTAGTTACCTTCCCTGAGTAATATTTTATGCTTCTTCCTATCATAAAGAGGAGAATCTCACCATTCTAAATAATACATATATGAAAATAACTTGCAACTACCAAGGGTGAGACAACCCAAAATACCAAAGTGTTTCATCTGCTTCAAAAGCTGTGAAGTGAAAATCAGTAGTGAATTAAAACAAAAGGTACATAGCTTCAAAGAGAAGGCTGACTTGAATGGGGGAAAAAAAATGAATATAACTCTAAGTCCAGCATGAGACGATGACTCAGAAAATTGGACTCCACTACCGTGTGATTCTTACTGTACCAGTCAATGGCTGCCTTGTGTAGGGAAGGGTGAGATTTCCCCAAATTAATAGAATGATCCTTTCATGCCTTCAGGAATTGTGTGTAACTTTTCAAGAAACAAGGCTCACCAAGGGAAATTAAAAAAGGAAAATAAGAATATAGGCTAGTTGCGGTGGTTACATTTAGTTTTTTCTTTCTTTTGGGGCTCCTAATAATTTTGCCTGATTAGAGCATGCAGTTGTCAGTTACAGAAAAGAGAATCTGCATATTGGTTGTGGAGAAAGTGTTGCCAACGTGTGATCTCTCTACTTATTCCTGTCACTGAAATCATACAGAAAGCTACTGAACACCTATCTTTGCAACAAGTAATGCAAATACAGATCTATTTAAAAATATAAATGATTCTGTCGTATACTCTCTTCCGATCATGTTTATCCTCAAAGGGAACCTCAAAATTCTATCATGTTAGCTACTGTCCATTAGGACCCCAGATCCATTTTCCACTTTGCTCAGCTTGGTCCTAGGGAGTTGGATGGGAGGGTCTACCTCTGCGAATTCCATCATTCAGGCTGCCTGACCCTCTCACTCCAGTTGGCTTTGGCCATTAGGAGGAAAGCAGAAGAGGAAAGAGAAGGAGGTGGGGATATTTTCTCCAGGCTTCCTCCCCGCTTTAGTGTCTGTCACAGGCCACATCTGTCTCCAGGACAATTCTTGTTAGATGGTCTCCCTCCCCCTATTTCAGCCGACAGTGGGCTCTGTTAAAAGTTTCCTCCCTAAGGGTGGAGTTTCAGCCTAAGGGTGGTAATGGCTTCCTGCTATTCTGGTCCTAGTGACTCAATATTCCTTGTTGCTTCTGTGAAATTCCCTACCTTACATTTTCTGAAATTCACAGCTGAACACACCTCCTGTTTCCTGTGATGGTCCTGATTGATACATCCACAAAGAAGCTCATGGATACTAAAATTTGTTCTTTACTTCCAATAATTCAGGTAAAGCAAAATCCTGTATTTTAGCATATGCTTTTTTTTTTTAAATTCATTTAGTTGACCAAGCCACACTAGACAGAGAAGCATTAAGACTGAAGGATCATACAGTATGGGGAAATTGTCTACATATTTTAAAAAATCAGTGAATCTTCTTGCATGATGTTTCTCTGTGTGTGGTACTGTTTCAGATAAACAGGGTGTTGTATATGGTAATTCAAGTTATTTCCAAAGATAATGCTTTGGCAGCTTGGTTATTCAGTGTGCTCCGTCGAGTCTGACAACGTGACACATTTACAGGCAGGTGTTGGAGAAACAGCTGATACTCCAGCTCTTGGTGTCACAGGTAGTTATGGTGATCATTTTGTAATCTGTTCAGAACCCTCACAATGATTTTGTCCTTTATCTGTACAGGGAGCAGCAGTTAAGACCTTAACTCATTAAAATACCCTGAGTAGATATGAATAAATTACATATTTCGGTTTAGAACACTTAAGAATTTCATTAAAATAGGTTTCAATAGATATCTTGGAAATGAAACTTAACCCATATAAGTCACTATCCCTATCAGAAATTAATTAAGGAGAATAATTTCATGCAACTTTGAGGAAATAGCAATGATCAGGAAGAAGCAGGGAAGGATAGAAATTAATTACATGACCATGGGCCTTATAATTGGAAAAAGATCATCCCAGACAAAGTGTCCTGGCAACACAGGGCTAGAACAGACACAGTATTCTATTCCTGTCCCTTCCTGCTTCTGGTTCCTCATGACATCCACAGAAATTTCCATATGATATAAAAGCAACCAAAAAAAAAAAAAAAAAAGCTTCAAAGGATGAGAGAGAAAGAAAGGGAGGGATAAGAGAGAAAATGGAAGGAGAGAGAGGCACAGGGAATTTTAATTCTGGAGAGGACTTAGAGCTTGTTCATTGCTTATCATCTGTTAATGCCCTTACTGTAATGAAATAAATCTCTGAAATAAATTTCCATGTGACATGAAAATGAGAACAAAGGTGAAAAGAAAAACAGCTACAATTATCACAATAACCCCCCCTCCCCATATTCTAAACGCAAGCCGATTAGAAATACCGTAAGAAAATACCCACCCTCAACCTGACAAGAGTAAAATGCAGTTCCCACAGAGGAGCACTAAAATTACACACTTTGAAACAATATTCAGCTTTATAGACAATGACCGAAACACACATTTGAATGAATATAAAGTACCATCTCCTACTTACTGACCTAGGAAACACAAATGAAGATAACCTAATGTTGACAGGAGTGTCAAGGATTCATACAAATTCCCGTAAATGAAGGCAATGAACTTGGAAACCACACAACAGTCAGCTGACAACAGTCAGCAAGAGTCAAAACACTGATCCCAGCCTGGGACCTAATAATTCCAATCAGGACCCACAGATGCAACCTGAAAGGAAAACAAAGTCATAGGTGCAAATTGTTATGTCCGTTTTTGTTTTGTTTTGTTTAAAGATTTTTATTTATTTATTTCACAGACAGATCACAAGTAGGCAGAGAGGCAGGCAGAGAGAGAGAGGAGGAAGCAGGCTCCCCACCGAGCAGAGAGCCCCGATAAGGGGCTTGATCCCAGAACCCTGGGATCATGACCTGAGCCGAAGGCAGAGGCTTTAACCCACTGAGCCACCCAGGTGCCCCATGTCCATTTTTTTAACACACCTTCAATAATGTGGAAATAGCCTTTTCCCAGTTATACGTGAGTAAGCGAAAAATGATACGGCAGTAAGACCAAATAAAATACTTTGAAATTTGAAATACACAAGTTCCACACATCCTGGTTAAGTATCTCTAAAGCAATCTTCAGTGAAAAAAGTAGACACAAAATAGTAGATCCGTTCACTTATTCAATAAGTATCTGCTAAATGCTTACGGCTTGCTCACATCCCTGAGATTTAAATAGTCATCCCATGTTCATTTGTCATGAACATCTCCAAGTTAAGTACACCAGCCAAGGTCACAAAGGTTTTAGTGGTGAGCAAATGTCAGGCGTCTGTTACTGATACTAAGCCTTTAGCAGCAAAATATTGTCTCTTTACTAGAATTAAAGTGATAGGTTTCTATTTCCATAGGCTTTGTGGTAAGCTGGAAAAAAAAAATTTAGCCAAATACAATCTTGAGACTTGCAAAGTAGAATTCATTAACAAATATGATTATTTTATTTTCTGAAGAACAATGAAGGGTGGGAAAGTCATTAAAAGATGCACTTCCAGACACCCAACTGTTTATGACGTCTCAGCTCAATAAAAAATGTATTACTCTGTAGACAAGAAAATGTATTTTTAATCTGAGTGATGAGTATTTAAATACTTGTACTATACAGCACTTAGAGGGATGTAGGCACACTATGTTCCCATAAATAATTAAATGAGAACTATAGCTAAAGACATAAAAAAAGGGGGGGGTCATAATTTCCTCTACCCATGGAGGAGAATTCAAAGCTGTCTTTATGGTGTCAACTCATTATACAGCATACTCTTATAAATGCTAACGACTCGAGGAAACTATTAAAATATTCAGCAACCCATATCGGATTTCCTTTCTTGTCAAACTCTCCCAGCTTCTCCCACCCATAAAAAAACCTTACTAGAGTGTCTCTTGTAAAAGACTAGTAAGAATGGTGTTTGGTTTATAGTAAGATTGTTATTTACCTCTTATTCAAGCATGACAACATAAAAAATAGCTATGTGGCAGTAATGTAATAAATATTTTTTGATCATGTAGTTGTAAAACATACAAAGATAAGGAGCTCCATTAGGCACATTTAATAATGACTAGATGACTCTTCAGCTGTGTGGAGTCTTGTCCGAAGTTGTTATAAAAAGGAAATGCATTTGAACAGCAACAAAAACTTTCTAGAGTTTGTATATTCCCCAATTTTCTCTGAGTTTTAATTACCAATTTCCTGAATCCTAATTTTTTTTTTAAAGATTTTATTTATTTATTTATTTGACAGAGACAGAGAGAGAGAGAGATCACAAGTAGGTAGAGAGGCAAGCAGAGAGAGATGGTGGGGGGAGGGGAGGAAGCAGGCTTTCCGTGGAGCAGAGAGCCCGATGTGGGGCTCAACCCCAGGACCCTGAGATCATGACCTCAGCCGAAGGCAGAGGCTTCACTGAGCCACCCAGGCGCCACCCCCAAATCCTAAATTTTGCCAATTTTTAAATTAATTAATTAATTAATTAACGAGAGAGAGAGAGAGAGAGAGAGAGAGAGCAAGAGCAACAGAGAGCACAAGCTAGGGACAGGGCAGAGGAAGAGAGAGAAGCAGACTCCCCACTGAGCAGGGAGCCTGATCCAGGGAGCCTGATCCAGGCAGACACTTAGCCACCCAGGTGCCCCTCTTCCAATGTTTTGGAAAAACAGTTTTTGCAAAATAGGTGTATCTCTCTTCAAGTCTATGTACACTCTGCTTGGTGTGAGGGTTTGGGTGTGGGAGGGGGGCCACGGCTGTTCTAAATGAGGATTCCTGCCAGGAGAGTGACTCTCTGATGCTTCAAGGACATTAATCAGATTCACAGCTGGTGGCACAGTGATCTGGATTAAAAAGACTGAGATCCTTTGATTATTTCAACTCATTTTTGCTAGAATTTTTTCTTCCATCACTGGTCACTTAAGTAAAATGTGTTTTGTCTTCCTCGGGGTAGGCATCAATTTGAATTAAAAGGAGCAACTTGCAAGACCCATTTATTTTCCTCTGTGGAGCAAGGAGAGGGGGAGGAGTAGGAGAAAGAAGGCACAGAAGTACAGAGAAGGAGGAGGGCTAATGCAAACTGCTCCATTCCTTTGAAGCTGCCTCTCACACCACCCCTCCCATTCTCATTCCCACTCTTCTTGGGCTTACCGAGCTTGACCGAGACCAGGGCAGGCAGCCCTGATGGAGGGAGAGCAGTTCCCAAGGACATTGTCTGAGGTCCCAATGGATCTCTCTGACTCTATGGAGTCATGCAGAGCTCAGGATGTAGCAAGGGCCCACGCCTTCCCTCCCCCATCCCCCACCCCCCACCATAAAACCCACAGCTGGGCCACCTCTTGTCTATTGGAATGGTTAAATCAAAAGTACTCACCACACCAAGACTGACAAAGATGCGGAACAATGGAACGCTCATGAATTGCTGGTGGAGGTGCAAAATGATGGAGCCTCTCTGGAAGCTTAACAGCTTTTCACAAAGTTTTTACCATACGACCCAGCAATCTTACACTCCTGTGCATTTACCCAAAGAAGTGAAAATTTATGTTCACACACACCCCAAAAATTACACACGAATGTTTATAATCACCAAAAGCTAGAAACGATTTAAATATCCTTCCAGCGGGAAATGGATAAACACACTGTGGTTTATCTATAAATTGAAATTGTATTGTACGAATTGTATCCACGCAATGAAATAATACTCAGCAATAAAAAACAACATCCAACACCATGCAAGAACTTGGATGAACTTCAAAGACATTATGCCACGTGAAAGAAGCCACGATCATACGGTTACGTATGATATCATACCAATGACTCCATTTACATGATATTCTAGAAAACATGAAACTAGAGTGATGGAGAAAAGATTAGAGGTTGCCAGGGCAATGGGTAGAGGAGGAATGTGACTACAAAGGGCCAGCACAAGGAAGATTTTTATAGTGGTGGCACCGTCCCAGATCCTGACTGTGGTATTGGTTACATGAATCTATACATACTCAAAGGGTACACATGAAAATTCAAATTTATTGTGTGTGTGTGTTTATATATATATGTATATGTATATAAGTATTTATTTATTTAAAAGTAAAATAAATAAAAGGAGCTTCAAAGACAGAGAGAGAGGGAGACAGAGAAAGAGAGAGAGAGAAAAAAAAACCCACACCTGGAATCAATAAAAAATCAAAAACGAAAACACTATGCATCCATCCTTTTCCTGCTGTTTTCCATTCCATAAACATTCATAGAGTCTCTACACTCTAATACCTTACTTTTCAGGTTTAGGAGGGGGAAATATTGTTTGCTAGGTTGAGGGTGGATAGAGGGAAGAAACATTAGGAAAATAAAATTTTCAACAGCACTGCCATGATGGCTAAAATTTGGGGTATGTCTTTTTTTTTTCTCTTTCCTTCCTTTCTTTCTTTCTTTCTTTCTTTTTTTTTTTTTTTTAAATAAGACTTGTGCAGGAACTCACCTCTATTCTAACCCCTGAGTAGAGGGTGAAAAAATAAATGTCAGGAGTGAAGGAAAGTGAAATCAACAAAAACCTTCAGAGTATTTCAATATACGGTCTCCAGGAAAGGGCGATCATCGCAGAATAGATGTGGGATGTGATCCTTTATAGCCATACCCTTCCCAGAAAAGGAAAATAGTTGTCAAGTAACGCCAGGCCAACTGCTGTCTGAAGGGCACTCTGGATTTCTTTTCTATGAAAGGACACTAAGTTAAGCACGCTCTGGGCTTGGATGAAAGTGCTTTAGACAATGGTGAATTCTCTTAGTGTGTCTCATCTTTGAAAAACAGGAAAAAACAATGAGCTAATCAACAGTTATGATAAATAACCTAAAAACATATGCCACAAAAAAACAATTAGAAAAATTACCCCAAGCCTTAAAATAGAAGTTAGATAAACTGCTAATTGGCCTTTGTAGGAATAAATGGCCCTTAAGTGGGGATCCTGGCTGGGCTGGGGAAGGATGCCTCCAGGAGTTCCTCCCACAGTCCTGCAGTACACACTCAGGAATGTGTGGGAGCAGGAGATGGTGTCACACAGGCTGCCTGTTACCCATGAGTGGCAAACAAATAACTGGGCTCCTCAGACCAGAGGCAGAGGGGCCAAGCAGAGGAATGAGAAGGCAGGAGCACAGACAAAATTCAGAGTGGCCATTGATGCCACCTCCCTCTGGGAGACCCTCATGCCACCCAGACATCATCAACCACAGCTGCAAATCACCAGGGGGACTTTTGGGGGCCTGGAAAGTCATGTCTCTGGAAAGATCTATATCCGTATCTTCTAGCTGTGTCTGTTGACATGTTTTCATCAATCATGTCTCTGCCAAACGTCACAACCATGAAGATGTCATGAAGACCAGGGTGCCTCAATTCTAATGGCACTTGAGAATCACCTGGAAGCCTTCGAAAACCAACATTAAGGCCCATTCTCCGGAGATATAGACTTAGTTGAGGGAGTCCAGCAGCAATATCCTAACTCTCCTGGTGACTATAATGATGGGAACCACTGACAACACCACAGACCTTTCACTGTTTAGCTGACATTTCAGCATTGTATAGATATGGCTTCAAGGCATAATCTGCCCCTACTACATTTTAAACATCTGTTACCCACTGTTCCTAGTTGGTGCTGATTCTTCCCTAGGGACGGCCTTTTGATTACTTTTTAATGCACACAAAGGAAGATCGCTGGACTTGCTGTGTGCTTTTTCTCTGACCTAGTACTATCTATCAAACAGAGAGGAAAATATTTTCTCTTAAGGCCTCATACTGTCATAAAATGTACAAAAGATATAATTTTTATTTTTCATAAAAGTTCATTTCATAGGTGATTTTTTAACACGGGCTATTTTACTGTTGATTACATCATCCTGAATGCTGATCATGGATTGTGTATCTTCTACCTTCAGATTAGGCAACAGCTCTATTTTCCTTCACTCAACTTTTTAGAAGGTAGCCTCAAAAACCAGCTTTTGAATTGCTGGTTGCCCTCATGATGAACAGAAAAAGCCTCTGTTGGTAGTGATTTCCTGATACGGTCTAGCAACGAGTATGAAGAAAAGATTCTATTGGGTCAGAAAACGCTTTCACATGGCCTTCTTTCTTCTAAATTAAACAACCAAGAAAAAAATGTCAGGCTACAAGGAGTAAAGACAGAACTATTGTAATTGTAATTGGAAAGGTCTATAAAATTACCTCTTTTATAAGAATTAATTAGAATCTTGTTAAAACACTAAAATACAATGTCTTATGATCACCTACTAAGTCTACAGAACTAATCAATTCACTCCGGGCCCATTGAGAGCAAGCGACCTCATTACTAGCTCTCTAAAATGACCCATCCTTTGCTTCTTTAGAAGTTTAAGAAAAAGTATAGCTTGAACACTAGGAAATATCTTGTGGGCAAAAAGTTATAACCTGCTCTGTAAGAACAGCCTAATTGTTTAAGATTCAATACCCTTAGTTGGAAGAAATTTTTCATTTCTGAGAGAATCCTCAGAGATAAAGCAAAACACCTGAGAACTCTGGATGTTAGCATAAGTGTGGGAGAAAGGGATCCACCTTCCCTCCTTCTAGAGACTTCTGTGTGGCTCTTGAGGAAAGCCTGGAGGAAGACACAGGTTCCTCATGGGAAGCTCCTCCATCACTTGGGCCTCCTGAACAGCCTTTCACCTCTAGCTTTCCTCACATCACCCTCTTAGCTTGCAAACGCTCCTCCAGCTATCCCCAAAGACCAATCTCTTTGAAGAATTTTCCTCAAAATATTTTCTGGCAAAAGAATCTTCTGGCTCCTTTGGTACTTGTTCTGTCCACTTTCACAAATAATTGTGTGAAAGGTCACAGAAAGTAGGCCATATCCCACCCTGGGACAGAACCTAGCACCTTCCCTGACAATGAGTGTGTGAACAAACAGAAACTGGAAAAAATTTATAGGATGCTTTAGAAGCCCTAGGAGTGTGCTTACTTTCTTTTAACCGTCTACCAACAAATTTCTTCGTTCTTCTTAACCAAGTCCATGAGGACCATTACAGAATCTAAGAACCTCTTGAAATTGTATATAAATTTAAAATATGTTTTCCCCCTCCACCCCACCCCACAACTACACAGACCCTGGAGAATCTTTGCAGCTCTTTTTAAGTCTTTTGAGGTAACTGTAATGTAAAAGTCAATTTGAAAATGTCACTGCTCTAAATATATTTTTGTATAAACAATAAGGTATGAGAGCTTCCTGAAATGGTTAAACAGTGAAATGAGCCACCTAAGGCAGTCTCTATCCTCCAGATATTTACAAAAGAACAGCTCTCTGTTCTGATTGCTCTAGACAACAATTTACCTGAGAGTCAGAATGAGCCACATGACTCTGAGAATACGAAAGCATTGAAACCAGAAAGTGATCAGAGATCATCTAGTCCAGTGGCTCTCAGACTGCAGAATACACAGAATCACATAGAGGGCACATCAGGACACTGACTGCTGGGTCCCACTCCTCCTGTGTGTTTATGCTTCTGTAGGTCTGGGACAGGGGCCCAGGAACATATTCCTAAGCGATTTCAGGTGAAGTTGATGCCGCTGGTACACAGACCACACTTTGAGAACCACTGCCCTAATATTACTTCCTCATGCTATAAATGAGTAGACAGAGACTTTTGGAACGTGAGTGTGAGTCAGAGCCCTGGGTTCTAACTACACTCTGATCAGCAGGGTCCTCTTAAGTGGGTCCCATTTGAGTCTCCAAAACTTGTAGATGACTACACAGATGCAAAAATGTCTCAGCTGGTGACATTCAAACTACAAGGCAATGCTAGTTTTACCTGATACCTGATATGAAAAGAAAGGAATCTCTCATTCTGTTCATCCCAAGCAGAGAGTTGAGAAAGAGGTCCCCCCCCTTCATCTAAATGATAAATCTCCTGTGACAGTTTTATTGTTGTGGCTAAAATGTTCTTTTGAAACAAAACATTATGTCATCCTTCTGACAATGCAATAAGAAGATTCTTTTCATGGGGTCATGTCCATAGTGTTCTAATAAAGACATATTTTTTCCATAAACATGTTGAATAAGTTTTTAAAAGTTATTTTGAAAGAATGTATTTTTCAGCATTTTGGAATCTCTCTCCTGGCTAGCTCTACAACTAAGCAAGACCCTAAATAAAAGCAGGGTCTATAAGATTTGGCCTCAGCCAAAGCTCTTTATACTCTTACTTGCCCCATGGTAGACTACTCAGGGTCTCGCTTCAGTCTTCTGTCTCTTCCTGACCTCCCCTCCCACGGTATCAGACTCTCTCTAAGAAACTTTGGGTTTCCACACATTGATATTCCTGCTTCTCAAATCTTGGACCTATATTCTGGATCTGTCTCATAACCTCCTTTCTGACTCAGAACATAAAAATTCATCACCCTCTAGTATGACTTGGTTTCAGGACCCTCCCTTAGAAAGGGCCTCCATTTTCCTACTTCACCTTGACTAAAAGCCTTTTGTGTCACATGTCAGACTGACCCAACTGTGGCCAAAATATTCTAGAAAAAGTGAGCACAACCCAGGTTAGAAATGATTATGTGTTTACTCAACATCACAATATATTAAATTATGTAAAAGCATTTAGAAAGACTTCCTAGAATTTGTGGGGTTTTTAAACTTTTTTCAGTATCATGGAAATAATTTTCTATTTTTTAAATGAAAGATCACCATTATTAATTATATTTTAAAGTTTCAGGGGTGCCTGGGTGGCTCAGTGGTTAAAGCCTCTGCCTTTAACCCACTGAGGAAATCCTCATCCGGCTACGGTCATGATCCCAGTGTCCTGGGATTGAGCCCCGCATCGGGCTCCCTGCTCTCTCTCTGCCTGCCTCACTGCCTACTTGTGATCTCTGTCTGTCAAATAAATAAATAAAATCTTTTAAAAAAAATGTTTCAAGTTTCATATTAAATATAAATATAAAATATAAAGCCCCATAGCAATTACAATTTTTCCCATAATAACTACTTATTGGTTCTCTTGTATAGTGTAGTCAAAACTGAGGAAGACTGTACAAACCCTGCAAATCCACTTAATTCTGGGTGGGAAGGACAGAGCATGTGATGGACCCAAGCCATGCAAACTAGGATAGAGATGAATCCTGCCTTCTTAACAGTTTTACTCCTAGACACCATCAAGCTGGATAAGACTTCATTTTCTGACTCTGACCTTCACAGCACTCAAGACCAATGAACAGCAGCATTTTATCATGTTGGCATCATCTTCTCAGTGCCAGGTCCTGCACATGCATTCTTTCTAATTTTTGCAACAGTTCTGCCAAAGGTTTAGTAACTTCCCAGGGCTTCACAGTGTGTGAAATGAAAGAACTAAGATTTGAAACTGGGTCCCAGCTTACAGTCTAGCAGTTCTCAAAGAGAGGTCCAGGAACCCCTGATGTTCCTCAAACCTCTTTCATGGCTCACTAAAGTCAAAGAATTATCTGAAAAGGTGACTGAGATGTTCCTCCTTTTTCCAACAATATTTTGTTGTAAAGCTGGATTTTCTTTCCTTTTGTTTTTAAGATATTATTTACGTATTTGTCAGAGAGAGGGAGTGTGAGAGTGAACACAAGCAGGGGGAACAACAGAGGGAGAGGGAGAAGCAGGCTCCCCACTGAGCAAGGAGCCTGATGCAGGACTCAATCCCGGAACCCTGTGATCATGACCCAAGCTTAAGGCAGATGCTCAACTGACAGAGCCACCCAGGCACCTCCAGAGCTGGATTTTCTTCCTGTATTTCAACCAAAACAACATATGGCCACAAACTGAAAGCAGACACAGAGGACAATCCAGATGTCTTCAATTCAGTCAGACATTAGGAAGATTTGAAAAAAATATAAAGCAATGTTACTCTTCTCACTAAATTGTTTTGTCTTGGAAAACGTGCTTTGTTTTCTTTTTTCATAAAAATATATGCCATTTATGTTAACATATGATGGGCTTACTAATATTATTTTTAAATGGATTAATGCCTATTTCAAAATATGAATGGTTTTGATTTCTAAAATGGTAAATACCATAGGTATAGCTTACCTAAACCAAAGCTCTTTGTGGATCCTTAATAATTTGCAAGAGCACAAAGGACTGTAAACCTCAAAAGCCATTCTTAGGTAATACAACTTTGATTCACTGTATCCCTTCCATTCCAAAAGGAAAGTTCTCATTGCTGGAGATGGGCAGATGGAAAGGAGAACTCTGCCTTTTTTTTTCCCTTTTCTCCTTGCTTTAAGAAAGCAGAACTTTGGGCGCCTGGGTGGCTCAGTGGGTTAGGCCGCTGCCTTCGGCTCGGGTCATGATCTCGGGGTCCTGGGATCGAGTCCCGCATCGGGCTCTCTGCTCGGTGGGGGGCCTGCTTCCCTTCCTCTCTCTCTGTGATCTCTTCCCTTCCTCTCTCCTACTGTGATCTCTCTCTGTCAAATAAATAAATAAATAAATAAATAAATAAAATCTTTAAAAAAAAAAAAAAGAAAGCAGAACTTTTATTGTACCAATTATTTATACCATATACGTGGTACTTAGCCAAATGTAGAAAACACACTTGTGTTCAGTCTCTTCCTTTGTTAAACTGAAATTTTCTTGAGGCCATCGATAGTACTAACTCCCTTGGAATTTAGCACACATTGAGACTTGAATAAAAATAGTGATTAACTGGAAACGGGAAGAGGAGTTGGTAGCATGAGGAAGAAGTCTTATGTAGGTGAGTAACAAGATGTAGAGGGGAAAAAAAGCAAATGTAATGGAGAGACCAACTTAGTGCAAATCCAGACACAGTGCTGATGAACTACTGGATTTCTCTGAGCCTTAGTCTCCTTATCTTAGAGTCCCTAATTCACAGGGTATTAGGAGGAGTAAATGTGTCCTTACATACAATAGCTTCAGGCAGCAGGAGCAGAAGAAATAACCACTCTAAATGGAACGATAATGGGTCAGTTCCAGAACACAGGCTGCACATCCAGAAATCCAAACGCCTGAGGGGACACTTTTCTCAAATGAATTTCACAACTTTCTGTATCTCTTGGCTACCTATGTCATCCTTAAGTTTACTCATTTTTCTGTACACAACAACTCAGTCTAGCATTTAGTCCTTTAGAGATACATGTACATCTGTTCTTGAACTCATTGGCAATAGATACAAGCACCGGAAATACCCTCGCTATGAGAACAGAAATAAAGAAACTGAAAACCACACTATAGTGATATTTTCAAAGTTGTAAAAAAAAAAAAAATTACATTATCAACAGTAGTACAACTCCACTTAGTGGCTGCTGAGTAGAAAATCTGACTCTTCGAGTTGGATGCGATAGAAACATTTTAAGAAGTGTGACTAGATGATGTTATAAAAAGTATTAAATAAAAATCTTGATCTAACATTTAAGCTCCTGTCTAACAAAACAAAAAGGCAAAAACCAAAAAAAAATTGAAAACTGCAATTTCAGGCTGTAACTCTAGGTTTACGAACTGTGAAGGCAACCTAAATAAACCATTTCATTTAAGATTCTTGTGTTGTTATACCACCAGAAAATTGGATCTAAATCCATTTATCATTGGCCGAGAGAATGTTTACAATCTCGAACTGTATTTACACACATATGCAATGTAATTTTGCCTTTAAAAAATAGGTACAAAGTAAGAACTTATGGAAGATGACAGAATGAGAAAGAATGTCTCTAGTTCCCTATGTTACAGCATTTTATGAAGTATCACTCTTTTGTTTTGCATTCTTATCATAAAGGAGTATATTCTTTTTAAAGGCAATAATTTTTGCCCTTTCTTTAGCTCTAGCCTACTTTTTTAACCTAAAACTTAACACTAGGTGGAGCCCCTTGTCCAAGATTTGGAGTGATTTCTTGAAAAAGGAAAGGAAAAAAATTACCAGTTGAAAGCAAAACCAAAAAGGCATTTTTATCCTTCCCTTTCTTTTAAAGATTTTATTTATTTGAAAGAGAGAGAACGAGCGGGAGCACAAGCAGGGGGAGGGGCAGAGTCAAAGACTCTCAAGCAAACTGTGCTGAGCAGGGAGCCCAAGGCGGGGCTTGATCTGACCACCCAGAGATCATGACCTGAGCTTAACCGGACTAAGCCGTCCAGTTCCAGTTGCCCCTTACCCTTTCATTTTTAAATGTATGCTCAAAATCTACAGTAACACCAGAAAAGAATGTTTCTTTCTAACAATTAAAACGTTGACAATGGATTGGACCATTAACACTTTGCTACAGAGAGTTGCAAAGCTGCTTCTACGCTGTCAACAGCTGTAAGTTTCTGAATTCAACGCAAATACTACCTTTCATTTGCAAAGGAGGCATGGAGGGAATGAGGAATCAAATCGTTTCTGGATGCTTGGAGATACTTAAATAAGGTTAATGTTCTCCTGGGTCTGAAGCAGACAAGACATGTTTATGATATTCAGTTAGAGATACACTGTTATTAAAAGCAAAGGAAAGACTTAAAAATGCCAGAACCCTAGTAAAAGACAAAACATCCCAAATATGTTCAAACCCTGAGGTTTTCCATGAGGCAGAAATATAGTAATCCCCAATCAGATATTTCAGGGTTTCTGCAGACAGAGGGGTTTCTGAACTGAACAAAAGGTTTGTTTAATTATGGGTTCATAGGACGTAACAGTTAAAAATAGTCTCTAACTATACTCCTTCACAGTGGACTCTCGCTGGGGGGAGATAAGCCTTCTGATGATAACCCGCCAAACTTAGTGATCACTCTTGGCTGCAGGTTAAAAGCACCACTATCTCCAGACAACTATCTCCCTCCACTGTTGCTAGGAAGCTTGGCTTGCTCTATGCTATCTCAGGGCTGTCCTTCCAACCCAAAAATGCTTGAAATGCAAAGTTCAGATCAGCAGCAAGGAGAACCTTTGCCTAATTCCCAAATGCTTGTGCTGACATAGCCAACAGGGATCTGTCAGTTTCCTGGACAATAAATTTTGTGGACTCTTATTTTTTTTTCCCCTTTAGATTTATATGAAATCTTGGACCAGGCAAGACATAGTTCTGCTGACGGCTGAATTATGTGGCAGAGTAACCTTTGAACGAGTACAAATCACTGACCTCCCATAAATTCTTCCCCAGAAAGTCCATGAAACTGGTTGAATCATGGTCAGACAGGCATGAAGGCGGTTAGTGCTATTGCAAGAGTCCAGTTCTAACATAGTGGGATTGACACCTGTTTAACCAAACCAATTATGAAAAACAAATATTCTTTGATGTCTGCCTCATATTTTCCATACACAAGCTGATTTTTTTCCTTTGTGAACTTTTCATTAAATTCAAATTACTGTTCTGCTACCATAAATGATTTCTAGAAACAAAACTAGTAGGGGTAAAGAAGAGTAACATTTAGGAGGGCACAATCTTCTTTGATGACAGAGGTAATTTTTAAAAAAGGAAAGAAATTGAGCTTTGGGTTCCCAAACCATTTGGCTAAAACAAAGACCAGGCAAATTGACAAACTATATTTAAAAGAAAGCCTTGCTAAATACCTGTAAAACGGACAGAAGTTCTCATGTAACATTTGTCATTAAATGTTATACATTTTATACCTGCTTCTCATACTGAAGGTAAAGAAGTTTGTTCTGCTACAATATAATGGAGTTTTCCAAACAGTGTTTTTAAATGCGGAGGCAGTGTGATGAGAGCTAGCACCTGCCCTGTGCACAGAAAATACACACTTACCCATTTCCCCCTCAACACTACGCTTCCTCCATTCCTCCTGCCAGCCTTGTAGCCTGCATTGATGATATGGTAATAGAGTCTTCCAGACTACAGCTTATATTCAAATTGTTCTCTAACAGATAAAGTGGACCGAGGTTCCACATCTCTACTCCTGCAATGATCCAAGAGAGCGATGTCCAATCTAGTGGGAAGCTTCAGTGCAGACCCACCAGATTTACAGTTCTCTGCGCTCCCCTCTTTATCTCCAGATGAACCACCTCAGAAGAGTCAGAAGAGAAGAATGGGTAAGCGAGGTTTTAAAAATAGGATTTTAGGACTGACAGGAAAAATGGTTGATAAAGCGACCGACTAAAATAGATTTTAGAATAACTTTGTCTAGGTAATAATCTCATTCTCTATAAGCCAGGGAGAAAAGAACTTGATGAATCAATTGTTTTTCATTTTGCTGACACTCCGTATTGGTCCTGAGAACAATTTCTTTCTAAGCAAAGTAATGTTTAACCACTTCCTTATCATCAACCCTGCCTCATAAGCATAATTTAGAACTTTGCTATTGTAATGCAGTAGGTTTCATTTCTTTCCCCCCTTGTTGCTAAACCTATGAGAGAGAGAGACATAATGTTTTATTGATCAGTACGGTCATCACTCCAGCAATTAAAGATAAGGTAGAGAAAACAATGGAACCACATATATATAGAAGCCACTCAAAGGAAGGAAAAGACCGCCTCAAGGGAGAGGAAAGTGAGCAAAGGCACTTGCTTACAGATGCAGTGGAAATGAGCTGAGACACATCTCAAGGCTTCAGAAGGCTCCAAGTCACACACGGGACAAAAGCCCGTGTTGGGCCTGGGGAAGTGAGGACAAGACCATGTCAGAAGGCAAGACCCATGGGAGACTGTAGGCTCACTCCTGGAACTGAAATACATGTTTGGAGACATTGTTCCCCTATAGGAATCCTACTGAAAGGCATGAGGGTCATTTTTTGGAGTCTGGGGGTGAAAGAGAGAAGGAACGGCCATGACTCTGATTTCAGGGGCCACTGTTGGGTTTGATAAGAGTGCTCCTCCCTCCACTACATAGAGGTCAGCGGTTGCAGAGCTATAAAAGTTGAATGAGATATTATTTCGGGCAGAAGAGTAAAAGCGAACATTTCCTGGAAGAGTTGGACTCAAGTCTCCGGAGGTTTCAAAGCTCAGCTCACATGACATACGTTCCAAAGTTTCCTTCAACTTTGTATTATGCTCAATTGTCTCCATGTCCTCATCTACCAGGGATTTGAAATCTCCTTGATATATGACTTTTAAAGAAATTTTCTGGTCCCACACCAACTACCACAGTGCTGTGTGCCTTCTGAGGAGTCAGTAAATGTTTACAGAAAGAGTAGCCAAAGTTGAAATACTTGGAATAGTCACAAACAATGTATTTGCTGCTTTAAGGCTGGAGGGCTTAAAGTTGAAGAGGTCTTTAAAAATCATATTTCTGGAGCGCCTGTGTGGCTCAGTGGGTTGGGCCTCTGCCTCCGGTCATGATCTCAGGTTCCTGATCTCAGGTTCCTGGGATCGAGCCTGCATGGAGCTCTCTGCTCAGCAGGGAGCCTGCTTCCCCCTCTCTCTCTGCCTGCCTCTCTGCCTACTTGTGATCTCTATCTCTCTCTCTCTGTCAAATAAATAAATAAAATCTTTAAAAAAATAAAAAAAATAAAAATCATATTTCTTTTAAATAAATAAATAAATAAAAATCACGTTTCTTGAGAAAGAAATCCATTCTTTAAAAATTAGTAGTCTTTTTATTATTTGTTTATTTTTTTTACAAACCAATCTTTTGAATATGTTTACCCATAAGGTGAGCTAATAAACTCACTAAAGTCTAAATCTTGATGATGACAAGCTTTTTAGAAAAAAATCCCAAGTCATAGTCATATCAATAAAATGACAAAAGCTAAAAAATAGCATAAAATAACATAACATACAATAAATAAATATGTGTGTGCACTGATTTTACATGGTATTATTGGAAATTGTGTATTATCCTGGGTTATTTATATCTCTGTATCATAAATCCTAACTTTAAAAAACCAAATCAACAGAACTAGGTGGCAGGGAATCAACAGTAATTTTTAGTAGACAATTTAAAAATAATATGTATTAAAAGTACAAAGTGGTGTTTCATATACTTTTATTTTGAAATAGTTTAGGGTTTTAGAAAATTGGCAAAGATGGTACAGGATCTCACAAGTAGACCAGATCAGTTTCCCATCTTAATATCATCTCTTATTATTATAGGACATCATTATAATTAATGAACCAAAGATGATACATTGTTATTAACTACAGTCCAGAGAGAAATCCATTTTATTAAAACCACTTCTATTAATAGGGCAGATAGACGTTGCCCACTGTTTCATTTCCTTCTCTCATCCCCAAGTCCCCTAATTCACAGGCATTCTGCTCTTCAGTTAATTTCACAAAAATAGTTATGGTGTCCTATTATCAGGACCTAATATTAGAATAAAATTTTTGCAATATGGTGGACACTATGGTATACTGCCTAGATCCCCTTTCAGGGGTGAAGAATTTATAATCCTCCAGCCACTGGAAGTGCTGCCAGAGGGCAGCCCCCAGCTGTCAATCCTCTTTGGGGACTGTCCTTACTGAAGACATTTGGCTTGCTCATGTCACACTTTCTACCAGGAGAAGCCAAAAACCCAAATGCCTAGTCGATGTGAAGGTAAAAATGCTAAGGCCCTCCTGCTCTAACCAGAAACAACCCGAAGGTCACCCCAACTCCAGAGCTCCCTGCAGGGTGGGCTGATGCATTTGTGGGAAACACAACCAAGCCCAGCTTCTCCCTCTTCCCAATCCTGCCTCCTTGCCTGGGTGTTGGTCTCAGGGGAACTTGGAATAAACACGCTGGCCAACCAATGTCCATTTCACAGTCTACTTCTACTTTCTCAAGAAACACAACCTGTGACAACCTACCAAATTGCAGGTGTTAGGCATAAAGAAATTGTTAAAAGAATGAAGTCCCAGTTCTTCCTGATTTTAGAAAACACCAAGGGAGATACGCAGGTAAATCCATCACTCCCTGGCAATATGGAAAAATGTGAGGAAGGCACATGCAGAGTGTTGTCTGAGTCCAAAGGGTTCTTACACCCAGTAGGGTAAGGGGAGGGGAAAGTTATCAGGATAGACTTCTTACAGAGCTGGGTGTAAAAGAGAAGCAGGAGGTGACAGATGAAAATGAGGTAAGGAGTTCGAGTCAGAAAGAAGATAGGAGAAAGATCATGGATACATGAAGGTTTCTGGGATGCTGAAGGCAGGACACACCAGTGAGCATAGCAGGAGGGACAAGGGTGGGGTGACAAGTGAAACCGCAAATGCAGCAGTTATCAGACCAGGGAAGAACTTGCCAAAAATCCTAACTTCAGTTTTGACTTTTCCTTTTCAGACTGAGACACAAGACAAATGTCTTTTCCATGTAAGCTATACTTCCAGATTTTTCTAAATCCTCACCTCTATCAAAATTATTTGGGAAACCGAAGCAAAAAACAGCACAGACATTTTGGGAGAATAAGCACAATACTGATAACACCTTCATGTCAATACGTAAGAAATAACATTATCTATGATACACTAAATCAATCATTTTATAAGAAAAATATTCAGTGTATAAAATGTTTCAAAATACTTTGCTTTATTTTGAAAACTTTTTTTCAGTCCTTTATTATATGGGTAATATCAAAAAGGTAAGTAAGTATGGACCATCGAAGAATAAATGTTATTTATTGTTATTAAAACAAATGAACTATATATTTTAACGTTTTATTTATTGGACTCATCCTTTTGTAAGGTTAACATTTATCACCATTTTGCTGCTTATTTCATAATCATCAACTATTGCTATTATGGGTAAGAGTAGTCACAACATCATTACTTATATAATACAAATGTTGGAGCTCTCCTCATCTGTCCTTGCCTGCCTTCTTTTTTACCTAGAAATTACCCATGAGTAAAATTACATAGACAATGTTAATAACTATAAAATCACAACTCACAAGTGCTACAGAAAACTCTTGATTAAGCAGAATTATTAGCTGTATACCAGGAACTATTAGGTGATGGGACTGGTTGGTAAGCAAGGCTAATGATTTTACACAACCCCCCGGACCTAGTCAACAAGGTCATCCTCCCTCCTCATCCCCCTTCTGCCCACAAAAAATAATACAGAAAAAGGAATAATAAAAATAAAATACAATAATAAAAAATAATACAGAATAAGGGCAAGTGGAAATAATATTGCCATAGAGGTAGACTTGAATGCAGTCTATTTCTACTGTCTACTTTCAAAAATGTGTATCTTTTGTGCATTTCTATTCACTAATAGCAGAAAGAGAAGTCAAGGAATAATTCCGTTTATAATTGCACCAAAACCACAAGATACATAGGAATACACTTACTTAACCAAAGAGTTAAAAGACCTCTACTCTGAAAACTATAGAACACTTGTGAAAGAAATTGAGGATGGCACAACGAAATGGAAAAATATTCCATGACCATGGACTGGAGGAACAAATATTGTTAAAGTGTCTATACTACCCAAAGCAATCTACATACTCAATGCAATCCCTATCAAAACAACACCAGCATTTTTCACAGAGCTAGAACAAACAACTCCAAAATTTGCATAGAACCAGAAAAGACCCTGAATAGCCAAAAGTAATGAAATAGAAAACCAAAACTGAAGGCATCGCAATTCCAGACTTCAAGCTGTATTACAAAGCTATAACCACCAAGACAGGATGGTATTAGCACAAAAACAGACACATAGATCAATGAAACAGAATAGAAAGACCCAGAAATGTGCCTCAACTCTGTGGTCAACTCATCTTCTACAAAGCAGGAAAGAACATCCTGTGGAAAAAAGACAGCCTCTTCAGCAAATGTTGTTGGGAAAATTGGACAGCCCCATGCAGAAGAATGAAACTAGACCACTTACATCCACCAATACACAAAAATAGATTCAAAATGGATGAAAGACCTAAATCTGAGACAGGAAACCATCAAAATCCTAGAGGAGGACCCAGGCAGCAACCTCTTTGACCCTGGCTGCAGTAGCTTCTTGCTAGATAACCCTGGAGGTAAGGGAAAGAGAAGCAGAAATGAACCATTGGGACTTCATCAAGATAAAAGGCTTCTGCCCAGCAAAAGAAACAATCAATGACACTAAAAGGCAACCTACAAATGGGAGAAAGTATTTGCAAATGACATATCAGATAAAGGGCTGATATCCAAATTTATAAAGAACTCATCAAACTCAACACCCCAAAACAAAAAATCCAGTTAAGAAATGGGCAGAAGACATGAACAGATATTTCTCCAAAGAAGGCATATAAATGACTAACAGACACATGGAAAAATGCTCAACATCACTTATCATCAGGGAAATACAAATCACAACCATGATAAGATATCACTCACACCTGTGAAAATGTCTAAAATTAACAACTCAGGAAACAATAGGTGTTGGCAAGGATACTGAGAAAGGGGAACACTCCTACAATGTTGGTGGGAATGCAAACTGGTGCAGCCACTCTGGAAAACAGTATGGAGGTTCCTCAAAAAGTTAAAAACAGAACTACCGTGTGACCCAGTAATTGCACTACTAGGTATTTATCCAAAGGATACAAACATAATGATTCGAAGGGGCACATTCATCCCAATGTTTATAGCAGCATTATCAACCATAGCCAAATTATGGAAAGAGCTCAGATATCCATAGACGGATGAATGAATAAAGATGATGTGGAATATATAATGAAATATTACTCAGCCATCAAAAAGAATGAAATCTTGCTATTTGCAATGATGTGAATGGAACTAAGTGTATTACGCTGAGCAAAATAAGCCAGTCAGAGAAAGGCATATACCATATGATTTCATTGATATGTGTAAGTTAAGAAACAAACAGAAGAATATAGGGGAAGGGAAGGAAAAATAAAAATAAGATAAAAACAGAGAAGGAGGCAAACCATCAGAGACTCAACTGGAGGAAACAAACTGAGAGTTGCTGGAAGGAAGGTGGTTGGGGGGATGTAAGGGTGATGGGCATTAAGGAGGGCATTTGTCATAATGAGCCCTGGGAGTTACAGGCAAGTGCAGAATCACTGAGTTCTACCGCTGAAACTGATATTCCACTATATGTTAACTAACTTGAATTTCATGAAAATCTTGAAAGGGAAAAAAAATCTGCATCTATCTATCTTTTATCTATCTATATCTTTTAAACTTTAATACTTGATTTGTGAGTCACCTTAGCTGTGTCACACCAGTAATCAATACTCAACAGGGTGTGGCAAGCCAATGGAGACGCTCTATGAGAAGCAATATGGAATGGCCGGAGTGTTTCAAGCAAGAGATTTATAGTTTAGATATGTGTCTCTGAAACCAGATGGAGGACAGAATAAAGATGAAAAGAAAGGCTCAGCAAGCTGTTGCAAAACCCAAGTAAGATAAGATGAGGAGCAGCACACCTTCAGCAACTGGAAATATCAGCGTTCTGGCCAAACAACTTCCATAGTTTGGGTCCATTAACTCTTACATTCTAAATGGAGTACCTTGAAAGACACAAGCAAGGTGAACTAGCTGACCAAGATAACTTTTTGCTTTTCATGTCTCTCTGATTTTGAGAAGGCCTTATTACCCCGACTAATAAAGCAGAAAATTAGCTATTAAGAGATGTACTCGTGATTGGATTAAGGTGTTCAATAACACTCAAAAACAAGAGTTGGAAATCCAAATGGAATTTGCAGGTACAAGGTTTATGTGAATTTGGAAAAGTGTTAGCCTCTGATTTTCCTCCCAAACTACTCTTAGTTCTATCAAAATATGATTATCCTGTCAGATGCAAAAATATCAACTTCTCTAGGAAAAAAAATCACTTCCACAGGGCAAATCACTCTGCTAAGAGGTCTTTTGCTATCATCACTCTTGCCCCTCTGGACCCTGCCACCACAGGACTGTCAGTTTTTAACTCAGGAAAGAGCTTTAGCTAACTGCCAGATAGAAGACAAATTTAGTTATACATGACAAATTATTGTCCGAGATGTACCAAAATTCCATATTCAGGGGCAAAGAAGAGTCTAGAAGTATATTAAACTGGTTAAAAGACAACATGTCTCACGAAAACATTTTATGAATCAATGACCCTGGTGGTTTTTGACAGGTTAGATTGGCTCTCAGTTTGCTCAACCCCTTAAAATTAGGTGATAGAATGTCCCTGTGTCATAAGGTTGTTAGGAAAATTAAATGGGACTTGTGTGACGTCCATATCCCAGTGCCTGAGGGAGAGGACGTCAGAATGTGCTGCTCAGTGGGAAGGTGGTGATGATATGATCACACGTATCATGGAAAGTGAACTGTGTCCATGTGCAAATCTACCAGCTGTTCGGTGTATGTGTTTTGTTTTTGTTTTTGTTTTTGTTTGTTTTAGAGAATGGTCCCTAATGGACCAAACTAATAACCCTTTTAGACTGTAGAGCCAGCCTATTTCCCTCCCCAAACACGGAACAAAAACAAATTAAAAATCCCGAATGAGGGGCGCCTGGGTGGCTCAGTGGGTTGAGCCACTGCCTTTGGCTCAGGTCATGATCTTAGGGTCCTGGGATCGAGTCCCACATTGGGCTCTCTGCTCAGCAGGGGGCCTGCTTCCCTTCCCCTCTCTCTGCCTGCCTCTCTGCCTACTTGTGATTTCTCTCTGTCAAATAAATAAATAAAATTAAAAAAAAAAAATCCCGAATGACCCTCCAGTAGACTCCCTGAGGGAATGACTCCCTCAGCAGAAGGAGGTCTTAGAATAAGGAGAGGGAGAGGCTGGTGGGGAGAGCCGTATTTACTGCTACAGAGTCAGTTGAAAAATAATAAGAAAACAGCCTTGTACTTTGCTACTTTTAGGATCAGAGATTTCTGAAGATTTTCTGAGCCTCTCACAAATAGAGCATTATCTTCAGAAGGCTTTCAAGGTCCCAGACAAAAGAATTCACAAGATTTAGCTCATGATCAATTTAAAATAAGGAGGTTCTGGCTACTGATCATTCATTACTGGAAGAGAAAATGAGATTTTAAGGACGACTGTCTAGCCAGTTATTGTTTCTGGGAAGGAGAGAGAGGAAAAGACGTGGAGAGATACAAAGAGGAGCACATACAATGTGAATCCTGGAAGGAGATTTTTTTTTTAAGAGTTATTTATGTATTTGAGACATACAAAAAGAGAGACAGAGAGAGAAAGAAACTGAGAGGGTGTGAATGCTGGGAGCGGTAGAGGGAGAGAATCTCAAGCAGACTCCCTGCTGAGTGCAAAGCCCAACACAAGGCTCCACCTTAGGACCCTGAGACCAGGACCTGAGCCAAAACCAAGAGTCGGATGTTTAACTGACTGAGCCACCCAGGCACCCCTGCAAGGAGATTTTAATATGGAGCAAAGAATTGTAACATAACCCAATAGGCAAAACAGCTGATTAGGTGGTAATTGTGTCAAATCAACTACTCACAGCTCACAGATTAAACTCAAATGACACATATTCCTAAGGATATTTATGGGCAACTAAATCATCTAAGATAAAGATTCACAAATTACTTACACCAGAATAGAAAATCTTACAAACCTTGATGCCAGATTTCATGCTAACACTCAATATAATTTTAGAAATTTCAGAAATAACAGACTGCAACAACAAATGTGTTTGCTCCTAGCAAGTGAAATCCTGCTACTTCAACTGGCTAAGACAATGACATGGCAGTTTGAAATTTGCTTAGTGGGAGACTCAGTATAGAAGTGGAATTGATAATCAAGACAATGATTTTTCTATGGAGGTATACCTCACCTGATTTCTTTTTTCCAAGAATCAGCCATGCTAAGTACTTTAAGATAGGTGTAGAAGCTACTACTGGACCAGCCATTTCTATAATACCATGCTAATCAAGGACTTTTCTCGGAATCCTGCTTCCCACACGCTTGAGAAGTAGGGGGGGAAACGTATTTAAGAATCTATTTTTTGTGTTTAAAATCTGCCTGCTTTTTAGTCTCCATTCCATAGCAAGAAATACACCAAGAGACTTAAACCCTCTCTTCCAGCCCCGGTCTCCACGCACAAAAGCTGAGTGCCTGCTATAGTCTTATCATCTAGTTTTGGACCATGGAAGTTGAAATTTGATATTTAATAGTTTTGCTAACTTGACTTTGTCCATCTACTAAGAACCAATGTAATTGGGAATTTTTCACATCAAAATCTCATCAATCATTTTAATGTAAATACACTGACAAAGAACAATTTCCACTGTGTTGTTTTCCAATGCATTTGCATTAGAAACAAAGCCAGCACCACAAAATGAATACATTTCTATCAGCCATAATAGGTACCAATGAGTATCTGAGGTGTGTAATGTATAGAGACAAATGGACAAGAGCCTTAGAAAATTCCATGTCAAACTATGTGCGATCTTTATGAGTTGCTTTGTTATAAAGACCTATTACTCAACATTATATTAACTCCACATACACAAAAAAGAATACAAACAGCAAGAGTTTAAATATCAACTTTTGTCACTGAATATGATTCATCCTTGTTTCATCTGAATTTGGGTGCTTCTAATAATACACAACAGGATTTCTCCCCCTTTAATGCAGGAAGATTAACTACAGGCCAATGGGGGGACCTGTACACATACCGGGTGTACACACACTGGGATGCTGAAGGTATTTTCCTCTCAAACAATTTCATCTGGCAATTTTCGTCTTCCACAAAGAGAGAAACCAACAACTTAAAACATTAATTTCAGGACTCACCACATAATCAACGTCCCACAGCAGCAAGATAACGACATTTTTCCAGATGATGGCCAGATCCACATTCCATGTTCCAGAGGCAGTGAGACAGGAAGGGTGGGAGGAAAAGAGAAGAAAAATTGTTTAGGAATAATTCAAAAACTGCTGGTAACTTACCCCCATACTAAGCATGATAATTAGAGTTCCCTCCTTTCCTGAAACTGCCCCATTGCCAAGACGCTGTGGATTAAGGAGAAAGTTGCTGTAGAAAAACAAGGTAGATAATTCATGAGAGAGCCAAAGGGATCTCTCATTAACATTTTCATTTAGCAGTTGCAAATAAGAGAAAACACAGGCAAGCCACTTTTGAATATGTAATAGATGTTTCCAGAAAGAGACTATGAAAGAGTTGTATGAACACATAGGGACATAGAAATAATTAAAGCAAGTGTGAACAAGAATGGGGGTGGTGGTGACAAGGAGGACTGCTTGCAAGGTAAAGACTTAGCGGACTCAAAATCATAATCCGAAAACCTAGTTACACATGCCAACAAGCATTTGGCTAAAATCATTCTGATTATACATTCCCAAAGAACATCAATTATAACCCATTGTAGATGTGCTACAGGTCAGAGTCATAGACCAGAATTTGAATTCTTCAGAGAAAGGACCAAGGAAAGAAGTTCTTCATTTCTTTTTATAAAGGCACAGAGAAAATTTTTTACGTGGCGTAACAATTCTAGCATACACTGCTTTTTAATCCTGTAAGCCGCGACAGTTGCTTTATTAGGGAAGAAATTTTACAGTATAAAATCACATAAAACATAGTTTCAAGCAGATAAAACTCCCCAAACTAGGCCTTCATTGAAAACAGCTCATCGGTCACAGGCTTTCCACATGAGCAGTCACCTTGGAAAACCAGGCTGTGCCAAGGTCATGCTGGAGGAATTCTGTGATCCTTGGGTATTCTAGGGCTTCCCAGGCCTCTGCCTTATACTACTAATCCATTCCATCAAAAGCTACTCTTAACTCAAAAGAATTGAAAGCAAGATCTCAAAGAGGTATTTGTACACCAATGTTCATAGCAGTATTGTACACAATAGCCAAGAGGTGAAAGCAACCCAAAAGTACCCTGATGCATGAATGGATAAACAGAATGGGATTTATCCATGTAGTGGAATACTATTCAGCCTTTTAAAAGAATGAAATTCTGACACGTGCCACAACATGGATGAACCTTGAGGGCCCGGTGCTAAAGGAAATAGACCAGACACAAGACAACAAATATTGTGTGATTCTACTTCTACGAGGTACTTAGAGTAGTGAAGTTCATAGAGACAAAAAGTAGAAAGGTGGTTTCCAGGCACTGGTGGTGATGGGGAAATTTGGGGTTGCTGGCCAGTGAGAAGATGAAAAGAGTTCTGGAGGTTGGTTGTACCACAACATGAATGTGTGCAAAAAATAAGTGAACTCACACTTAAAAATGGTTAAGACGTACATCTTAGATGATGTGTATTTTATTACAATTCAAAACAAAAATATCATGTCAGAATGGTTCTTTGGGACCACTTGGCCACCCTGTATAGACCCAATCTTCAAAAGAAAGAATGAATACAAGGATGTAAGTCAACTTTTGGTGTCAAGTGTTAAAAAGATTATAGTTTGTAATAGAACAAAAGCAGCCTAGCTCACTGAAGAAATGTTTCTTGAAGAAATTTGGTCTTCCTCTCAGCAGATGGTAAGATGAGAGTAGCTACTTAAAGGGCACTGGTTTTCTCACAGAGTTATGGTAGAAAGCATGACAGATAGGCCTGCAAAGACCAGAGACGAACCAGCCAGTCAGCACTCAGTCTGAAACCCCCCTTCTTAGCATTCGAGTCCAGGACACCTTGAAAAGAGTTCATGGAAAGTCTTTCTAATGTTCTTCAGATATTTTAAAAGTTTAGTAACTTGGCTTGTGCGTAGCATTTGTTTAATCTGCTCTCACTGGTCCTGGTAATGAATGGTGAATTTTCTTCTCATTATAGACATAGTATTGACCAATGGATCTAGATGATCCTCTTACACACATTAACTTTTAAAGATTCAGAAGAGAGAATACAATGGTGCATCTGTGAGTCACTGTAATTGAAGTAAGCTTCAATATCTGCTTGCAGTCACTTTCTAGCCATGATTTCTGTCACCAGACTCATGTACATGGGTTGACCTCTCAATGAGGGAAGACAACTTGCATAGGGAAGGTCTTAGGGAATCAAGGAGTGGGTTTGGTGGTCTTTGAAGGAACTGGATGACCTTGAGAAGACCAGATCTCTTTCCTTGAGTGGAAAAGGAGGTTAACAGTTGTATTGGTTTCCTCACAGAGTTATGGTAGTGATCAAACAAAATGATGCTTGAGAAAGACCTTTCAGAAATACAAAGCTGTGTGAATTTGGTGGTGTTGGAGGGGTGTCTCTGGGAGTCCCTAATTCTTGTTTGCCTCTTGGGCAGGAATGCTCAGTTCCTTCCCAGAAGATGGGGAATGTCCAAGTAAGGTAGGATATGCTTTGGCCTCAACTCGATTCTTCAACCTCATTTTCTGTTATCTAGCAGTTACCCTATTGACTGATTTCCAACCAAATGGAGGCTCATGAGTCTGGAGATATTGTCCTATAAATTGTAGTCCAGAGTTCCTGGAAGGCCCCTAAGACTCTCAGAAGAGGCTGATGAGGGCAAAACCTTTACCTAGTCACACCAAGACATTACTCGCCTTTTCACTCTCATTCCCTCAGGAGTGAAGAGAAGTTTCCAGAAGCTACATGATGTATATCACACTCTCAGTTTCTCATAAAGAAGTAGACATAAGAATCTACTCTCTTGTCTTAAGCCAGACATTAAATAGGTTTGCAGTGGCACTCGACCCTAATTTTTTTTTTCATTTTTTAAAAAGGTTTATTTAATTATTTTAGAGAGAGAGAGTGCACATGCATGCACACATGCATGCGAGGACAGGGAGGGGCAGAGAGGAGAGAGAATCTCAAGCAGACTACCCCCTGAGCCTGGAGCCCTACGTGGGGCTCAATCTCACAACCCACGAGACCTAAGCTGAAACTAACATTCTGACGCTTCACTGACCGAGCCACCCAGGTACCCCTACCTTAAATTATTTTTGCTTTGGAAAATACCGTTAACTTTCATGAAAATATTTATGTTAACACAGAATGGACTAATTTTATTGTTATTTTCAAGTGCATTAATGTATCTAAAGTGTCTCAGTTGTCATTTCTAATGTAATACATGTCAAAAGCATAGCATGCATAAACAGAAGGTCCTTGCATTCTTCAGTCATTTTAAAGAATGTGCAGAGGTCCTAAGATGGAACCATATGAGCATCTCTGTGTCTGGAGCAGACAGCAGGAGGGCATATGATATGAGGCGGGCTGCAGAAGGATGGAGGAACAGACCAAAGAGTGGGAACAGACCCCAGCGGCCATGTGCGGGATTCTGGTCTTTACGTCAGAGCCATGTGCGGCTATTCCACACATAGCGGAGGCTGCGGCTGACATCCCTTTCTCTCTATGGGATAGTTGTATGGAATTACTCCTTGTTCAAATTACTTTTCCACCCTATGACGATGATTCGTTGTACAAAATGAATTTATAAAGCTCCAACCGAAAGCTTCGTCACCGTATAATGAATCTCCAGGTTGCTTTCTGCAAGAATAACTTTCTCCTACCGGGTCAGATGCAGTGTCTGCGCTCTGCTTACCATTTAAAACCAACCTTATGGTTCCTCTGGAAGTGGGAAATGTTAATAGATGAGCTGACTTTTATCTCCCAATAGTGGCAGGTAGCCCATGTTCCAGTGGGGCGAGAATCAGGGGCAGAGCTTGCGTTCTGGGGGTGCTCCGTGGGGCCGGGGTAGACAGCCCTTTATAACATAAGGCAGCCCTCCCATGCTGCTTGCAACCCTCTCTGCTCTGCTTCGTGGGGCTCTTTTGTCCCTCTGCCCCTCAGAAGCTCTTGGAAACCTGATCCATTGTCAAGTCCCTTCTGTATTCCGTTCACCCTTAGGAAACAACCTTATGACTCCCTTCACCAAGAAGCTACAGGCAGGACACTATGGAGTTAATATCCATGCACCAGGCATATAAAATTTATGAGTTGTAACTTTAGTGTCAGGAAGATAAAAATAATTATCTTAATATGCAGTTTCCAGGAATAAATAGCAATGGAAAGCGTGATTATGATTTTCAGTAACAAGAAAATCATTGTAGATTAGTAAAATCAGTGAGAAAAGACAGATCCGAGCCATGTCAAGGTAAGGGAATGTGTGTGAAAAGAGACTATGGAATGTAGCCAGGGGACAAGGCTCGTTCCCGCAAAACATTTTATCGAGGTACATTCTCCAGGGACTTCTGTTGGAAAAGCATGACCGAAGGGACAGCCTCTACCTTAAAGGAAGCAAATAAGGTGTTGGAACTTCCATCAAGACTGGGACAGTAAATCATCAAGACAGGGAGGAGAATCTTTAAAAATGTTAGTCATCTGAGCAAAAAAATAAAATAAAATAAAATAAAAATGCATGCAATTAAATTGCAGTGTATCTAATTGCAAACAAATTTTTAAATGTGCTTTACCCCCGTTTTTGTTCTCTTTGTTTTTTTCTTTCCCCCTCTTTCCTTTATTTTATTTATTTATTTATTTATTTATTTAGGTTGGGGGGTGGTTTGTGAAGAAGGAGGGAAACTATGAATTCATAGAGGCAGGCTGTCTTTTTTGAATCAACTTTGGTTTGGGTAAGTCATTCTCACCGTGTCAGCCTCAATTTTGCTGTCTCTTCACATTACATACCACAGAGGTGTGGTGAAAGTAGGAATAGAGACACAGTAAGCCCTGAGAGCAAAATGCTTGGCACATATTAGGTGCTCAGTAAATGGCAGCTCTTTTTCCTCATCTTTTCCCTTTTGTTTTTCCTATCTCAGCTGGCATCCGAGATCACTATAATGTATATGTATACACAGAGATATTTTCTAACAGACAGAAAAACAGAAAGAGAGCAAATGTGTATATTGGGAAGACGGATGCTTGTAGTTGGTGAATATATTAAAAATAAAATCCTGTATCCACTGATGTCTGACACTGGATGTGTTTGTTAAATGTAGATTGTATGGACTTCTTTAATGTTAATGTTTGTCTAGAATCTTTCCGAGATTTCATACACCCTCCTCCTCTTCTTTTTTTAAGATTTTATTTATTTATTTGACACAGAGAGAGAACACAAGCATGGGGAGCAGAAAAGGCAGAGGGAGAAGCAGGTTCTCCGCTGAGCAGAGAGCCGGATGTGGAGCTCGATCCCAGGACCATGGATTCATGACCTGAGCTGAAGGCAGATGCTTAACCAACTGAGCCGCCCAGATGTCCAATACACCCCCTCTTCTGATGGTTTTTCCTTACTCCCTTTCTACACAAAGACAACCTGTTTTCTGTGCTATGGAATCCTTCCCTCTATGGGTCAACATCCCCTTCTGCCGGGGATGTCCTGGTTCTGTGCCCTCTGGTTCTCCTCCAGCATCTCAACCCTGCCTTCAAGGAGTCTTCCTGGTTTTCTTTACCTGGGTTTCCTGCCTTCTCCACACCATCCTCCCCAAGCCCCTATTCTATCTGTGGCTTCTTTTTTCATTTCAGGCATGGGTAATCTAATAGGTTCTTTTTTTCTTTTTAAGATTTTATTTATTTATTTGACAGAGAGAGACACAGTGATAAAGGGAACACAAGCAGGGGAAGCAGGAGAGGGAGAAGCAGACTTCCTGCTGAGCAGGGACCCTTGATATTCGGCTCAATCCCAGGACCCTGAAATCATGACCTCAGCCAAAGGTAGATGCTTAACAACTGAGCCACCCAGGGGCCCTGATCTCATAGGTTCTTGAGAAGAATGAAAGTCATCATGGTCACCTGGTTGCCTTGCATAAAATACTGTGACATATGCCTTTCCTCACTCCATCCTCTTGTAACATCAGCTCTTATACCCTCAGCTCCCATACAGCCCACGGCGTGGCTCTGACACAAGCCCACTGTGCATAGGCGTACCTCTTCCTCCCTTTATCCCTCATCAGTTTCCACCATTCAACATCTGTCTGACCCCCGAAGCCTTGCTATTCCTAAACATCCAGGGTAAACACCACCTCCCCTGTGAAGCCTTCCCAGCATCCCTGTCAGAATTAACTCGCTCCTCTTCTGTGTTTCCTGGTAACTGAGGTGGCCACTTAAAAAATGTGCATAAAATATTTACTATGCAATCACTTCATACACAGTGTCAGTGCTGAAGTGTAACAATAAAATGCATATCCATGAACCCATCACATATCTTAATAACAAGAATACTACCAATATTATTGCATCTACTTATTCAGTCCTCTTGCCGCCCCCTGCCCCTGAGGTTTTCCTAAAGAGTGCTATTAAGTTTTGCCTGGTTTGAGACTTATAAAAGTGGTATTATACCATTCAATCTCCTGTAACTTTCTTTTTTATGACCTGTGTTAAAGATTCACGGATGGGGTTGAATGGCACCTGTTGTTCATTCATTTTTGTGGCTGCATCATATCTTATTTTGTGAATACGCCACATCTATGTATCCAGTCTCCTGTCCACACACACTTGTGTTATTTCCAATCTCTTGCTATTATGGATATTTTTGAAACATTTCACGGTGCATGTGTGACAATTTTTCCATGGTTTATAGAGATATTTAGTGTCATATCAACTTAATATTAATAAATTAATATATTTAATGATATGCATAAGTACTACATTGTACAGTGTGCATATCTTTATAAGATAATGCATAATTGTTTTTCAATATTGTTATATTAGCTTACCCACTGCTCCCAATGTATAAGCTTGGACATTTTCTTAAAATTCTCTTTTGAAACTCATCATTATCATACTTTGTACCATGTCTATTGGTATTTAAATAGTCATCTCCTGATAAGATGGTAAACATCCTATCTGATTCACCTGTTTATTCCCATGGTCTACATCAGAAATGTTTATAAAAATGATAAATGAATACCAAACTGAAATAAATATAACAATCTGTATTTGAGTTACAAGATTTTCTGCTTTTTAATGCAAACAGCATTAAAAACAGCATAATGCAAAAATGCATTATGTGCAAACAGCATTGTGCAAAAATGATTAATTCAATCAGATTGCTTTCCTATTAGATCAGCAGAATAAAGAAAATGATAGTTTCATTTGAGAGAGAAGGTTCTGAATCTGAAGCAAGGAGAGAAGGCCTACCTATAAACATAAAAGTGTGACTCAGGATGTGGACACTAGAGCCCAGGGAAATGGGCACTGGAAGATAAATAAGAGAATTTTTATTTAGGGGATGGGAATCATAAAGCACTTTATACTCCTCCGAAGATTTTCACCTTAGGCTCTCTAGGTGGCATCCTGCTCCAAAGTCTCACTACTAATGCTAGTTGTTCCAATTTTTTTTTTTTTTTTTTTTTTAATCGTATAGACTGAATATAGTTGTCTGGGCTGGTCTGGAAACGTAACCATGTAATTTTTACCATTTTCTCTCAGGGTAAATAACTCAAAATTCTGAACAACTCCTGACAAATACACTCTCAGAAAAATGACTTCTCTATAAAATGGGGAACTCCTATGTTTAGAAAGTAGGTCTCTGCCTTTTATCACTCCAATCTTTTCACCCCTAGGGCTGAAAAAGCCAGAGGCTAAAGAAAAGAAGCATTCCCATGCTCTTAAAGACAAAACGCACAACATCCATGAAACTATTCTTTGATCATTGCTTGTCTTCTACTTTAAAAAGATAACTCAGAAAGAGGGTGCCCAGACCTCCCGAAGTCTAAGACAGTCAGGCATTCCTGATGAGGAGAGATGTCAGAAGTTTAACAGAAGACCACTGGCTCAAAGAAGAGAAGACTATGTCAGCAACATTGCTCAACCCGTGTATAAAGGGCACAAGGCACTCCTGAAACCCCCCATGTGAATGCAGTGGAAAATAAAAGGCTTCAAAACATTCAGAGGTCGTTGACCTGGTCCTGCCCACATCTTTGATGCTGGCTTTCACATCACGTGCAAGCTGATGCTTTAGTAGGTCAATGCCTAAGCACAAATTCCTGAATTCAGTGTGTCTCTTTGCGAGTAGAGAAGAGTCAACAAAAAGTGGGTGAGAACTACACTATAAATCTCAAGCAAGCAACCCCGCTTGGACAGATCCAGCTTGTCTCTACAACCACAAAACCATCCAACCATCAAAAAGAGAATACATCTGGAACAGAACTCAGTGTTTTCAGCCCTGGTAGAACACACGTGCTCACAGCCCTCTGTCGGGTGTTTAAAGGGACAGCCAATGCTTGCTGAAGTTACAGGGAAAAGGTTTAACAGAGACAGAAGTCTTTATTGGTCAGATTAACTTGGACACTTAAACTGTTTTTGAAAGTCCACGGACAGATGTGTTTGAATTTCCATCCTAGTTCACCATGCTAAGCCACAGTAATGATTTGCATTTACTGAACACCTACTATGTCACAAAATCTGGCTTTTGGCTATAACAAGAGTTTGGGGACTTAGGGGGTGGGGCAGGTGTGTAAGGATGCTGTTCAGGGGCAAAGGGTGGCAAAAGGGGAAGAGCACATTTATCTGACAACAACTAATTTTCTGTGAACCCAATACAACTTGCTCTCTTGAGCCGATGGTACTGGGCATTTACTTTCATCCACATTCAGCACAGTGAAGTATAATGTGAGGAAATGAAGCTTTTCGCCTTTTCATTTGTTTTTCAATTCTCAACTCTTTCTTTCCCTCAATCTTGCTGCAATTTTGCTCTTGGTTAGAGCAAGAATTTTAGGGCTGAGACCATTTTTCTCAAGTCGTAAGTTAACCTGCACTCCCGTGGAAAGCCACTGGGGGTTCAACCCAGCTGTTCTTTGTAGCATCCTATATGCCCCTGGCAGTGAAAAGCCCTTTGCCACATTCCTCCAGCCCTGCCCAGAGGACTTTCATCTTCCACTAGACCAACAACCAGTGAGCTATAACCCACATTCCCTCTCCCCATGCCAAATGGAGGCCGGGAGAAAAGTGTTTGGAAACACGGGCTATATGTTAGCCTATTATTTATGTCATCAATAGATTTTAATGGAAACGACACACACAAAGCATCTTGCTAGGTTTTGTAAAGATTACTCAGCATAACTTCATTTTTATTTTTTTTTAATTTATTTAAAAGCCACCTGTCCTTTCTCTCCTGTGCCTGGAGCGCTTCCCCTGAAGCCACTTCACCTCTTCCACAGGTGCTCTGTCTGCTAACAGCCAGCAGTCTGAAAGATGCTGTCAAGCAAACGGCCGAAGCGAACGTTCAGAGAAAACCAGAAGGGGGTTTTGATCGGATTCCTTGCTGTTCCCCTGCTGTTCCCCGCAGCCCTCGCTGAGTACCCAAACGGTAGCCCCTGCACCCCTCCGCCCACCTCGCACTCTCTGGCCTCCTGTTCCCAGCCCTGGAATTCTGACAAAGCGGGACAAAGTCCTACCCAGAATATCTTTAAAATCATCCAGATTTATTTGGAGAGGTAAAATAAGAGGAAAATAAAATGAAATTCTAAATAACGTGGTCAAACAGGGAAAGTGCTGAGCCAGTTCAGAAAAAAAACAAAAACAAAAAACAGGTTAACTGTCATGAGGCTAATATTATCAATTATCTAGAGAATTAAAATTTTATTACTTGTGCTCATAATAATGAACCATTCTTACTAAGGAATTCCTTAGGATGTTCACATAGCAAAGCGCTCACTTCCCTTCCTTGTGTCCAATTGTGTTTCACTAAAGCTGACCTGTAAGAAAGGTCATGGTGCTTATGCTTCTGCTGGGTTACGGGTTTAGAAAACAAAAGGTTTTTAATCTATCATGATGCTTTAGGATTGTAGATTTGAGAGCAGAAGCAGCTATAACTCCATCATAAAGAGAGTAAACTGTTATCCGGGGAAATTAAGTGACGATGAACCCACAATCTGGAAAATTACACCAGTACTTATTTTTCCTGAAACACATTTGGCTATCCCCTAACCGTATTCTGGGGAGACCAAAGCTACACTTAAGACAAAACAGGACACCAGGGTGCCTGGGTGGCTCAGTCGGTTACATGTTCAACTCTTGCTTTTGGCTCAGGTCATAATCTCAGGGTCATGTGATCGAGCCCCACACTGAGGTCTGCACAGAGGGCTCCACACTGAGCTTGGAGCCTGCTTAAGATTCTCTCCCTCACCCTCCATCCCTCCCCAATGTGTACTTGCTCTCTTTCTCTCTCTCTAAAAACAACAACAATAACAACAATAATAATAAATCTATTAAATAAAATGAGACAAAATAAGACATGAAGTAACCTGGAACATGAGAATATATTCATATGTGGGGCGCCTGGGTGTCTCCGTCAGTTAAACATCAGCCTTTCACTCAAGCCATGATCTCGGGGTCCTGGGATCCAGCCTCAGGCTCCCTGCTCAGTGGGGAGTCTGAGTCTCCCTGTCCCTCTCCACCATCCCCACCTCCACTTACGTTCTCTCTCTCTCTCCAATAAATAAGTAAAATCTTTAAAAAAAGAGTACAGTCATACGTTAAAAGTACAGGACATAAAACAAAAAACAAGACATAAGGATACTTTTTTACTTAGAGAGAAGGTCTGACAACTGGCTCACACATATAGCATTACTCATTGTTGCATTACCTAATTCATTTTCATTTTTAATATGTTTTTCAAATAGCTAAGAATAGCGCAGATTACTCATCCTTTATAAATACAATGCAGATGATGTTGTAACATGATAATATTCCCGGGAATTCATAAATTTGGTGACAGAAAATATCTAAGTCATCAGCCTTTTAAAAAAATAGGATCTTCTGTTTTTCCAGTACCTAACCATTTGAGAAAAAGTGAAGTCTCCTGATAAAGTAGCCAGGTCAAGAGAGGAAAGAATCAAGGTACAAACCTTAGTCTAAGGTCAGTGTGGTTGCACTGGTAGGTGAAAAGCCTCCCAGCTGCCCATTGTACTTCCTGTCCTCTTGTGCCATTCAACTTTGTTCACTCGCAGCCATGGTAATCTTTCTAGTTTTCCTCTTCTGCATAAAATCCTTCCTTGCTTCCCCAATGCCTAGTTGATAAATTCCAAAATTTCATACGCTTATAAGCTGGATATACTTGTGCAAGCACTTACCATGCACCAAGCATTTTACATGAAAACACAGAAGCTGGAACAGGTGCGGAGTGTGATACAGACTATGTCTTGCAACACCCTCCATCCTAGCACCCAGATGATTGTCTTAGTCCCAGGTGAAAGGGCTCCTTCCCTGCAGTCACAAAATCCACTGAGAGGCATCTCAGTATGGTGGTGATGCTCAGGCAAGAGGTGAATCCTGGCCTTCATGGGGCCAAAGGGATGACAGCATACTGAGCAGTGACCCACAACCAATCCAGACTTCAGGAAGGCCAAGGCACTCATCACTCACTGGTAGCCCTGGTGACTCCATATTAGGCTTAGGCCATGGTGAGTTTAGCAGCATCCATTGGTATCTTTTGATGTAGGTATGGTGGCCAGAATAAAAGCAAGTAAAAAAGGGTCCCTGGGTGACTCAGTCAGTTAAGCTGCTACCTTTGGCTCAGGTCATGATCCAGGGGTCTTGGGCTCCAGCCCTGCATCAGGCTCCCTGATCAGCAGGGGAGTGTGTTTCTCCTCCCTGTGCACCCAACCTCACATTCTCTCTCTCTCAAATAAACAAATAAAATCTTAAAAAAAAAAAAAAGGCAAATAAAAATAGAAGAGTTCAGACAGCACAGAGAAGGCTTGGTTTTTCCAAGCAAGGGATCCCTCCGGGTTCCTAAAGGCCCATCAGGAGAAATCTATGGTTAGAACTACCATTGTTGCAGGTGGCAACAAAGTCAAAGAAATACATTCATATTATAGTTATTCAGCAGTTTGGCCTTGGAAACATGGGTTACTCTTGTATCCACTACAAATTAAAGTGCTCTTAAAAATAAAATAGATCTGCCCTGTCCATTTGAAAAAAAAATGGAAGTACAGCAGTTTTACCTAATTATCTTAGTAATTAAATGACCAATGTAGATCACTTCAAGATCAAGGGGCCTAAATGAATTTGCCAGAGATTATTTTAATGCAAACAGAGGTAAACGTCCATGATACTCATAATTTTTCCAACTTGAATGATGCAGCTATAGAAGGGTAGCTTAACAAAATAATAATCTCTATTTGATTTTGAAATGCAGAATTTTGCAGTAGGATTATCAAGTTTATCTTCCTAATTGCATGTTGCTGTTAAAAAAAAAAAAAAAACTGGGGCACCTGGGTGGCTCAGTGAGTTAAAGCCTTTGCCTTCTGCTCAGGGTTCTGGGATCAAGCCCCACATCAGGCTCTCTGCTCGGCAGGGAACCTGCTTCCCCTCCTCTCTCTCTGCCTGCCTCTCTGCCTACTTGTGATCTCTGTCAAATAAATAAATAAAACATCTTAAAAAAAAACATGAAAAGTGGCAAAGAGAAAACTACATTTAAATATCCTCCGGGTTAGGGTTTATTTTTTAAAATGATTAAAAAATAAATAACTGTAGTCAGGACCAAAAGCTTGAGACATAAATATTGACAGTAGAAGCCAACTGGTTAAATATAAATTTTCACACTGAATAAAGTGTTAAGAAATATGTATCACATGACACAGGAATGACTATATTTGTTTAAGCACTTACTATGTGCCAGACATATTGTAAGTATTATTTCCACTTTTTATAACAACGCTGCTAGGGAAGTATTACTAAACTTATTTTGCAGAAGAAACTAAGACTCACAAAACTTAGGTGACTTGTCCCCAGATGCTCATGGAGAACCCACTGGCAGCTGGATGATCTGGTAGTGTGACTGCCTCCCACTTGCTCCCCGATTCTTCTCTCAGGATCTCCTTCCGAGAGCATGTGAACTAGAACAGCACAGACACGGATGTGTGCATAGGGGTGGGGGACAGAAGCTTAGCTGAGCTCAGAAGAGAGTAAAGGTAGATGAAGGTAGGTAGAACACTCTCCCCAAATGACAATATTTCAACAATTTTTTAAGGATCCAGGTTAAATGTCATTGTTAAGATCAAGATGAAAGGGAATTTGTGAAAATGGCATGAAAGCGAAAACACTGAAACATGGGAAAGAGATAGGCAAAAGGTGGCAGGTTTTATTCGTTCCCACCCCTGCAGCTACCCACATATGAATGTTTTCCTTTTGCTCCAAAAGATACTTCCCTTAAGACTTGTTCCACATTGGAACATTGTATCAGGTACTATGCTCATTGTGTATCATATTCTCATTAGGGTTTGCAGGCTACATCTTTTTAAACATTCTCATGTTGTATAGATATTTTCTTATTTACAAAGCAAATTAAGAAGGGTGCCAGCATCCAAAGAAACAACTATTTTAGGTGGAATGCAAATATATCTTAATCTGTTTTATACCAGATCTCTGGCTATCCCAGTGGCCTTTGCCCAACAGACTCCTAGTTTGATGATTTAGTTCTGCAGAATTTTGTGGCTATTGGTGGGGAGGAAAATAAGTTCTCTAGATAAAGGTTAATGGGTCTTGCCAGTTAAATATTTGCTTGTATTTGAATTTGTTCTCATGAATCTTCCACGATGTACTTTTATGTCAAAAGGTTACAGAGATGGAGAGATTTGCTGAATTAAAAAAAAAAAAAAAAGATCTGACTAGTAATGAAAATATCGAATCTCGCTTTATGATGCTATTTAGGTTTTCTAAAAATTTTCTGTGGAATGTAGAGATAATAATCCTCTATTATGTTCATTTTCCAGTGAGGAAGCTACAGCAGAGAAAGGCTAAACAAGCTGACAGTAGAGGTGGGTTTGGGAAATCTGTCCTGATAGGAATTGCATGTGTGGCCAAATGATTTCACATAGTGGATAACCAGTGTCTTTTTCCACTTAAAAACATATTTATGTAAACTTTATAAATAGGATTTATCCAAATATATATCACATAGACCCAACAGCTCTTGTTCATTTAGACCCATCCAATTTTGCATATTCCAGAAGAGATCTGAGTATGTAATTGTAACATAATTAAGTGTGTAATTCCCAGCTCTTCAAAACCTTGGTACCTAGTTGTGCCCTGTTTTTTCTACTGGCTCATTCCTCCAGGGCAACAGGCACTTTATAACTATTTGCTTAAGTTGGATTTATACCCTCAAGTTTGAAGGCTGTATATTTCAGACTGTTTGGAAGCATTTCCGTTCCTGGAACACGGAAGCTGGCAAGCTTTTTCCAATAATTTGTTTCTCCACCTGTCCCCAAAACATGCAAGAGGAATGGCTATCTTTTCATTCTTCTGGATCAGAAATGTTGGAACAACTACCCAGGCTAATTAATAAGGCACAATTATACTTTTTGAACCAAGGAGCCATGATAGGAATCAGATGAAAAGCTTCTTACAGGAGATTCTAGATCAGACAGACTCATGAGCTCAGAACCAAGAATTCTCGCACATATTTCTGGATACTTCAGCATTGACGGGCATCTTGCCCAGAAAGCCTTATTTTTCAGCTCAATTACTATGCGCTGAGCTCTCCACATGCAAGTCTGCTTTGTCATATCATTTCCTCACCTCTACTATGAAGAATATTAAGAATTCTATGGATCCTTCCAGCCACCAAGGCTTAAATTATTTGTGTAATTAAACAAAAATGAGGTAGAGGGCGGTTTGTGATATTTCCAGATAAAGACCTGATCAAGGGTTGGGTATTGGCTATATGCCTTGACTTGGGTTTAGAACATCTTTCCTTAGTCTCTGTCCTTTTCAGGCAATGCTATGTGATGGTTCAGTCAGTGAAAAGTCATTGAGCCCCCACTTTGGGCACCTCTTAGTGGTGAGTACAAAGATGAGTAAGTTCTCAATCAACAGGAACACACTGGAGAAGAAATACATGGGATGAGCAAAGAGCTACAGAAGGAAAGGTGAGGGAGAGAGACCTTCTGTGAGTAAAGAATACAAAAATAAAATCTAAAGAAATGCATCAGAAATAGGACAGGTGTGATGGGTTTCCTGTTGGAGCCAGTGGGATGTAACACTGAACATGAAGGGTTCTGAATGTGGATCTAAACGTTTTAGGAAATAGGAAGGACTTGAAGTTTGGAGCTGGGAAGGATATGACCAAAACTGTACTATGAAAGGACTGAAGTGCAAGCAGAAATTAGGGGAGGTGGGAGGTCCAAGGGAGGAGGGTTAGGCTGATTAGCACAGTGGTCTAAGCAGGAGGTGACAAGGGCCTGGGGCAGAATGGGTAGCAATCTGAAGGGTGGGAAGTGACAGTGGGAGCCACCACAACATGGCCACTCCCATTTCTGTGGTGTGTGAGTAAAGGAAAACATAAACAGATGAAGACCCAGTTCCCCAACCGGGTGATTCAGGGTATGTTGTCCTGAGATAAGGGAGGAAAGTATGAAAGTGCTGAATGAGTTTTAGACATCTTGAAATTAAGGTGACTATCGAACAACTGGGTAGATATCCACTTGGCAGGTAGCAATGCAAGTCTAGATTTCTAAGAGATGCTGGAAAGTTAAGATCTGGTACTACTCCATTAGTCAACCTCCACTCCTACTTCTACAAAACAGAAGATGGCTGCCAGGGCAGCTAACCTAAAAGCCAGGCTGTGCTAAAAGTTTTACCTGTTCCTGACCCCTCCGCAGGAAGCGTTCCCACTCCCATTTTATTGGTGGGGATGCTGCAGCTCAGAGACCTTGCATAGCATGGAAGTCAGCAGTGAGGTGGCCGAGTTCTGATTCACAATATTATTTGCACATTTCACATCCATACAAAAAAGGATAGCTTTTTCCCTCCTTTTATTTCAGGGCTCCCGATATTAAGTACTACCATGTGTTCCTTTGTCCATTAATATCTATTCTCCTCTTCTGGTCTTCATTCATTCTACTTGACTCAAATCTCAAATCAGCCCCAGTTATATTTAGTGCCATTCCCCACCCCATCACTGCTCTTAACCTAGTGAGCTGCTCACTTGCTCATTAGAAAGGATTCCAAGATAGTATAATTTCAGCTCCTGTGTTGTGAGTTCTGTCCACAAGCACACCAGGGCATGATCCTTTGGATGAGCTTTGGGCCATGTGGCCCACACACATCAGAATACACGCTGGGTGTCTAGAAGAACTGCTCTTCCTAATGGGACAGGTCATCGTGGCACCAAATGCTCCCTAACAGAGCCTCACAGGCTATTCAACTAAAAAGAAATAATTTTCTTCTCATCAGCAATTTGGTGGCTACCTCTGACTTCTTCTTCTTCTTCTTCTTCTTCTTCTTATTATTATTATTATTATTATTATTTGCAATTTCTTTGACTCTCTGGCAAAATGTCAAGTCATAAAACAGCTATCTAGATTTCTCCATCTTTATTATGGAGATCATGCTAAAGTGGCTTTTCAATTTCTAGCCTCTAGCTCTCCATGGAAAGTTGTATTTTCTAATTAATCATGTGTCTTGCCATTCTTGGTTAACTAGTTCTGAATGAGAAAATCCTATGCTCCATGTGCTAGGGCTCACACTTTGTTTCCCAGTACCTCTGCTAACTCTGAAGTCATAAATAAATTCTTACAGTGTGGCAGGTGAAAATTATTATTCTCCTTCCAGATGAGGAAGCAGCTGCCCAGAGTGGACTGTGACTCATTCAGCTCCCTACATCTTTTTAATGAACCATTCACAGCCAACCTCCCTGGCCTCCAGTAGAGAAGAAACAGAGACATGCAGACTTCTTAAATCAGAACAGTGGGCATGTCGGAGAGAGGAGGAGGGGTGTTACAGCTCAAGAGATGGACCTGGAGGGGCGCCTGGGTGGCTCAGTGGGTTAAGCCGCTGCCTTTGGCTCAGGTCATGATCTCAGGGTCCTGGGATCGAGTCCCACATCGGCCTCTCTGCTCGGCAGGGAGCCTGCTTCTCTCTCTCTCTCTCTCTCTCTGCCTGCCTCTACATCTACTTGTGATTTCTCTCTGTCAAATAAATAAATAAAAAATCTTAAAAAAAAAAAAAAAAAAAAAGAGATGGACCTGGAAGGAATGAATACGTAGGCACGCTGACCTTCAGGGAACTTTCTATTAGTCTGTTTACATACAGTACTGGGGGAGAAATTCTCCTTCAAATCCAACCCACAGGACTGTTTTTTAGTCAAGTTTCTTTTGCTGTTGCCGCTCAAAGCTGGGGCTTGCTTTGCTGAGGCCTCTTACCTTTCTCACCTGCCTATACGATAGCAAGAAAACATGTTTTCCTTCTGGCCCACCTAACTGAGTATGTAGGCAGAGGCCACATTACGTTCACCTATGTGATCCTAACATTCAAATAAGGAATGTATCTAAAATAGAATACTTGTAGAAGTATTGAGATCCCTGTTTCTAGAGTTATTCAACCAGACCAGTATGGAGGGTCTTTGGCCGTGCAGCTGTCATTCATTGTATTATTTCTAAATTTCCCAATATTTTAAGGGCATTCTTATTAAAAGCAATTGCACCAATCCCAAGTTTAAAAATATATGTGACTAAATAATGCATGCTAGTCATCAAGTGACTGTTACGATTAGTTTAATATTCTGATTTTAATAATGATTGATCCTAGAAATTATTAAATGTCTTCAGGCCATTGTTTTTAATGACAAGCACCAGTCTGTTAAGTGTTAATTGGACACTTACTGTATGTCAGAACCCAGGGATAAAAGGATGAGAAACACAGAGCCTGTCCTCAATAATTTACATTCTAGTGAGGGGGCTGTCTCCATTATTGGGACTGAGGGGTCACAGTCTAGTTATATAATTTCATTTTGTACCTCTGTTCCTCAGAACAGAGAATGTTTTCCTGGGGTTACTATGGGTTCTAAGAGGCCTATGTAGAAATCTTCTTTGCAAACTAAGGTTAGGAGAGAGGATCTTTAACTTCTGAGGTCACTCAAGTCTCTACGGTAATTGATCCGGCTGGGAAAAGCCTATGGCAGAAAAAGGAAGGAGGAGAAGGCCTGCAAGGTCACTTCAAAACCAACCTGAACCTGTACCCTTCCTTGCTATAAATTCAGTGTAGATATACATACACCTTCACCCTAACCCCACCTCACTCGCACCTCCACATGCAGCACAATCCCAGCGAAGGAAGGGCAAACCTTGCTCCGCCCCTTAGTGACTGTCCTTTGGAGAAAAGCAATATACGGCCTCCACTTAGATCCTGTTCTACCAGATTAGAGTCTGTTTCTAATCAAATGGAATTTAGGTTTAAACCGGAATTAGATTTGGGATTTACAGTCATTTCTACTTTCATTCATTTCGTAGATACCAGCCTCTCTCGGCCTAGCTTTAATCCAATGCACTTCGGAAGGAATTACACAGGAGTTGGCCATGAGCCTGGGGCGGCGGTGGAGGGGGCTCTAACGCCTGGGACCCTCCGAAAACCTCCCGACTGGGTCAATCCTGACTTGCTTCGGGATCTTCGGCACTCACCGCCACCCTACAGCGACTGCACTAGCCGCGGGATCCTGGCGTTAGCCCTTCTCGCGTTTGTCGGACGCCGCCCCTCGTTCGGGAGAGGATTTCGCCACCAGCACCTCAGGCTTCCCCGCGCACCCGCAGAATGAAAAGCGAAAGCCGTGGCTGGCTGGCCGAGGGGGCAGTCGAACGTGCTTCTGAATCCGCAGTGGCCGCGAGGGCTGTCACCGCATAGTGAGGACCCCGTCCTCAACTTTCAGCTCAAGTCGGGTACCCCGGAGGCCGCCGCAGCCCCGACGCGCCCTCGCCTGCCGGCCCAGAGCCCTCAGGCTCCGCGGCCCAGTGGCGCCCTCCCGCAGTGGGTCCCTGGCCACCCCACCTCCCGCGCAGCGCGCCTCCAGCTGGCTGGCCAACCTAGCTCCCCTGCCTCGGGGCAAGACGCGCCCCAGGGAGTTCAGCTGCTCAGCAGACCCAACTTCGGCTTCTCAAGTGACACGACGCCCTCCCTCGAGCGCGCGCCAGCCACCGCCAGCCTCCACCCGAGGTCCTTACAGCCCAGCCGCGGGAAAATGAAATGCCCTGCAAGGGGCGCTCCCCTGGATTTTGAAAAACCGCTCATTCGCTCCGCGAGCGCCTTCATCCTCCACCCGCAACCTCTGGCCAGATGATTTTCACCCTGGGACGCGCCCAGGTGGAGGGGCTTGGGAGCTGGGGCTGGAGGAAAGGAGGCAGCAGCGTTGAGTTGCCGGGATGCAGCTGCGCGCCTCTTGCGACGAGGGGCTGACCGCCCTGCGGCTCGACTGAGCAGGGGAGCGGGCTTCTGCGCCTCTCCCTCGCGGAGGACCGCACACGCTTACCCTCTCTCTCTCTCTCTCTCTCACGCACACAAACACACACACACGCACACACTGCCGCCAGCACCCTCACCCCGCGAGCCCGGACGCGGAGGTCGGAGCCACTGGCCACTTTAAGACAGGGGCTGAAACACCCAGATAGAGGCAGAGGCTCTTCCGTCTCCCCCAAGCTTTCACCATCCTAGGAGCTCCCCTCCACTGCCACCACAATCACCCCTATTTTCCCAGAGCAAGAAAGCTCTGGCTTCAGAGATTCCCCTCCCTGAGCTAGCGGTTCAAGCTGAAGGGGGCGGGGATGGATTGAGGGAGCACTGGAAAGGGAGCCCGCGCTCACCTCCGCCCTCTTCGAGGGGAACTAGCCAGCCCCACTCGCCTTTGGAGCAAAACTAGGCGGACAAGGCCGGACAGCCAGACCCCGAGGCGCGCCAACTCCGGCGAGGGCAGGGAGAGTAGCGACAGCAGCAGCCGCTTCGCGCGTTGCAAACGCACCGACTCTCCGAATAGGCTGAACCTCGGGCGCAGATGGGTGGAGGCGCGAGGGGCGGAGGAGGAGTTGCTGGGGCCGAGAGGGATGACGTCCTCCAGCGCCTCGGGCTCGCAGGGACTGAAGATTCCTGCTCTCGCCCGGCCCAGCGCGCTCTCTCCAGGGCTTCGCAGAGGCGCCGCGCCCGGCTCCGCTGCGGCTCCCGAACCGCGCGCGTGGGGGCGATCCCGACCAGCTTGAACCAGGGGTGCAAGCCCTCTGGCCATCTCAGAGCACCTCTCTGTCTGTTCCTCGCCTTGGGGTGCCCGCTCGAGAGTCTCTTCCGATTCTAGGCGGGCAGGGGGAAGGCAGCCCCCGGCCGGGCCAGCCTCGCCCCTTCCTCGCTTTCTCCCTCATCGACCTCGAGCCAAGGGCAGGCACCCGCGCCCCGGCCCCTGCCCACTGGGCGAGCCGGTGTCCCGGCCTGCGCCCGCTGCGAAGACGGACGAGGCACCGCTAAGGAGAGGCGCTCACCTGGGTCACCCGAAGCCTTCCCCTCCAGCCCTTCCAGGAGCCCGTTCGCAGCCCCCAGGCACAACCTTCCTCCAAGAAAAAAAGTAGCGCAAGGGCACAAGAGAGGTAGGGCGGCTCACAGGTCCCTGCGCAGCGGCTTTTTCCTTCTGATTCTCCCGGTTCCAGTCTCGGGTTCAGCGGCGGGAAAGGGCTGTCGGAGGCTGGAAGGGGCCGTCAGACCCGGGTTCCTCCCGCGGCGGTGACGGCGGCACCTCCAAGTTGCCACCTGCAGCGCGCGTCGGGCGCCTGTGACAGCCCGCGCCGCTCTGCCCGCGCCGGCCGACCCTCCCCGCCCGCTGATTGGCTGCGCCCCGCTCCTGGGCGGTCCCGGCGCTCGGCCCCGCCCCGCCCCGCTCCCCGCCGCCCTGAGGTCGGTTCGCGGAGTGGGTCTCCTTCCAGGCCTGCCTGGGCTTTACAGCCAGCGAGCTTGGGGAGCTGCTCAGGCTTTGCAAGCAGGGGAAGAATCCGTCACACGCACGAACACACACACAATTTTGTGTAGGTTGGGGATTGGAGGAAAGAGAGAGCATTTTGAGAAATGCCCTTCGTGTGCCTTAAGGGGGACCTGGTTGTTACTCGGTGGTTTGTTTTTTGATTTTGTTTATGCTAGTATGAAATTTGTGCAATCTCTGAAAATAGTTAACCTCACAGCGGCAATCAGTGTGCGGGCATGTGAGCTAGAAAGTGGCTTGGGGGTTGTTTTCGCTTAAGCTTCACACAAAGTTCACTCGAAGCTTTCAAATGTGAAGGTAAATCCTGGAATCCCGTTTGGTTTCAGCACCTAAAAAGCCATCTACCTCTGCTATTGCCTGCAGTCCTCAAGGGCCCGGGTGCCACCCAGCCGCTTGCGGGTTCCGGAGGCTGGGAGTACAGGCAGTGACAGCTGACGCCCGGGCATATATGAACCCTGTTTTGCACAACCCCTGAGCCTTTTAAGTAAACAAAGGAAACATTATTTTTCTTTCTCCTTCCTCTTTTTTCAAGCGTGCTCTTCCCTCCGCCTCTGAGTACCACCTGAAGTTATGCTTTTGGAAAGCTGATTTGGCAAAGTGTTCCAGAGGAGAAAAACTATAAAAATAGGGAAAGTACCAGTCTGGAAAGCAGTCCGATCACCCAGAAACGTCTCACTCCTGGTGAATCTATGTGAAAGAGGTACATTGCCAAGTACCTTTTTGTTTGACAACATTTCAAAATGAACTTCCCAAATAGCAGATTTTATAGCCCATTGGGGAAACATCTATGTTTTGTCAGTGCAGGGTGGCACTGTTAAGTGTGACAAAGCATGCACACGCAAACTCACTTCTAACTGTGCTTTGTAGAATTCTCAGCAGGGAGAGGGAGGAGGAGAGGGGCTTTCCTAAAGGAAGTCAGAAGGTGAATCTTCACAGGACAGACATGCTGGGGACAGCTGGAACCAGTCAAGAGGCCATTCCTGTCAACTGTTGCTAAGTAAGTTGGGATGCTGCTTTATAGCACCCGTCCAGATCGTAAGTAACATCTTGGATCCACTCTGGGATTGAATAGCAAAAAACAAACAAAAAAACAAAACAAAACAAAACAAAAAACCTTCCCCGTTTGTAGCCAGGTAGCACTGTTCAGAGGCAAAACAATCACAGAGATATTTCAATACTCCAGATTAAGTGCTTGCTGAATGAATTGCACTTTGACCTGGACTGGGTGAAACAAGGAGTAGAATGGAGGTGTGGCTCACTCAGATTTGAATGCAGGTTGACTCAGTAAATGGAGGATTACCTGATCAAGTTGGGGTGGGGTGGGGGCATGGCGATAGGGAAGTCAATAGTGGTCCTTGACCCAGATATGCATCTGATGTGTTTTCAGCCAGGTGAAGCACACGCAACTGGTAAGATGCATTCTCCTAAGAGTAGGGAAGGAGCTATGACTCAAGTGAATGAGAAAGTTTATGAAGGAAAGAGGGGAGGAATGAGAAAAAAATTGAAAGAGACAGTTGAAGAGTCTAGAGACAATGAGAGAAATCAATGGACATACTAATGGCTGAGTAGCTTTATGGTTTTAGCAGACAGAGGTTTGAAACCTGGTCCCAGCACTTCTGTATGTGATATGTCTGCTTTGCATGTGGGACACATGGTGTGAGCTTCGTTTTCCTTGTTAGGGGATAAGGGTGTCTACCTGATAGATGTGCTAAGGATGAACTGAGATCACGCATCTGTAATGCTTGGCACAATGTTTTGCATCTAGTAAGCGTTCAATAAATAGTAGCTATTTTTCTAAACTGTGTTCTAAAAAAGCACAACAATCCCCTAATCCTTTAGATATCTGTTTCTGATTGAATATTTCTATCAAGTGCTCTTCCTGCTTGTGCATTCCCTGTGATAAGAACCTCACTAATCCTGAGTTCATTTCATTTTCCTTGCTGAAGATGAGATGAGTGACAAATACCTTTTTTTTTCACTGGTTGGTTCTGTTCTTATCCAGGGTAGTCATACAGATGTCTAAAACCTATCCCATAAGAAATCCCTCCAAATTGCTTAAGACAAATAATAGATCCACTGTATTCCTTCTTTTGTCCAAGCCAAACATGTCCTGCCCTTCAGCCTCTCCCTTGCTGTAGTTTCACAATTTTTCACCATCTTACCCCCGGATTGTCTGTGACCTCTTTAAAATAAAAACACAGCTCTCCAGACCAGTCCTTCCAGAAAAAAACAAAAACAAAACAAAAAACAACCAAAGAAAAAACCCCAACAAACAAACAAAAACCAAAACAGAACAAAACAAAAACGATCAACAACCACCACCAACAACAAAACAAAAGCCCTACCCCAAAACCCTCTTTTTCAGTGTGCTGCTGGTCGTACAGCCTGCATTTTTGTACACATTTTGAATGGGCAATTAACTCTTGGGAGCTATTGAGTTGCCTGTTAACTAAAACTCATAAATCTTTTTCAGATGTTACTGTTTGTTCAGAACTTTGGGGAGTCATAGTGTTGTTCTTCACATTTTCCTCTGAAGTCCCTTTTTAATGATTTATCTTGAAATAATTCCAAACCTACAAAAATATGGAAAAAATGGTACAGAGGACTCCTATGTCCTTCTCTCCTCCTTTCCCCTATTGTTATCATTTTGCATTTGATGTCTCTCACTTTCCCTCCATAGGTAGACAGACAGATACTCACGATCTGTGTTCTTTTACTAAGCCATGTAGGAGCAAGTGCAGACATGATTCCCATCATCCTTACATACTCCATTGTATAAATATTTCTCCCAAAACAGGATTCTGTCCTACATAAGCACATTGTGTGCAACCAATCCATAGAACCCATTCAAATTTCACCAAATTTTCCAAGGTGTTCCTTTTTCATTTCTGGTTCAGAATGCAATCCAAGATCACACATTATATTTAGTTGACATGTCTTTTGATTCTCCTTTAATCTGCTACAGTTCTGCAGTCTTTCCCTGTCTTCCTTGCCCTTCCTTGAGAGTTTTAAAAACCATATGATCTTCATTCTATAGATTTCATGGATCTCAAGCTGGGTCTACCTGATGGTTCTTTCTGTCCAAAGCAGGTCCTGCATTCTTGTCAGGAATATCAAAGGAAGGATGATGCTCTACTCAGATGTACATTTCCATTAAAAGGTAAATGATGTCAAACCATCCCTCCATTGTGATGTTAATTTAACCTTGATCACCTAGATTGGCAGGCACTGGAATTCTTCCATATCAAGTCACCATTTTCCACCTTGGCAATCAATCCCCCTGGCATTTTGTAAAAATATACTCCAAGGCTATACCAATATTCTGTTCCTCATCTAATCTTCACTGAGCCTTCTTTGGAAACATTGATGACTCCCACCCGAATCAGCCTCCACTATGATTGTCAAACGACAGTCTTCCATTTGCATCAATTCCTTGGCATTTATGAATTGGCATTCTTCTGTAGAAATCTTCCCTTCTCTGCATTTAGTTATGTCCGTGCAGACTCATCAATTTTTATTTTATTCAGTGAGTTGTATTCTGCTATCTTTATTATTTATTTTGACGCTCACAGGGTCCCAGATTTGGCCAGAGAGTGTCTTTGCTGCCTGGTTCTTAAGGTCCCTCTGTCCCCATTATTCTTGGGCACCTTCTTACTTTCTGGCACATCAAAATGTTCCAGGCTCATTTTGTACTCTCCTTGCCCCAGCCCTGGGATCAGCCAGCTCTCCAAGGAGCCCTGGCTTCTTTTAATGGAGGATGACATTTAGAAACAGGACCTGGGCACCCAGTCTACTCGCTGCCACCAACCTGTCATAACCTCTAGGCTCTCTTAGCGGAAAGAACAAGGAAATAAATCATACATGTTCATACACAAGCACACACATACACACACACTTAGGTCTGTTTCTGTGTGTACATGTATGTATTCTTTCTCTATGGAACCACATAAAAATATATATCCATGTAAATATATAGAGATAGATCTCTATCTCTATATCTGTGTCTATACCTGTATCTAGATCTATATCAAGAGTTAATACCTTCAATTCCAACCCAACACATCAGGATTCTTTATAGCCCTTGTCCTTTCTATATTTATAAATCTTTTCTCTGTTAGAGAGAAACCTGACTCCCATTACCCTCAGAATATTGACTTATATGCTCAGGCTTGCATTATGTAACAATCTTCTGACCACATCAGCCACCTCAACCAGCCTCCTGTTGTAGCTGCCCCACGGCACTTCTGCCCCCTGGGTCCCTGTGTCCACTGGAGCCTTTTTTTTTTTTTTTTAAATCTCAGTCTCCCAGGTCCCTGGGGTTGCTGGCAGCATCTGATCATAACTCGCCAGGACAATGACGTTTCTCCCCTTGCAGTTGTTCTGGTCAAATCCTGAAGTCAGCCTTAATGAAACCCTTTCTCTCACATCCCATATCTAATCTGTAGTAAATTCTATTTGTTCTACCTTCAGCTAGGTCCAAAATCCAATTCCTTTTCACCACCTCTGCCATTACTACCCTAGCTCAGGTCAATATTATCTCTGTCTTGATTATTATAATAAGTCCCTAACTGGTTCCCCTGTGTTGATCCTGGCTTTTCTAAAGACTACCATCAGCCCAGTGGCCTCAGTAATAATTTTCAAAAATATAAGTCACATTTTGTTTCCTTGCTCAATGGTTTCTACCTTATAGAAATAAAAAGCCCAAATCCTAACAGATCCTCTCCTTCGGCTTTGGTATCTCCCTTTCCTCATCTCCTGCTGTTCTCCACCTTCAGCCCCCACTCCATCTTGCTCCCAGAACACACCAGGCATCCCCCCTCCCTCTACCTGAGCCACTCTTCTTCAGGTGTCTCTGTAACTCCTACCACTCCCAGGTTTTTTCTCAAATGTGTCTTCCTCCATGAAGACTTGTTTGGGTACCATATTTAAAATTGCACTTCCTTCTTCCTACTCACATCTCTCTCTCACTGTGTGTATTACAGTCCAACATAGTATGTGTTGTCTCTACTTGTATACAGTCTTTCCCTACCATTGCCTTGACTAGGAACTCCATGAAAAGGGGCATTTTCACCTCCTTCTTTATTGCTCCATCTCTAGTACTTATCTCAGGACCTGATATATACAATAGACCATCAACAAATATTTGTTAAATAAATGGATGAAATGACAAAAACACATAAGTAGATTTACGACCGACTACAGATACACCTACATGCTAAGTGGTTGCCAATGCAACTGAAGAGATCGAAGGCAAATAGCTTAACTGAAAAGGTTTCACAGACATAAAGGCAGAGTGTAGCAAAGGTTACCAAAAACATAAAGATAGAGAAAAGACTCTGTGTTTGATGACTATGAAGTAGAGTAGGTAATCTGGAAAAAATAAAAGTGTTGTTGGGTTTCAATTGACCATTTATTGAGCAAATGATTAGATTACATACCACTAGGCCTTAAAATTAAAAGTTCTACAAATATTTCCAAACATATTCTCTAAAATCATGTAGTCTATTAAAAGGATTTTAGACAGTTTCTCTTGTGAAATGAAAGCCTCTTGGAGCAAAAAGAACTCATTAAGGAAGCTCACAATAATTCAGACTTAACACCTTCTCCTCCTCCTCCTCCTCCTCCACCTCCTCCTCCTCCTATTTCTTCTTCTGGTGGCAGTTTGGCTCACAAAGGAAATTAATCCCCTTCTTGTATCTTTTACGCTCTGTATCCAGCTTGGTCCTTGATAAGCCAAAAGTTCTTAGAAAATGTTTATGAAAAATGAAATGGAACCCTATACACATGGGACAAACTTTCAGCATCGATTTGTCCTCATATTTTCAATGTACCTTATTCTGCATGCTTGAGAAGACTCTGCACATTTGAGAACTGTTTAGAAAGCACTTTCACTTGAGCCCAGTCCTACAATTATTTAATGACTGATCTTGAAGACAACACTGCGTAAGATATAGTGATTTATATTTGGAATTGCAGAAATAATTGTTTTCATTTTCCATAAATCCCACCCCCACACAATTTCTAGGTAGCTATTTCCATAAAACTCAGGGGGTTGAATGAAATAGATAATTCTGATAGAAATGTTAGGTGTTCTAATTTTTAAAAGTTTTCAGCTCATCCTGGATGGATAAAGGAGACAGTAGAAAAGAGAGTTATTTCTCTTAAATTTATCTCATTAGTGTGTAGCTTTCAAAATGAATTTTTGGACTCTGTAAAAATAGCTATCTGGTTTATGAATTAAGTTTCTTTTGAAAGGAAGACCTTTCCGTGTTTTCTCGAAGGAGCCATCATTGCTAACACAATAGCTGGCAAAACCCATCGCCAGCATCCCCTGCCCACTGATGCAAGACCTGGAGACTTCTCTTTGCAGGCATAAATCTTTTCTTCCTGATGCTGCTGTTCTGCTGCAGAAACTTCAAAATGTTAAGCAAAAAGTCAAATAAAGTTATGATTTCTTGAAATGCCTTCCAAGTTCCTCTCTAGTGCTATTTCTTTACTTGCTGTGTGATCTCAACATTAACCTCTTTGAATCTCAGTTTCCTTATAAAAATTGGGAATGGCATGGAATAGGTCAGATTAAGTGAAATAATTTGACAGAAGGGCTTTAAAAATAATAAAGAGCCATCAGAATGACAGTGCCACCATCATTGTCCTCATCAAGCTACTTACATAGTGTGATGGCAGAAGGTTAAAAAATGGTGTTGATGTGAAGCCTGTCCTTTTTAAAAATTTTCATTCAGATACTCCTATAATTCTAACCAGCTTTCTCGTAAGTGAAGCCCTATTCTAATCCTTAAAACTATTGAATCTTCAGTGATTTCTCTGTACTCCAGAATTTATTACGGTTGCTATGACATGAACTAGCCCCAGAATGATCTTCCTTCCTTCCTTTCTTTCCCTTTCTTTCTTTGTCTCTAAATTATAATGAAAGTTTAACTAAGTTGCTGAGGGCAGAAAGTTCCAGAATAAGCTCTGCCCTTTGCAGCAAAATATTAAACAACAATGACTGATCAATAAACCTTCCACATAACTGCAGATCATAAACTCATTGTAAAGATTTAGGGCTTGACGTTTCCTTGTTCTTTGCTTGATGCATGCCAGCCCGTGAAAAAGAACACTCTAGATGCAGAAACTGTTTAGGTTATTTCTGATCTGGGGCGAAGTATGCAAACTCAGCAATAAGCAGAAGTTAATTATCTGAAAAGTGAATTCTTTGCCAAATTTTATAAAGCAAGAAGTTTTCAGAATACAGTGTAAGACTGATTTAAAGTTGGCTGTTAACATCTGTATCACCTTAAGCCAATGTTGATAACTGGACTGAATATTAATCTGAATTCTATTTTTTTTTCCTTTAAAACCAGAACCACATTCTCCACTATGAAGATGCACCTACTGGTGGTTAGTGATATTTATTTTCATTAACTGAGATTTGATGAATTTTTATTTTTACTATATATAATTACTAAGTATCTTTTAGTCAGCTGAACACTAGGACCAGAGTCCCACTTTCTAAAGAAAGTGACCACTTTATTCAATTAACTTGGAGTCTATTGGCTCCGTTTCTGTTAAGGTGATGGGTAATGATTTTATCATTTATTGTATTTGAGGTTTAAGTGCAAGGCTGCTACTAACCCAAAGGTTGCCTTTCCTAAAATCTAGGAAAAGACAAGGCTTCTAGCAGAACCCATCCCTGCAAACACACCTCTCCTTTGTACCAGGGCAAGAAGTTGGCTGAATCCTAGCACTCACTGGCCACCTCGTGCTGCTCAGGGCCTGAAAAGTTAGTATCTGTATGCTCACGTCCTAGTGAAATCTAAAAGAAGTGAATTATGCTTGACAGGTCTCTGCTTTGATTGTCATCAGGAACTCCATCCTAGCTAGTAGTCCCTGAGTTTGTTTGTGGTAACAGCAGCTTGAACTTCCTCTCCCTGGAGTCATGTTCAGGGAAGAGAAAGAAGAGGAAAACCTTGGCAAAACAGAATGGGCTAGAACAGGGCTTTGTGGTTGGGTAGACTTGGCGTAGATCAAAACCAGATATTCTCTGGGTGGAATTATTACCTATTCAATGCATCACTAGAATCCTCTCATGAAATCAGCTGTGGTCCATTTAGGCCAAGGCAAATGACTGGCCAGGGTTGTTTGGACAGAATTCTATAACCTTGACTGCAAGGCTCCAGGACCGTGCTAGTCTCCATCTCTGGTCTAACACTAGCTTTGATGATCTAGAAAGTTGTTCAGGTGGTGAGGTCGTCCCTTGGAGTATGGGCTCACACAGAACTTTGCCAGACCCCAGATGTCACAAGAAGGGATTTGGTAGAGGTGTGGCTCACAGGTCTCTGAACTATGAAATGATTCTTCCCAACTGTCAGAACCCAAATTTTGAGTAGTTCCTAAGTAGGTACTGTACAAGTGACACTTCCAAGGGAAGGGTTTGCCCCAGAGATTTGCTCCATCATCAGTTTTTAAGCAAACTTATTAGTGTTGTCTTGTTTCCCATGCCATTGATCCATAAAAGAGCCATGCTTACTTTAAAGTCTAAGCCAGGATTCAAAATGTGTAAGAAAAGAACATTGCTCCCAGCATTTCAACTTTTAAACCTGTGTTGACACACAACAAGGATTCCTGGGAGATCTTGAGTCACCTGGAGACCTGTCAGGTATGACCAGACCTACCTCCAGATCCACTTTCAATGCACCCACCTCTTCCTTCACCTCTAGTTACCAAACCCCAATCTGCCTTCTCCAGCCTTTCAAAGCCTCCTAAATGCTGTCCTGCTTTCCTTTCCAGCCCTGCTGCCTTCCAGCACATTCCTCTCATACCGACCTGAGGAATCTCTCCTTCGCTTTTAATACTTTTCAATGACCTTCCATTCACCTGAGATAATATTTTAAAAAAGCCCCAGGGAAACCCATCTGGGATGGCCACTGACTACCTAGCAACGGCACCCCCTCCCACCTCACTTTGCCCCAGTGGTGCCTCGCTCTGCCTTTCAGGATTGCCATGAGCGCTCCCACCTCTAGGCCTTCCTCACCCTCCGTTTTACTCCCCAGACTCCTCTTTTCCCAGCTCTTCATCTCACCAAAGCTTATTCATCCTGCAAGATCCAACTTAAGATAGACTTTCTCTGAGAAGATTTGCCTTTCTTTGTACCTCTCTATTTAAATTAGATTCCACACAACCTTGGGGACACACACCCAACCCTCAGTTATTATTCAGTATTGATTGATTGATGTTGACTGACGTCCTTCCCTGAAGAGACTGTAAGTTCCCTGAAGGCAAGGACTGGGAGGGTTTCTTTGACTCTATCCACAATCTAGACAGAAACTATTCTGCTTGGTTCTGTTGCCCAGATCTGGAGCCAGATTGCCTGGGGTGGATTCTAGCTCTGTCCTTCCAACCTGGGATAAGTGACCCAGCAGTCTTGTTTGTCAACTTCCTTGTCTGCAAAAAGGGGCCCCTGAAGTAGTACTCCATTGGATTTCCTTATCTGTAAATGGGAATTCTGGTAGGTTCTTTCCATAGGGGGAAATTGTGAGGCTTTATTTATTTCATAGTGTAAAGTACTAGAAAAATTCTATGATAAACTGTGTTAGGGATGCCTGGGTGGCTCTGTTGGTGGTTAACCATCGGCCTTCAGCTCAGGTCATGATCCCAGGGTCCTGGGATCCAGTCCTGCCTCAGGCTCCCTGCTCAGTGGGGAGTCTTCTTCTCCCTCTGCCTGCCCCTCCCCCTGCTTGTGCTCACTCTGTCTCTCTCTCTCTGACCAAAAAAAGTTAAATAAATAAAAATTAAAATTAAAAAATTTAAAAAAGAAGTAATTAAGGAAACAATGTTAATTATTTTAGCAGGCAACTCAGTTAATATTTTTGACAGAATTAATTCATTCACAAAGCTTTGGTCACAGATTTCCTCCTCATTTTGGACAATTTGTCCTTGATTTAAATTATGTAAAACAATACTGAGAAAATAAAATTCTCTTGCTTAACATAATTAAGAATGATAACTTTCTCTTCATCAAGAAAGATATCACAAACAATACTGAAAGTGCCAAATCTGCAACATATGCATATTCAGAAGTTGAAATGGATATTTTTTTGATATTTTCTATGCCTTTCCTTCACAATCCCGGCCCATAATGATCACTCAGGTAGGATCCCAGATTTGGCGATTCTTTTTTCTCCCCTAAGCTTTATTAAAATATACTTGACATAAAACATTATGCAAACTTAGGGTGTATAACGTGATGATATGATACATGTACATACTACGAAATATTTACCACAATAAGATCAGTTAACATATCCTTCACTTCACAGAATTACCATTTATTGTTGTCATGGTGAGAACATTAAAGCTCTACCCTCATAGCAACTTTCAAGTATACAGCTCAGTACTGCTAACTATAGTCACCAGGCTTTGCCTTAAATCCCTGGAACTTATTCAACTTATAACTGCAAGTTTGTGACCTTTGATCAACACCTTCCCATTTCCCTCACCCCTCAGCTCCTGGCAACCCTCATTCTACTCTGTTTCTGTTTTCTATTAGCTCAATCTTTTAGAGTCTACATATAATTGAGATCATAGAGTATTTGCCTTTCTGTCTGATTTACTTCACTTAGCATAGTGCCCTCATAGTCCATCCATGTTTTCACAGATAAGATTTCCTTCTTTTTAAATTAGTAGAGTAATATTTCAATGTCTATAAATACGGAATATAACAAAATATACATATATTTATATTATAAGATAAGAATCTATATATACATAATATGACATATATTTATTTACTTATCCATCCAACTGTCAATGGACACTTAGGTTATTTTTGTGTTTCTGCTATTGTGAATAATGCTACAGTGAACACCACACCGAAGGGCAGATATCTCTTCAAGATAATAATTTCACTTTCCTTGAATATATACCTCGAAATAAGATTGCTGGATAGTATAGCAGTCTTACTTTTAACTTTTTGGGAAGCTTCCATACTGTTTTCCACAGTGGCTGCACCAATTTATATTCCCACCAGCAGTGCATGAGGGCTCCCTTTTCTCCACATCCCTGCTGACATTTGTTCTCTCTCCTATTTTTGAGCCATTCTAACAGGTATAAGTTTCCCTGATGATGAGTGATGTGTGACACCTCTTTATGTACCTGTTGGCCATTTGTAGGACCTCTTTGCAGAAAGGTCAATTCAAGTCCTCTGGTCATATTTTAATCAGAATATTTATTTATTTATTTATGTTTTGCTTTTGAGTTGTAAGAGGTTCTTTATGTATTTTCGATATTAACTCCCTTATCAGATGTATGGTTTGCAAATACTTACTCCCATTCTCTAAGTTGCTTTCTAATTTTTGTTGACTTTTTTTTCTGTGCAGAAGCTTTTTAGTTTTGATGTGGTCCCACTTAATTGATTTTTGCCTATTGTCTTTGTTTTTAGTATCATAATCCAAAAGAATCATTGCCAAGACGTATGTCAAGAAGATTTTTTCCTTTATTTTATTCTATGAGTTTTCTGGTTTCTGGTCTTACATTCATGTCCTTAATGTATTTTGAGTTAATTTTTGTGAGTGGTGTAGTTTCACTCTTTTACATGTGGATATCCGGTTTCCCCACCATTTACTGAGGAGATTGCTTTTTTCCCATGGAGTATTCTTGGATTCCTTGTCAAATATTTGTTGGCCATGTATGGGTGGGTTTATTTCTGGGCTGTCAATATTGTCCCATTGGTCTATGTGTCTGTTTTTATGATAATAACAATGTTGCTTTGATTAGTATAGATTTGTCATGACATTTGAAATTAGTAAATCAAACTTGGCACTTATTTGAAGGAATAATTGAATAAAAATCTGGAAAACCTCTGTTAATAAAGACAAGAGATATTTTGTTCTTTTTTTCCAGTAATTTTTATTATAATCACAATGTATTTATTAGGGATATGGCTATAGAGAAAACGTAAGAGTTGCCAACTTCCTGACTGATGTCAGGAAAACTTGCCTCAAGTAATATTAGCTACTTAAATGTTTGGTCTCTCTTCTTTAAATGAATGTACCCATTACATGAATTGAAAGAACAGTGACAAATAATGTTTGTTTCTACTCAAACCTTACCTCTCTGTGGTTGTAATGCCTCTTTTTAAGTCACTGCATCTTTATGGTTATTTTCCATATAAGCCCATCATTCATCCCAACAGATTTACCATTTTGTGCTTCACCAAGTTTAGAAAAATAATTGTGACCCTTACGCTAATATAGCCTATTATGTTAGAATGGCTTTTCTAATAATATACTGAGCCATGATTTGGATATGTAATCATTACCTTAGAATTGGGCAAAATAATAGAGAGTTTTGTAAATGCCAGTATATCGTATCCTAGACTCTTTTTTATTATTTTATGGAAAGAAATGTAAGTATGTGTAGACTTCGCACTGTATATTGAAGAATAATATCCCTGGTTTTTGAAGGCAAATTGTTTACAAATTCTCCCAGGTTATGAGTTAGTTGCCTGCTTTACTAAGTGTTAAAAAGGCTTTTGTACATAAAATTACACCTTAATTTAGTGAATCAAACCCGTACCTATTTTGGTTGGAAGATTGGAACATAATTAATGTCTTGAGTTGTTGGCTGGTTTATCCTTGGCAGACTAAATTTAGATGCCTAGAGCCATTTTATACTAAAGGCCATTTTATTTGCTATTTGATAAGTCCCATTTTTTCTTTAAAACAAGCCTATATACCTTGGCGTGCACTGGGGTTTCAGTCTGTTAAGCATCTTCTTTTGGTTCAGGCTTAGGCTCAGGTTCTGATCTCAGGGTCCCGGGATGGAGCCTTTGGCAATTTCCTCTTCAGTGGGGAGCCTGCTTCTTCCTCTCTCTCAACCCCTCTCCCACTTCTGTTTTCTTTCTCTCTCTCAAATAAATAAATAAAATCTTTTTTAAAAATAAAATAAGCCTGTATATCTTTCTACAGCTTCCCATTCCCCATTTCCTACTATCTAAATTCACTATTTTAAATTTCTGACAAGTTTATGCTTGTATATACATATTTAAATATAAAAAGAGAGTTCTATTGCATATACTGCTTGATAACCTGATTCTTTTCACTTAATAAGTATCGTGAAAATCTTGCCACTCAATAAGTACAATTTTTACTTATTTTTTTTAAAACGATAGCCCTATTTCTGAGGTCATATTTCTCAAGGGCTCAAGTGTTAAAATACTGACTTTGCAAATCAATATCTAGGTATGAGTCTAAACAGTTCAAACAGCTGCACAAATGTGGCCGTCAAACAGGGATACTAAGTATTAGTATTGCAAAGTGCTAGGTTTTGCAAATAGCTCCCCAGTAGCCAAGGGCAGTCCAGGGTGCAAAAGTCTGTTGTTTATAATTTGATCAATTTTATAACACCTACATATATAGTGATTAAAATAATCTTCTTGTTCAAAGTACAGCTGTATATCCACTTTACTGCCCAAGTATAGATTCCCACTTGCTGAGATCAGGCTATATCAAATGTAGTTTGGCACACTCTCTCTGCCTAACCCCGGAAATCGTCTTGATTTGGAGAGCAAATTTGGAGTGGTTTTCTTTACTGCAGCTTGAACACCCTCCCAACCCCACTTTTTTATTGTGATATTAAAAACTCCTCTTGTTTTATCGTACTTCACTTCACTGCTTCACAGATATTGTATGTGTGTGAATATTTGTGTATATATATTTTTCTTTTTTTTTTTTTAAACAAATTGAAGATCTGTGGTAACTCTCCATCAAGCAAGTTTTTTGCCATTTTTCCAACAGCATTTACTCTCTTCTTGTCTCTGGGTCACATTTTGGTAATTCTTGCAGTATTTGAAACATTTCCATTTTATGTCTGTTAAAGTTATCTGTGATCAGTGATCTTGGATGTTACTATTGTAATTATTTTGTGGCAGTGCTAACCATGCCCATATAACATATCAAACTTAATAGATATACTGTGTGTTCTGACTGCTCTAACAACCAATCAGCCTTTCTCCCATCTCTCTTTTCCACAGGCTTCCTGCCCTCTTGAGACACACAACATTATTGAAATTAGGCCAGTTAATAACCTTACAATGGCCTCTAAGTGTTCACATGAGAAGAGAAGTCACATGTTTCTCACTTTAAATAAAAAATTAGAAATAATTAAGCTTAGTGAGGAAGGCATGTCGAAATCCAAGATAGCCTGAAAGCTAGGCCTCTTGTGCCAAACAGTTAGCCAAGTTGTGAATGCAAAGGAAAAGTTCTTGAAAGAAATTAGAAGGGCTACTCCATTGAATACATGAATGATAAGAAAGCAAAACAGCCTCATTGGTGTATGGAAAAAGTTTAGTGGTTTGGATACAAGATCAAACCAACCACAGTATTCTCTTAAGCGAAAGCCTACTGCAGAGCAAAGCCCTAACTCTCTTCAGCTCTATGGAGGTTCATAAGCTTTAAGGAAAGAAGCCTTCTCCATGACATCAAAGTGCAAGGTCAAGCAGCAAGTGTTGATGTAGAAGGTGCAGTTAGATGTGTGCAGATCTAACTAGGATGACTCAGGATAATCCTGCTGACACACACTCTCTTTCTCTCTCTCATTTATTTTATTTGAGAGAGAGAGAGAGAGCATGAGTGGGAGGGACAGAGGGAGAGGGAGAGAGAATCTTAAGTAGACTCTGCACTGAGCACAGAGCCCCACGTAGGGCTTAATCTCAGAACCCTGATATCATGACCTGAGCCAAAACCAAGAGTTAGAGCTTTAACCAACTGTGCCAAAATAAACAAATGTTAAGAAAAGAAAAGAAAACCTTCTGGAAACGATTTGGCATTCTAGATGCCATTAAGAACATTCATGATTCATGGGAAGATGTCAAAATATCACCATTAAGAGGAGTTTAGAAGAAGTTGGTTCCATCTCCTATGGTTGACTTAGAGGAATTCAGGACTTCAGTGGAGGAAATCACTGCAGATATGGTGGAAACAGCAAGAGAACTAGATTTACAAGTGAAGCCTGAAGATGTGACTGAATTACAGTAATTTCATGATAAAACTTCCACAGGTGAGATGTTGCTTCTTACAGATGAGCCAAGAAACTGGTTTCTTGAGATGGAAACTACTCCTGCTGAAAATTTTATGGGGACTGTTGAAATGACAGCAAAGTATTTAGAAGATTAGCTATATTTTGGTTGAGAAAGCAGTGTCAGGGTTTGAAAGGATTGATTCCAATATTGAAAGAAGTTCTATGTTGGGCAAAATGCTATCAAACAGCATTCATGCTACAGAGAAATCATTTGTGGAAGGAAGAGTCAATGGTGGGATGAACTTGATTGTTGTCTTCTCTTAAAAGATTGCCAGAGCCACCCAAGCTGCCATCAACGCTGAGGCAAGACCCTTCCCCAGCAAAAAGATTACAACTCACCAAAAGATTAGATGACAGTGAGCATTTTTTAGCAATAAGGCATTTTTAAAATTAAGATATGTATATTTCTTAGGCATAATGCTATTGCATACTTAATAGACTATAGGATAGTGTAAACATAACTTTTATATGCACTGGGAAACCAAAAAACTCATTTGACTCACTCTATTGTGATATTTACTTTATTATAGTAGTCTGGAACCAAACCCGCCATATCTCCAAACTATGCCTTGCACATAACATAAACGTTACCTGTACAGGTCGGTGGCATTAAGTAGATTCACGTCATTATGCAACCATTACTTGAGCTCTTTGGAGTTAAGCAGCAAGATAGACTATACTCTTCTTTGGATGCCCTTCTCTGTTTAGCAGGGATTGATGAGAACATATAGCTAATTGGAAGTACCTGGAATTTCTGGGTACTTGAGATTTTGCACTACATAAAGTTCTTCCTGATATTGTCTTGAATGACTGTTTAGAATGATGTCCAGTTTTTTTAGCTATTACTTAATAGCTATTACTTCTCTGCTTTGTAGAAATCTGCTAGTATTATGTACATCAATCAATACCAAGACATGACTTTCTCAGAACTTGGCCTTCGAAAGTGGACACTTCATTCCTCTCAACCTCCCAAAGTTCTGAAGGATATCACAGCTACTTCTTCTTATTTTATCAGATAATTGCAAACTTGGGTGCAGAGAAAACCACACAACAGGGTATTTGTGTGGTTTGATTACACAAAGAATAACTAATCAGACTGCTTTTGCAAGGCCCACAATGAGACAGCTTTGAGAGTGCAACCAATCACTGGTTCTAGGAGTTCCATCCTTGGCAAGATTGAACAGATGGGCACTCTGTAAAGCCAGTGTTCCTCTGTATCTGTCTTTTGGTTCCAAGGAGAGTCCATGCTAAGCAGACATGGCGTTTGTCTCTGATTTCCTTTCTGTACTCTTCAAAGAGTGTGGACAGATGTTGTAGATTAGACCAGCATGTCTCAGATCGCTGTCCACGTACCTGTGCTTGGTCAGAAGAACCCAAGCAGGTGACCCAATGTGGGAACACCAATTCTGACTTGAATTTTTCTTTTGAATTCCCCATCTAGATCCACTCATTTTTGCTGTGTTAATTCTGAATAAGTGCACAAAGCATGGCTAAGCTATTGCTCTTTGGTTACTCTCCCTTCATTTTGCTACTATATGTGTAGTTTGCAGATGTGTGTCCCAGCCTGATGTCCTCAGAGCAGTCTTTGGGAATACTGGAACTCATTTCTTTTCTTCTTGTTACCTCCTCCATTATCTTAACCATCCTGGCAATGTGGGACCTTCTTTCTGCATATTTCACGAGATACTAATTTCAGATGACCAAGTAGTTCTTGGAATAGAAGCTCTTAGACTTTTTGATTTCATGATTTTTTTCTTTTACATTCTGAAAAGTTATGGGGGACCCCATAGAGCTTTTGATCATGTAGATTATATTAATACTTATTGTATTAAAAGTGAAAGTGAGATTTTAAAAATATCAGAATAAAAGCTGTCAGAGCAATGATATCATAACATGCCACATAGCCTCCAGAAAACTACACTGTATTCTTATGACAGAATAAGATGAAAAAAGGCAATATGTCTTAATTTTGTTGTGAAATAGTTTTAACTTTTCAGCACCCCTGTAAGGATCTCATGTACTGTCCAGCGTTTCCAGGACAACACTTTCAAAACTATTTTTCTAGAAGAAATTTTTAAAAGAAGATCTCCATACTCTTTAACACATTACTATTACACAGAGCCCAAAGGGCATATTTTAGGAGAAGATATTTGGTAGCTTTCTTCTTGACTTGGAATGTAGGTGGGCAAGGTGCTTGGAAAAAAGATTTTTTTTTTTTTTAAACTCTGAGATACTTCTTTCCTCCTAGTTAGATTAAGTCTATTTTTTCCCACCTCCTACATCTCAGAAAGTTAGTCCTCTGTCAAGACTAGAATCTTCAGTTATAGTTAAGGAATTCTAGTATAGAAATAGATAAGAATGCTCATAAAACTAAACTTCTTCCAACCACTGTGTTGTTCAGTTAACGGACTTTGTGGCTCTTTGAGCCCTTTGCTTGAAATGCAGTTAAAATAAGGACAAAAAGATGTTTCCCTTGATGCTCATTCAGCAAGGAATGGATTTTGAGCATGGGGGTGGGAAGACATTGATGGCATTTCGGGAAAATGTTATCAAAGCTACTTGCTGCTGGAGATTTAAGGGGAAGCCACAGGGAACCAGAGGAGACTAAACTGTCACAGCCACAAAAACAAAACAGAAAGGAAAGGTCATGATTTAAGAATGAGAGGGGTCGGGCTAGCATTTGAGGAGATGTGTGCATAGACCTATATTTATATACAGTGAGCATATAATAATTAGTAGTCACCCTGCAAGGCAGGCAAGAAATAGCCCAGTGAAGTGGGAAAGTCTGGGTTTAGAAGTCAGACTGTCTTGACATCTACTTACTACTAACTGTGCGAATCTGGGAGAATGACTTCATCTCTCTGAATGTATTTTCTCCTCTGGGGCATACTTAATACCTGCTTTGCCAGATGATCATGAGGAGGTGAGACAGTAGTTTCTGCACATGTAATTGATTAATAAGTGATAGCACAGAAGATTGTTAGGGAACAAAAAGTCACATCATGATAACTACAGTGAGGATGATTGCATGCTCTATACCCCCATGGACACCCCCCGCCCCTCCCCCAAGGTCTGAGGGAAAGGGGAGCATCAACAACTTTGCTGCCACCTAAGTCTCCAATTTGGCCTTGACCACCTGAGATCCTCACATTGTCCTGTAGGTGCAGCTGAGTTCTGTGCTTAGCAGGACAATAGACTAGAGGATTATCAGGGAAGGCTTACACCGTGGAATTGCTCCAGAACCAGCTCCGCAGGGGCTGGGAGAGTGGTTCTTTCCTGGCCAGATTGTGCTTTCCAAAATCATATGCAAGAGCACAGTATTGTTTGGTAAATTTCTTTCATCAAAGGTCAATGAAAGCATCCATTGCCGTCCACTGAAAGTAAAACATGGCGGTTGTGCTGGCATAGTATACTAAGGTATATGAAAAATAGGTCTTGCTGCTGAGTTTTGTCTTCCCTGCCAGTATTATTGCATGTGTAAGTTAGAGTGTTAATGCTTCAGATGAATCACTCATGGCAATGGCTAGACATTTTCTCATTATTTATTAAGAATGGTGTGATTTTTTATGTCCTACCCAACTTCCCTCCCTCTCTTTAAACCCTTTGCAACAATCTAATTTGTCAGCATTGGCAAATTTCACTTACGTGCTACTTTCTCCATCTCTCAGATAATTAGCAAAGGTGTAAAAGATGAGGGGAGAACAGAAAAGAACGAGACATGTTTCAGAAGTTTTTAATAACATAAGACTACATTTAAAGTTGTGAAATTGACATTTAAGAAAAAAAAAAAAAACACCTTAGTAATAGGATTCTCCACCCTTCCCAACCAAAATGATTATTCTGAGCAGTGATAGACTGAAACTTTAATAGAGAGAAAGAATGATTTTAAAACATTGTATTGTTCACTAAATGTTGATCGTGGTGCACGGTGTCACGTTTCATTTTGCTAGGTGCTGCAGGCGATGTTGCCTGCCCTCCGGGTGATCCAGGGACATCTACACAGGATTCAAAAAGAGGCAGGAAAGAGATAACAGTGTTGATGAGGATGTGGAGAAAAAGGAACTTACGCACTGCGTAAGTAGGAATGTAAGTTAGTGGTTCCACCATGGAAAACAGCATGGAGTTTCCTCAAAAACCTAAAAATAGAACTACCATACGATCATCCAACGATCCTACTCCTGAGTATGCATCCAAAGGAATTGAAATCAGAGTCTTCTAGAGATGGCTGCATTCCTATGTTCATTGCAGCATTATTCATAAGAGTCAATACATAGAAATGACATTAAGTGTCCATGGATGGATGAATGGATAAAGATGTGATAGATGTGATACATACATAATGAAGTGTTATTCGGTCATGAGAGAGGGAAATATCCTGCCCTTTGCAACAACTTGGATGGAATTCGAGGGCATTATGCTAAGTGAATTAAGTCAGACAGAAAAAGATAAATATATATATATATATATATATATAAAATCTAAAAAAGCTGAGTTCAGAGAAATAGAGAGTAGAATGGTGGTTACCAGATGAAGGAAATGAAGAGCTATTGGTCAAAAGGCACAATCTTTTCAGTTTTAAGATTAATAAGACCTGGGGATCTAAGGTACAGCATGGTGATTATAGCTTATAAAACTGTATCATATACTTATATATCTTTTTTTTAAAAGATTTGTTATTTATTTATTTGACAGATGGAGATTATAAGTAGGCAGAGAAGCAGGCAGAGAGAGAGGAGGAAGCAGGCTCCCCGCTGAGCAGAGAGCCCGTTGCAGGGCTCGATCCCAGGACCCTGAGATCATGACCTGAGCCAAAGGCAGAGGTTTTAACCCTCTGAGCCACCCAGGCACCCCATACTTATATATCTTAAACTTACACAATGTTACATGTCAATTATATCTCAATAAAGCTGGGAAAAAAATTTTTAAAAGAAGAGAAGCAAGGAAGATGGGAAGGAACCAAAAATTCACACCATTCTCTACTTGCCAAGACTTGGTGAAATATCTTATTTTCTCGTGGACTGCAAGTCGGACTATTCCTTTGAAAATCTCCAGTTTCACAGGAACTGGCCCAGTGACACCAGACCCATTAGCTGCCTGGCTTTCCTTTGATGTTAAAGAAACCTAAGCCACTACCATCTTGTTCTACACAATGACCAGGAGCTATGATCTAACAATTACCGGCAGCCTTGAGAGTTTAGCATGTCAGCTGAGTGCAGTGAACACCCATGAACTTGTATCAATAATGAATTGGGCACCCACTATGTGGTATTCCATTTTAGTTAGTGAAAGCAGAGTTTGTTCCCCTTAAAGAACATACAATATATTTTTTAAGAAGATGAATTAGAGGCACACGACAAACTGACATGGAAAGCTGGCAGCATTAGATGAAGTGGCTACAGAAGCCAGGGCCTAGAGACTTCACAGTGGAGGCGGGTTTGTGCCTTATGACCCCTCACGATGATCTTTTGAGGAGAGGGGAGGAAATACTAGAATGTTTTCATTTCTATTTTTGTGAAGCTTTAAAATGCACATTTACAATATCCATAAAGTAGTACATTTATGTAGACTATAAATCTACATGCACAAATGTTTCACTCAGAGGGACCTTGTTCCCTAAGGTTGTGAGACCACTCAAGCAGGTAGTGAGAGCTGAGGGAGGATGGGGAAGGGTGGAGGCGGTCCCTGGAGGCTAAGCCAAGAGGTGAGGAGGGGTGGAATTTGAAAGGACATAAGAGAGAAGAGAGAATATTCTAGTCCAGAAGATAACTGGAGTTGAAGAATGCAGTTGGGGTGACCACAGACTATTCCTGAGGCTGAGGGAACACTGACCAGTCAAGGGGGGAAGGAATGTATTTAACAATAGAGTGGATAACAGACCAAGGTTTGTTGCCAGAGTGAACATGGGTGGGCATCCAAATCCATCATTGCAGGGTGGGACATGAGGGGCAGAGGACATAAAGAAAAGAGATTTGATGTTTAGGAGTTTTCAACCTGAGCTCTGACAGGTCATGTTTAAGGAAACTCTGAGAGTCATGTTTAAAGAAAGCTCACTTGCCAGCGGAATGAGACCTGGGTTGAGCAGAGAGAGGCATGAGGTAGGGATTTTCAGTAGAAATAATGGACAGAAAGTGAAAGCAGATCGTATTTAAATGGTAAAGGGGCAAGGTGAGTCACACATGTTTCTACATGAGGGACCAAAATTGTCCACAAATTCCTTGTCCAGGAAGGTCTACCCAACAGAGAAGAGGAAATGCTAAGTAAGTCCAGACTCTGAATTAGAGAGACTAAATTTAAAATTAAAGCTTTGCTTCTTACTCCAGTTGTGTGACCAAAGAAAGATACTTTGATTTTTTTTAATGTTTTCTCATCTGTAAAATGGGGTTTTATAATCCCTGTAATGTGGGGTTATTGTGAGAACTGAATAGGATAATGCACTTAGTGTCTTTTGCAAAGGACTAAAGATAGTTAAAACTCAGGAAGATTTTTAAAAAATAATAAAAATTCAACTTACTTGAAACAGCAACAAAATATAAATATTCATGGGATTAGATGCTCTTTGAAAATGAGCTTTGAAGAAAAATATATAGATAACCATTTTCTATTGATACAGCCTTTTGTTTCCTGGGTATATTTGTACTTAGCATTTCATGCCTCTAAGAGTAAGCATTTAATTTTCAGTCATTCTTTCTTGTCCGAAAATTCCACCCCTCCGCCTTTCTTCATTAAATCATATTCCATGAGTAGTGATGGCATTCATACTTCCTCTGATCTCAAACTTTAGCAGAGCTTCTTAAAACATAGATTGCTGAGTTCCACTCAGGGTTCTGATCTGATCCCATGTGATGCAGTGTTGCTGGTCTAGATCACTTCTTTGAGAACCACAGCTTTTTTAAGGAAACACAGTCCCAAGGTTTACTTCCCAGGTCCACCCTGGAGACAAGTTGGTGGTGGTGGTGTGGCATAGGGATGGAAATTTGCTGTATTGTTTTTATTTCCTTGGTCTTAGCTTAGCTGCTGCTTCTTACATGTAAGAAAAAAAAAAAAAAAAGACAGAAATGCATATAGACTTTGCATCTCCAGAGAGATAAAAAGCTTTGTTCTTCCATTAGAAAGTCATCTTAGAGTTTTTCTCTGGGCCATGTAGGAAGAAAAGTCAAAATGTCCCCAGCCCCTCTCTTCCTAAATCCTTTAGTGTGGGTGACTGGATGTTTCTGTAATGAGATTTAATGACAGTGGTTCCCTTGGCACTGGCTCTAACTCAGACCCTTGGGTCAAACAAAAAATGTGTTCCCATATGGAGATTCGTTTACAAGTCTAAGCTTATGCTAGAACATGCAATCATTCAAGATTTAATTTTTTAAAATTGTGGTATAATGCACAGAATATGAAATTTACCATCTTCACTATACTTAAGGGTACAGCACAGTGATGTTAAATATATTCATCTTGTGCAACCAATCTCCAGAGCTTTTGCATTTTCCCCAACTGAAACTCTATGCCCATTAAACTATAATTCCTTATTCCTTCCTTCCTCAGTCCCTGGCAACTACGTTTTACTTTCTGTTTCTAGGAGTTTGCTATTTCAAATATCTCCTATAAGTGGAATCTTAACAGTACTCATGTATGTATGTGCATGTATGACAGGCTTATTTCACATAGCATAATGTCTCCAAGGGTCATGTTGTGGCATGTATTATTAGAATACCTTTCTTATATAAGGCTGAATAATTTTCCACTATTTGTATAAACCACATTTCTTTTATTCATTCATCTGTCAGTGAACATTCGGTTTGCTTCCACCATGAGTGTATAGATATCTCTTTGAGACTATGCTTTCAGTTCTTTTGGGCATATACCCAGAAACAGAATTGCTGAATTATATGATAATTCTACTTTTAAATCGTGGGGGTAATTGCCATACTGTTTTCTTTAGCAGCTGAGCCTTTATATTTGTACCAATATCGCACAAAGATTCCAGTTTTTCCACATTCTTACCAACACTTCCTTTTCTGTTTTATTTTGTTCTCACAGTAGCCATACTAATGGCTGTGAGGGGGTACCTCGTGATTTTGATTGGCATTTCCCTGATGAGTAGTGATGTTGAGCATCTTTTCACATGCTTCTTGGCCATTTGTATATTTATTTGGAGAACTGTCTGTTCAAGTCTTTTGCCCATTTTAAAAATAGCATGATTTGGAGTTTTTGTGGTTGAATTATAAGAGTTCTTTATATATTCTGGATATTAACACCTTATCAGATATATGGTTTGCAAATAGTTTCTCCCATTTCCAGAATGTAAAGCTTGACTTTACAGTCTATTTATTGTATCCTTTGACGCACAGAAGTTTTAAATTTTATGTCGCCCCATTTATCTATTTTTCCTTTAGGTGCCTGCACTCTTGGTATCATATCCAAGAAATCATGACCAAATTCTACATCATAAAACTTTCTCCCTGTGTTTTCTTTTAGTAGCTTTATAGATGTAGCTCTTACATTTAGGTCTTTGATCCATTTTAATTAGTATATATGGTTTAAGAGAAAGGTTTAACTTTAGCCTTTTGCATGTGGATATCTAGTTTTCTCAACACCATTTGTTGAAAAAACTCTCCTTTTCCTTTTGAATGGTCTTGATATCCTTGTTGAAATTCATTTGACAATACAGGTAAAGATATATTTAGTGCTCAATAACTTTCAACTAATGTTAACACCAGTATTATTATCCAAAGTTTGAAATATCTTATTGACACCTGAGCTGACTTGAAATGTGGTGAAACCAGGTTGCTTCCTGGAGCATTTTACTACTCCTTTTTAAAAGATTATAGCAGCAATTTACAGTTTCATAACTTATTTCATCATCCACCATGGGAGGACTATTTCTCAAACATCATTTGATCATATGATCCCTCTGTTTCACAAACTTGCCTGGAGCATGAAATCCAATTTCTCCACCTAAGCATGGACATGATTCTCACTTGAGTCTTCGTATCCTCATCCATGTGTATATATGCCCTGGGTTCATGTAAGGGAAGAATCCAGACCATGGCTATGTGTCTGTTTGTAAGAGGTATTTGTTCAGACTGTATTTCTTCCCTTCAAAGACAATGCAGAAAATAGTTTCTCCTCCAGTTTTATCAAGAGAATGATACTTGCAAACATGATACATCAATGTGACTTCTTAGTATCTCTGCTTCCTCTGCCTCTTCAAACTATAGCAGGCCAAGAACATATTCCACTAAAAGCCACTCTTTGTTAGTGCAAAGAATAGATTTTAACTTGCTCTCTCCTGTGTCAATACTGATAGCCTCATGTACCTCATCTCACTGGAGTCCTAAGGATAGGTCAAGAATGAAATTTTAGAGGTGGATGTATTGACAACAGCAAGAATTGCCTGTTGACCAAGAGAAGGACAGACAAGTTACAAAGAAACACATGATTTTGCAATCTCTAAGAAATTTTGTTTCTTTTGAGTACTTTTATGTGTTATTATCACACTTGATAACAATATCTGCATTTTTATTTATTTATTTTTTAAAGATTTTATTTAATTATTTGACAGACAGAGATCACAAGTAGGCAGAGAGACAGGCAGAGAGAGAGGAGGAAGCAGGCTTCCCGCTGAGCAGAGAGCCTGATGCGGGGCTCGATCCCAGGACCCTGGGATCATGACCTGAGCCAAAGACAGAGGCTTTAACCCACTGAGCCACCCAGGTGCCCCATATCTGTATTTTTAAACACCTAGAATGTTACAGGATCTAACCTTTGCCTCCTAAGGATTCCACAAGGAGCTACCAGTTTCCATTCCCAGAGAGGAAGAAACTTAGATTCAGAAAGGGTAAGTAACTTGTGCAAGACCACACAGCTAAGAAGGGACAAAACCATATTTAAAAATAGCACAACTCTTTGATTGCAAAGATCATGCAAAGTATAGCAAAACTCTCTTTTCATTTGTTCATCTTCCTCATTCCACTGTGAGCTTTTCGTTCAAAGGCAAGAGAAGTCTTACTCATTATTGTATCTTTAACATCTAGCAGAGTGAATGATTTTTGTTCAGTGAATGAATTAATAGATAGAGGGATGAATAAGTGAATGAAATCTATGAACTGAAAAAGCACAGCAGCCTGATGGCATTACTTGAAAGGGTCCAAATCCATACCTGAGCAGCTTTAGAACATGATGTCCTTAAAGATGAATGTAAGTCATCATATTCTTATCTGGAAGGTAAGAAAAATATTTTAGAAAGATTGCTGTTTTATTTTTATTTATTTATTTTTTAAAAAAAATTTATTTGTTTGTTAGAGAGAGAGAGACAGAGCACAAGCACAGGCAGACAGAGTGGCAGGCTAGAGGCAGAGGGAGAAGCAGCCTCCCTGCAGAGCAAGGAGCCTGATGTGGGACTCGATCCTAGGACACTGGGATCATGACCTGAGCCGAAGGCAGCTGCTTAACCAACTGAGCCACCCAGGCGTCCCACATTGCTGCTTTATAAGTAAAGTTTCAGTTACTGAAAACTTATGTATGTGGAACATCTAATTCTATAGTAAGACCAGAAACGTAAGGAATTTCTCTATTTTACTAATTCCCGAGTAGAACCAAGACTACAATATTTATATCATTTCTTTATGCCAAAAAATTGTATTAGTTCTCAGAGACCCTACTGTATATATGGACATCAAATGAATGGCAAATTGCAAAGTACAAAATATTCACCTAGAGGTAGAAACTTCATGACATCCATTTAATGTGCTATAAAGCTTTATGGAAAGACCCTTTGGATCTAGCCAACTGAGAGAATAACAAATCATGCCACAAGTCTTGCTGAGCATATTTATATGTATTTTAAAGAAAGAAGAAAAAAGAATGTATATAGGTGTGTATAGCTACAGATATATAGAGAAATGGTATTTTCTTATTACCCACATATTGATAATTTACAATGATCCTTCCTTAAATCTCCATCACCATCTGGTATCATTTTTTTGTAGCCTGAAAAAATTTCTTCAGTATGTTTTATAATGGTGTCTTCTGGTAATGAATTCTGTTTTTATATAAAAATATGTACTTTGTAGTCACTTTTGATAGACAGTTTTGCTGTATATAGTATTATGGGTTGACTTTTTTTTTTTTTTTGCCTCTAATACTTCAAAGATATCCTTCCATCATTTCTGACCTCCATTGTTGCTAATAATAAATCATTATAATTCTTATCATTGTTCCCTCATTATCATTTTTCTTTGGCTACTATCAAGATTTTCTCCTCATGTGTGGATGTTAGCAGTTTGATCATGTGCTGAATAGAGTTTTCTTTGTACTTACTCTATTTGGAGTTTGTGTAGATTCTTAGACCTGTCATTTGATAGTTATAAAACTTAGAACATTTTTAGCCATTATATTCTCAATTTTTTTTTTCACTCTCATTGTCTCTGTCTTTTCCTACTTTAATGTTTGATGATCTCACTGGTCTCTGCAATTTTGTTCATTTTTCTTCAATCTTTTTCTCTCTGTTGCTTACAATGAATATTTTCTTCAAAATCATTAGCTCTTTTATTGCCATTATGTCTATCAAATGAAGTTTTGTATCATCATTATTAATTTCACTTCTAGAATTTCCATTTTATTCTTTCTATTTCTTTGCTAAGATTCCACATCTGTTTATTCATTATTATTATATCTTTCTTTTTTTTAAGAGAGAGAATGCATGCAAGCAGTGGGGAGGGGCAGGGGAAAAGGAGAGAGAGAATCTTTTTTTTTTTTTTTTTTCCAGCGGAACAGTATTCATTGTTTTTGCACCACACCCAGTGCTCCATGCAATACGTGCCCTCCCTAATACCCACCACCTTGTTCCCCCAACCTCCCACCCCCCACCCCTTCAAGACCCTCAGGTTGTTTTTCAGAGTCCATAGTTAGGAGAGAGAGAATCTTAAGTAGGCTCCACCCACTGTGTGGAGCCCAGTAGAGGACTCAGTCTCATAACCTGAGGTCATGATCTGAGCTGAAATCAAAAGTCAGACGTTTAACCAACTGAGCCACCCAGGTGCCCCTCATATATCCTCCTTTAAGACTCTAAACATGGGGTGCCTGGGTAGCTCAGTGGGTTAAGCCTTTGCCTTCGGCTCAGGTCATGATCCCAGGGTCCTGGGATCAAGTCCCACATCAAGCTCTCTGCTCAGTGGAGAGCCTGCTTCTCACCCCCATCTCTGCCTGCCTCTCTGCCTACTTGTGGCCTCTGTCTGTCAAATAAATGAATAAAATATTTAGAAAAAAAAGACTGAACAGATTTATATTTGCCACTCTAAAATCCTTCTCTGTTAACTGAAATATCTGGGTCACTCAGTTTCTGTTTCTATTGATTACTTAAAAAAATGTGTGTCACATTTTCCTGTTTATCAAGATCTGGTGAGTTTTTATTAATAATGGACATTATGAATGACATTGTAGAGACTCTGGATTCTGTGGCATTCTTCTGAAGAGTAGATTTTTTTCTAGTTGCCAGTTGACTTGGCTGGATTTGGATTCCCAACTGACTCTCATATGGTAGGCAGTAGATGAAACTTCTGTTCAGTCCTTTCAATTTCTACCTCTTTTTGGTTGGGCCTTCCTGTGATCCCTCCATACATGTTTCATTTAGAATTCTGCCAAGAATTTAACCAGATTTTTGAACAGTAAGTTTTTGTGTTCACCTTCTCAGATTCCCTTTCTTCCAGGAAGTAGAAACTTGCTGGCTTCTCTCTGAGCTCTCAGTCTGTCCTCTGTCACCTTAAGTCCATAAGGTTGCAGATTTCTGCTGCCAAGTACATAGAGATTGAGAAGTATACTCAAGCAAAAAAAAAAAATCACAAACTTGTAGACCACTGCTGTAGTTACTCTTTCAGGAGTAGATTCCCTTCTGGTTTGTGCCTGCTTTTGGTCATTTCAAATAGTTCAGAGAGCTGTTTTCTTTTCTACTTGTCCAGATTTGTAGTTGTTATCTCAAGGAGGGTAAGTCTGATCAAGTTACCTCACCATTAACAGAAGCTGGAACCCAGAGTCCGTATAATACTGGATTTAATAAAGAATCTCCTTAGCTTATGTAAGGATTGCACATTTCAATTCATTTTAGTGCTGTAAGGACTGAGAATTCTGGCAAATATTTTCTCAGCTTACTAATCCTCTAGTATGGTATAAGTAGACAATAAATACTTCAGAATTTTCAATTATTATGCTCATGTGTTAAGCTTACTTTGTGCTTTTTATCCTCATTGTGATACTCAAAGCTAAATATTCTATTTTAGGTGTGTGTGGTGTGGGGCATGAGTGACTGGGGTGGTCTGCAATGCCTAAACCTCTCTAAAATCTGAATTATCTATCCTACTTTTAAGAAAGTCTACACTGTTGGGAGGCCAAAGGCTCCTACAATTCCTATTTCCTCACATCTCTGAGCATCTTTGACAGTTTGCAAGCATTACTTGTTTGAAATGGGAAAAGGAAAAAGTATTTCTTTTAAGAGAGCTGCTTCAAAAGCCAATGATGTAATATGGAATTAAAAAGAAAATCTATACCGTATAGACCTCGTGATGCACATTTTGTAACATTTCTCTAGGGTCCTGTTCAGAGAATCTCAAAACAGTTTTTAAGGAGATTTTAAGAATATATTGTATGCCCAAACTCAAACAGAATCAGAAATGGGAAAAGAGACATTGAGGATACAAGTGAAAAGAGTTCATTTACTCATACTGAAAAGTAGTACTGGGTTTTTACAAATGGCATCACACCTCGAACTAGAACACTAAGGAAGCAGATACATGATCGCAATAGAATTCCCACATTGTTGTTTATTTTCACATGCCAACAGAAGAGGCACGGTTTATGTGAAAGAGGTGAAATATAATCTTACCATTTTTCCATCATCCCCCAACATTTCTTTTCTAAATTTTTTTAATTTTTAATGTTTTTATTAAATTCAATAAGTCAACATATAGTACATCATTAGTTTTTGATGTAGTGTTCAATGCTTCATTAGTTGTGTGTAATACTCAGTGCTCATCAGATCATGTGCCATGGTAAAAGTTTTTAAAAAAATTTATTATTATTAAATTCACTCTGATTAAAAGGGGTTTATAAATGCCAGTGATTTCAACCAGAATATTCATCAGAATTATTTTGGGTCCTTTTTCAAATATAAAGGCCTGAATTTCACCTCCTGGGATATGGAGTCAGTAGAACTCAAGTAGGGATTTGGGCATCTGTTGTGTTCTAATGTATTTTTAATTTTTTTTAAATTAAGATCTTGCTTCTTTAGAGTAGTTTTAGGTTCACAGGAAAATTGAGGAGATGGTGTAGAGATTTCCCATTTACTCCCTACCTCCACAGGCACAGCCTCTTCCACTGTCAACATCCCCCACCAGAATGGTACGTTTGTTAACCAACTGATGACCTTAACACTGACACATCATAATTACTCAAAGTGTATAGGTTACATTTGAGATGGTGTTGTACATTCAATGGGTCTGAACAAGTGTATATTGGCATGTAGCCATCATTTTGGTGTCATACAGAGTATTTTCACTGCCCTAAAAATCCTCTGTGTTCCGTCTACTCATTCCTATCATCAGCTCCCCCACCCTCCATCTGGCAGCCACTGATTTTTTGACTGTCTCCATAGTTTTGCCTGTTCCAGAATGTCTATAATTGGAATTGCACATTATGTAGACTTTTTAGATTGGCTTCTTTCACTTAATAATATGCATTTAAGGTTCTTCTATGTCTTCTTCATGGCCTAATAGCTGATTTCTTTTTAGCACTGAATAGTATTCCATTGTCTGGATGTAGTAGAGTCTATTTATCCGCTCACCTTCCGAAGCACATCTTGGTTGATTCCAAATTTTGGCAATTATGAATAAGACTGCTATAAACATCCATGTGTAGGCTTTTGTGTGGACATGGTTTTCAACTCGTTTGGATAAATGCCATGGAGGGTCTTTGCTGGATCATATACTGAGAGTATGTTCGGTTTTGTAAGAAGCTGCCAAACTGTCACCCAAAGTGGCTTGTACCATTTTACATTCCAACCAACAACAGATGAGAGTCTCTGTTGTTCCACAGCTTTGCCAGCATTTGATGGTGTCGGTGGTCTGGATTTTGGCCATTCTAATAGTTGTGTAATTGTGTCTCATTATTGTCTTAATTTGCGATTCCCTGAGGACGTATGATGTGGCACATCTTTCCATATGCTTGTTTGCCTTCTGTATATATTCTTTGGTGAGGTGTCTATTAAGGTTTTTGGTCCATTTTTTTTTAACTGTTTTTTTTGTCTTACTGTTGAGATTTAAAAGTTTGATGTATAGGGGGGCGCCTGGGTGGCTTGGTGGGTTGAGCCGCTGCCTTCGGCTCAGGTCATGATCTCAGGGTCCTGGGATCGAGTCCCGCATCGGGCTTTCTGCTCAGCAGGGAGCCTGCTTCCCTCTCTCTCTCTGCCTGCCTCTCCGTCTACTTGTGATTTCTCTCTGTCAAATAAATACACAAAATCTTTTAAAAAAAAAAAGTTTGATGTATAGGGAACAATTCCTTATCAGATGTGTCTTTTACAAATATTTCCTCCTAGTTGGTGACTTGTTTTCTTATTCTCTTAACACTGTCTTTGAGGGAGCTGTTTTTAATTTCCATGAAGCCCAGCTTATCAATTATTTCTTTCATGGACCATGATACAATTAATATTGTCTGTCAAAGGTCATTGCTACAGCAAAGGTCATCTAGGCACTCTCTTATGTTGTCCTGTAAGAGTTTTAAAGTTTTGCATTTTACATTTAGATCCATTTTGAGCTAATTTTTGTGACAGCTGGATGGTCTGTGCCCAGACTGCTTTTCTTTCTTTCTTTCTTTCTTTCTTTCTTTCAATTGCTCCAATTTCTTAAGCATCATTTATTGAAAAGACTGTCTTTTCTCCATTGTTTTTCCTTTGCTCCTTTGTTGAAGATCAGTTGACTATCCATACGTGAACAGCACCTGTGTTTTGAAAAGGGCCCGTTGGGGATTCTGTGAACACCCTTCAGGAACTGCAAAGAAAATTCTCACCAATAAGGACCTAGTGAAAAATAGTTGCTCACAAGTAAGAGAATCATAGAAAAGAGGAACGTTCACTGTTTCACTGAAGTCAAATTTGGAATATTTCAGGGCATAAAAAATAGATACAGTGATGCTATATGCTAGATGTAATGAAATTGAGCAAATCTAAGAGCATAAGTTTTATGGGTTATTCTTGGTGTCATCTTTAAAGAATTACATAAGGTGCATTGAAATATTCTTCTGATGAGAGATAAAGGCCTTAGAAATCCAAACATGCATTTTATTCCCTTTCAGGCCCAGTAAATGGGAAGCAGGTTTCAACCACATACAGAATTTAATATGCACAGAGCTGCCTTCACTCCCTGGAGGCAAATCTAGTTTCTGGTTGAAATCATGTCCCCATTGTAGCTGCTTCTGTTCTGCTTATTGAAAGAGCTCTTGCCATGATGGTACATTCTAAAATAGGGTCCTTAAGAACTGAATCAGTCAGACAAAAGTCGTAGAGGTAGAAAAAGAAGTAGGTAGAAAAGCCCTTGTGAAAAATGAAGATGAACACCAACTCTTGACCTATTTCCCATAAACCTTCTTCTTCTGGAGACTGCATCTCATTTTTAGTTTAAACATTTGTAGAATAGTGCTCTAAGTTTTTCGAGTATAAGAACCAGCTACATGAGTTGGCACATTTGTTACTGGCCCATTTGTAGATAGTCAAATGGACACCAAGGAACGGAGAGGGAGGGTGATGTTCTTAGGGGTAATAATGATGTGCTCATGTTCCAAGCTTTTCATATCTGTTGCTGTCATTATAGCGTCCTAACAAAGTCATAAGTGCAAATGATTGTGCCTAACAAAGCGCTTCCGCAATGACATCAAAGACTAATATCTTTTATATTCATTCAGTGCTTGAGATGAATGAGCTTTTCAGTGTAATGAATTTGGAAAATATTCTAAAGCTGATTACTGGAAAAATCAGAAACACAGGTAATTCCCAGAAACTTCACAAGTGTAGAACAATATAGCTTTCAAATATTTTACAGTATGAAAAATCTTACCTTATAGTTTTTCCTCAGCCTGGAACTTTTCCCTAGTAAACTTACATTTTTCCAGTGTTAAGAGTGTCTGGTAAATTTGTTATCAGGTGATGTTGAGTACTGAATTGATATCGGAAGGCATTACATAAATTTCCACCAAAATCTCCATACAACTTCGTGAAGCTGAATTAATGTCTTTCAGGCCATGAGTTTGATTCTAATTATGCAATGGTTAATAGTCCTCTGTAGACAACATCTATGAAAAGATAAAAGTTATTATCTTTCATAACCAAAATGACATTAACAATGTTATTATGATATTTGTGAGGCATTTCTAATATTAAATCAGTACTCATGACATCTGGGGAAATAAAATACTTTAAACTGCTATAGGTTGTCCACTGAAAGTGGATGTTCCCCCCAAATGTTAAACATGGCTCACGAACATTCTCTATATTGAACTCATTCTTGTTTAAATTGAATTTCAGTCACAATCTTAGAGGGGTTAGGTCACATGTTCTCAGAGATTTGAACCCATAACCCTTAAAATGATAAATAAGGGAAATGAGGAACACCCTGTCATTTTTACATTGACTGGGAATTATCTGCTTATCATTAACACTCTTGACTTACATTCTATGACAATGATCTGAGTGAGATCTCATCATATGGGATTCGCCAAAAATCCAGGTCCAGAGACTTTTTTCATTAGGCTCAGAAGGACACAACATAGTGTTAAGAATGATTTCATAGCAAGATTTAGCATATTCTATCATCTGATTCATGCTCTGAAGTTAACTGGATGACTATGTGCTTACAGTTGGACAGTTTATGAATGGAGTAGAATGCATAATACTGCCTGCTTCAGCTTCAAGGCATCCTCTTCCTGGAATGAAAACCATTCCTAGACCAGAGGGAATAAAACATAGTAAAATCCATAGTTCATGTTGTTGCTACAGCTAGTTAATGCTATTATCTACCCGGAACATGTACACAGCATTTCTTTCTGTGTGTGGTAGCAGTGATGGTGAGTTTTGGTGAGTTTCCATCCCTCCAGCTCCACTTGGTGTGCTCAGCTTACCCAGATGCTGAGTCAATCCTGGCCCAATCAGCCAGACTCTCTCTAAGCCACGAGGGGGGCTGCATGGGTGAGGAGGGGGAGGAAGGCAGTGGTGAGTTCTGGAGCCATCAACCCAGTGCTGGAGCATCCCTGGGGTGACTCTGGGTGCACTGAGCTGTGGTCATTTTCTGAGCCTCCTTCGCCTTTGCCCATGAGTCAGGATAGACCAGTGGTTACAATCCCGCCTCTGGAATCAGAATCCCAGCTCTAAAGCTCAACTCTTCTTGTTACTGTGTGACCTGGGCAATTTACTTCACTTCTTCAGCACTCAGTTTCTCTTTCTGGGTGCAGATAAGTGTAGTTCCTTTTCCTGACTTACTGGATTATGGCCATCCTATGCTTCAGTTTCCTTTTTTGCAAAATGGTGTTAATAGGACTTTACGTCTCAGGTCATGTGAGTATTAAATGAGTCTAACCATTAAATATGCATGGTGCATGTTACAACATAAGTGATAGCTATTGTTAATTGTTAAAGGGATTAAGTAAAATAAGGAATATAAAGCAGACCGTGAATGTTCGAAATGTTAATTGCTTAAGCTTTTGTTTTGGATCCTGATGTCCATGCAACTCCTGTTGGGGGACTATAGCTCTCTACCAATCCCAGCAAGCTGGGAGTGGGCTCCGATAATCATACTCCCTCTTCCTGATCCCTTCCTAGAGGCTCAACTCTGCCCCAGTCAGTACCTGGAGACCCCAGAGCCACAGTACTTACTGCCTACTATCAAATTTGGGGGCTGACTATATCTCAAGATTCTGCTACTGTGTCCCACTCTCTCCTCCCCATCCCCTTGTATGTTGATGCTTGTTTGTATCAATGTTAAGTTTGCTATACCTATGTTTGAACTGTGTGGTTTGGATGGTGCAGACCTCCCTGGCCAAGGACACACAGATATATCCTCTCTGATCAGCTAAACCAGCCTCACATCTTCCTCCACCAGCCTTCCTCTTCCATCCCAGCACACCCTGCAGGCACGCTCCCTTGAAATAGTACAATTCCAGCCATCAAAATAAGGCAATATGCCACCTGAACAATTTTTAAGGATACAGTTCAGTGGGATTGTGTGCATTCACGTTGTTGTACAAATATCACCACCATCCAACTCCAGACTCTTCATTTTGCAAAACTGAAACTCTATACCCATGAAACAACTCCTCATTTCTCCCCTTCCCCCAGCCCCTGGTAACCACCCTTCTACTTTCTGTCTATCTGAGATCTCTCACATACACGGAATCATACAGTGTCGTTATGTGACTGGCCTATTTCACTTAGCATAATGTCTCCAAGGTTTATCCATGTTGTAGCATGTTAGGATTTTCCTCCTTTTTTAAGGTTGAGTAATATCCCATTGTATATGTGCACGAACCCATGTATGTGTATACCATATTTTCTTTACCCATTCATTTGTTGATGGACACTTTGGTGGCTTTCACCTCTTGATTATTGTGAATAATACTATTACAAACATGAGTGTACAGATATTTCTTCAAGACCCTGCTTTAAATTCTTTTGGGTATATATCCAAAAGTGGACTTGCTGAATCATATAGTGATTCTGTTTTTAATTTTTTGAAAAACTGCCATCCTGTATTTGAGGGAGAACTTTTTTTCGTAAAGGTTATCTTCAAGTTATTTTATTCCATGTTTCGCTTTGACATGAGTTGTAGAACTACAAATTTATTCCTACCATCCAGATTTCAGCTTAGATGCCGATACTTGAGCTCCACCTTAATTTTAATTTTAATTTTCGTGATCATTTCTTGATGGAAGAATTTTGGTCGTAAAAACCTAAATATGCTGAAGGAAATATTAAAATGCTACATCAAGAAGAGAGGAGCCACTAGGACATCTGGAAATCATTAGCATCAATCAAGAAATTGTTGCCTTACAAATATTGCTATGAGTATTCCTTGTTAGTTATAAAAACTAGCTATCTGGGAGAAGGAATGAAAAGGTAGTTTTGCTGAGTAAAGTGTAATTAGCTTAGACCCCAAGGAGAGCAGATGTTAGCTTTCATTTCTTAAATACCAGACTGCAAAGTTTTGTATTATGCTATCAAATTGTGATAATCCAGGCGCAGCACTGCCAGCTTTGTTCTCAAGCTTAATTCCAAGGGGGAAAGCTCTACCACCTGGGGTCTCATGGTGACACATAGCCTAATGAGAAGCATGTGGTAATGGGAAGGCACAGAAACAGAAAGTCCATAGAGAGGAGGAGTTTTTGAGTTCGTGGGGGAAAACACCCTATGTCCATCTGGGATGAAGCCAATTGATAACGAAAATCCACCACTTTATTGTCTCTCATCAGAAATTGATCTGAAATTTCATCATACCATCGAAGTGAGGTACTCCCTACAAAGAAAGACTGGTGGGTTTTACCCTCCTTAGTGGTTTCCTACACCTACAGGGGAATTTTAGGTTCACATCAAGTTTTGTTAACTCCTTGGATATTTTATTCTGAGGAAAAGAAGAAGATAGAGGGTGAAACCTTTCCCAGTTTCTGGTGAATATATATTTTTAAAATCCCAACTTCTAAAACAAATGAATGAATTTTCGAATGGCTTTGTAACTCTTCGACCTTAGATAAAGACCTTTAGAATTAATTTTTCATAGGAGAAAGATGACCAAATGGAAAATATTTCTGTTAAAATGGCTTGTAATACAATAAGCCATTAGCTTGGTTAGGCTCTGGATGGAGGAAGACATCAGTGAAAAATTTTGGTTGCAATGTGGGCTTACATTCAGTTTTTAGTGGCTCACCAGATCAATGCACAACGTTGATGCAGAATCTCAAAACTCAGCCCCAGAACATGCACAGCCCCGTCATCTCTCCTGGCAGTTTCTTTTCTACAGAGAAGATCTAAGGGACATTGGTGGTCAGAGATTGGTGGTCAGATCTAAGAGACATTGGTGGTCGAGAGAGATTTCACAAAGGACTTTTATTTGACATTTTAATTCTCAGAGATGCAAACTGAATATTAAATAGTCTAAGTACTAAGGATATTGGCAAAACGTGTTTTGTAGTATATATATTCGTCAGCTCACCGGTTCTATTATGCTAAAATACTAGAAGAAAGGGGTGCTGATTTCTGTTTTGGGTAGTTAGTGCCGGTTCTCAAGCATCAGATGGAAAACATTCACGGCGTTTTACCTGCAGTTACCAAGTTAAATCGAAAAATGAAGGATTAAATGAAGGATTGTTGTTGGTTTTTGCCTATTCCATCTTAAAAAGTTGGAATTCCACCGTTAGGTTGGTTTTACATCTTTAGTGCTTCCCTCACATCATACTTCACTGGGGGTCTAGCTAGAACCATCCTTTTAATAACTGCTGAGCCCATCAGAGGGAGGGCCATCTGTGGACTGCTTATGCAGCCTCATGTAGCCACTGCCTGAGCGAACCTCACAGACCTCGTGGTCTTCTAAGCTGCTTGTTGATTGACCAGCCACTTAAAAGTATTTATTGTGAACCTGCTCTGTACTAAACACTATGCTGGATGAACATAAGAAGAACAGAGGAGGAACCTCGCCTGCCGCAGGGAGCTGGGGGTGGACAGATATTAAGCAAATAACCCGAGCATTGAAATCACACCCTTCGTTAAGTGCTTTGCAAGAAGAGTTTGGGATGCTACGGAAGTCAAAAGCAGGGTTGTCCAGGGCAGGTAACGGACTAGAGAGTGAACACCAGTTGGGAAGCCCAGGAAAAAAGGCCGGTGTGTTGTGTTAAGGGTTTTGGAATATAACTCTTCTTGAGCTGTTTGCATCTTTAAGGTGAATCTCCTGAATGGAAAGTCAGAGGCTTGGAGGTACTCCAGGACAGGACAGCCGTCTCTCTGTACCCTTGCCCACAGGTCTCTATCCTACCTTCTCAGGCCACCTGAAAAGCATTGCATCTGCCCTTCTAAAGGTCACCCTAATCTGCTCTAGACCCAGGTTTTTTAAAAATCCCTTTTATATCCTTAACATACTTGGATGCTTAAGGTCTGTTTTCAGTTTTAGACTGAATTGTTACTGGGAAAAGCATTGAAGGGAGGACTGTGGAATCTCATAATATCAGAATTATTTTTCCTGGTGAGGCTTATTTCTCATTGTGGTTAAAAAAAAAAAAAAAACTAAACTAACATAGAATTTACCGTGCTAACCATTTTAAGTGCACAGTTCAGTAGTATAAGTACATGTACATTGATGATGACAAATCTCCAGAAGGCTTTCCATCCCTGAGAAAACTAAACTCTGTCTCCATTAAACAAGAACTTCCCACTCCCCCTCCCCCACTCTCTGGTGACCACTATTCTACTTTCTGTCTCTATGAATTTCACTCCCAGAGGTCCCTCATGGAAGTGGAATCATAAAGTATTTGTCCTTTCCTGACTGACCTGTTTCACTTAGCTGGCGAACTTAGTTTACCTGCTACAGCCTGTATCAGACATTCACTCCTTAGGAAGGCTGACTAGTCTTCCATTGTTGGTATCTAGATCCCATTTTGTTTATCCATTCATCTGTCTCTGGGCTTCTGGATTTCTTCCACCTCTTGGCTATTGTGAATAATGCTGCTATGAAGGTAGGTAGACTGGCTGTGGTTTTTAAACGGTAATAGGCTGGAGTGATTTTTCACCCGTACGGATAAAAGGAAAAGATAGAAATAATTGTGGGTGAAGAGACTCAGGAAACATGAGTGTGAGATAAAACTGTATCTGGTCTTGGTGTAAATTTGGGCAAGACCTGTCCATCTTTGGGCATTTGTTTCCGCATTATGAAAGCACAGGGTTGCCCTCCATGTCTAAGGCTTGCATGAGATCTTCACCACCACTGGGAAGGTCTCCTATACTGGGAGCAAATTAATGGTTGGATTAATATGGATGCCATATAATATATTTTATTAATTGCGCTGTCCTAGATCTTTAAGCGGCCTCATGCACATGTGGAATTTCATACTTAATCGTCTCATCCTGAAAGAGAAGGGGAAATTAAGGTCAGCAACTTTCCAAAGGAATTCAGAAGGAAAAAAATAGGAGGCTTTTTCTATGTGGAAACCTATGAAAAGAATGCTAAGTGCTCTCCTTAGCTTCCCCTTGTAAAGTGACACACGCTTAAGAGGGTCTGTCTAATAGTAAAGCAATTTTCATTGGAATATAAGTGGAATCCTTTGTCTCTGTCAAATGCAATTTAGGGAAATGGCTACAAAAAGCCCGTATTTCGAGCACATTACCGTCCTAGCTGTAGTCCCAGCTAGGATCTTCCTCGCCTCAGAATTGTGTGAAATACTGCCTGAACATTTGAATGATTGTAAAAACCTAAATCTAACCTCCTCATGACCCAGAATATTGGCTCTCCATCCCTTTTCACATGTTATAAGTGAAATACAGAGCAAACCATCTTTCCACATGTCCCCAGAAACTCCTATTTTGTCTTTTTTTTTTAAGCATTTATCCCTTAAAGACGGTCTATATGCTCATTTACTAAGAATCTGGCATGACAGTTTCCTGTCAAAAGCACTCTGTAAATACACATAAAGAGGGGCTTCTTTCAAGAGAAAATATTCCAGGGGTTGACATGGTCTACTGCAAAGATGTGAAATATCAAGGAAGCCAGGGTTATTTGGTTTGTATGTTAACTCTCCGTTTATAGAAGGTTTTGGTTTACCAAATAAGCTGGGGAACACCCAGTGTGAATATAATATAAATAATGATAACTGTTTTAGTGTAGGAATGCCCCAAAGAGTGTACAGAACATAATTATACCAAAAAAGCTTATCTGAAATTCAAATTTAATTGGATATCCTGTATTTTTAAAAATTTTTATTAAAATTTATTTTAATACTATGTATTATTTGTTTCAGGAGTACAGATGTGTGATTCATCAGTCTCATGCAATTCATAGCACTCACCATAGCATATACCCACCCCAATGTCCATCACCTAATCACCCCATCCCTCCCACCCCAGCTCCACTTCCCAACCTTCAGTTTCTTTTCTGAGACCAAGAATCTCTTAAGGTTTATCTCCCTCCCTGGTCCTATTTTGTTTCATTTGTCCCTCCCTTCCCTCTCATGACACCCCACCCTGCCTCTCAAATTCCTCATATCAGAGAGATCATATGGTAAGTGTCTTTCTCTGATTAACTTATTTCGCTTAGCCAAATACCCTCTAGTTCCATCTATGTCATTGCAAATGGCAAGATTTCCTGTTCTTTTTTTTTTAATGGCTGCATAGTATTCCGTGGTATATATATATACCACTTCTTCTATATCCATTCATCTATTGATGGACATCTATGCTTTTTCCGTAGTTTGGCTATTGTGGACATTGTTGCTATAAACATTTGGGTGCACGTGACTTTTTGGATTACTACATCAGTACCTTTGGGGTAAATAACCAGTTGTGCAATTGCTGGGTCATAGGGTAGCTCTATTTTCAACTTTCTGTGGAACCTCCATACTGTTCTCCGGAGTGGCTGCACCAATTTGCATTTCCACCAACAGTGTAGGAGGGTGCCCCTTTCTGTGCATCCTCACCAACATTTGTCATTTACTGACTTGTTAATTTTAGCCATTCTGACTGGTGTAAGGTGGTATCACACTGTGGTTTTCATTTGTATTTCCCTGATCCCCAGTGATTTTGAGCGCTTTTCCATGTGTCTGTTGACCATATAGATGTCTCCTTTGCAGAAATGTCTGTTCATGTCTTCTGCCCATTTCTTGATTGGATTATTTGTTCTTTGGGTGTTGAGTTTGATAAGCTCTTTATAAATTTTGGATACTAGCCCTTTATCTGTCTTTGCAAATATCTTCTCCCATTGTGTTGGTTGTCTTTTGGCTTGTTGACCGTTTCCTTTGCTGTGCAAAAGCTTTTTATCTTGATAAAGTCCCAATGGTTCATTTTTGCCCTTGCCTACCTTGCCTTTGGTGATGTTTCTAGGAAGAAGTTGCTGCAGCTGAGGTTGAAGAGGTTGCTGCCTGTGTTCTACACAAGAAGGATTTTGATGAATTCCTGTCTCACATTGAGGTCTTTCATCCATTTTAGCATATTTTTGAACATGGTGTAAGGAAATGGTCAGTTTCATTCTTCTGCATGTGGCTGTCCAATTTTCCCAACACTGTTTGTTGAAGGGACTTTTTTCCATTGGGCATTTTTTTTCTTGCTTTGTCGAAGATTAGTAGACCATAGAGTTGAGGGTCCATTTCTGGGCTCTCTATTCTGTTCCACTGATCTATATGTCTGTTTTTGTGCCAGTATCGTACTGTCTTGATGATTATAGCTTTGTATTAGAGCTTGAAATCCGGAATTGTGATGCCACCAGCTTTGTTTTTCTTTTTCAACATTTCAACATTCCTCTGGTCTTTTCTGGTACCACATAAATTTTAAGATTATTTGTTCCATTTCTTTGAAAAAAGTTGATGGTATTTTGCTAGAGATTGCATTAAATGTGTAGATTGCTCTAGGTAGCATAGACATTTTCACAATACTTGTTCTTCCAATCCATGAGCATGGAACCTTTTTTCCATTTCTATGTGTCTTCTTCAATTTCTTTCATGAGGATTTTACAGTTTTCCAAGTACAGATTCTTTGTCTCTTTAGTTAGATTTATTCCTAGGTATCTTAAGGTTTTGGGTGTAATTGTAAATGGGATCAACTCCTTAATATCTTTTCTTCTGTCTTGTTTTTGATGTATAGAAATGCAACTGATTTTTGTGCATTGGTTTTATATCCTGACACTTTACTGAGTTACTGTATGAGTTCTAGCAATTTGGGATGGAGTCTTTTGGTTTTCCACATAAGGTATCATATCATCTCTCAAGAGTGAGAGTTTGACTTCTTCTTTGCTAATTCTTATGATTTTTATTTCTTTTTGTTGTCTGATTGTTGAGGCTAGCCTTCTAATACTATGTTGAGTAGCAGTGGTGATAGTGGGCAGCCCTGCCATGTTCCTGACCTGGGGAAAATCTCTCAGTTTTTCCCCACTGAGAATGATATTCACTGAAGGTTTTTCATAGATGCCTTTTATGATATTGAGGTATGTACCCTCTATCCCTATACTGTGAAGAGTTTTGATCAAGAAAGGATATTATATTTTGTTAAATGCTTTTTCTGCATCTATTGAGAGGCTCATATGGTTCTTGTTCTTTCTTTTATTAATGTATTGTTTCACATTGATTGATTTGTGGATGTTGAATCCACCTTGAAGTCGAATAAATCCCCTTAGTCATGGTGAATAATCCCATTAATGTACTGTTAGATCCTATTGGCTAGTATTTTGGTGAGAATTTTTGCATTCATGTTCATCAGAGATATTGGTCTATAATTCTCCTTTTTAATAGGGTCTTTGTCTGGTTTTGGGTTGAGGTAATGCTGGCCTCATAAAACAAGTTTGGAAATTTTCCTTCCATTTCTGTTTTTTGGAACAGTTTCAGGAGAATAGGTATTAACTTTTCTTTGAATGTTTGGTAGAATTCCCCTGGGAAGCTGTCTGGCCCTGGGCTCTTGGTTTTTGGGAGGTTTTTGATGACTACTTCAATTTCCTTATGGGTTAAGGGTCTGTTCAGGTTTTCTATTTCTTCATTGTTCAGTTTTGGTAGTTTATACTCTCTAGGAATGCATCATTTCTTCCAGATTGTCTAATTTGCTGGCATATAGTTGCTCATAATACATTCTTATAATTGTTTTTATATCTTTGGTGTTGGTTGTCATTTCTCCTCTTTCATTCATGATTTTATTAATTTGGGTCCTTTCTCTTTTCTTTTGGATCAGTCTGGACAGGGGTTTATCAATCTTATTCTTTCAAAGAACCAGCTCCTAATTTCGTTGATCTGTTTTGCCATTCTTTCGGTTTATATTCATTGATTTGCTTTGATCTTTATTATTTCTCTCCCCCTGCTGGGTTTAGGCTTTCTTTCTTTGCTGTTCTTTCTCCAGCTCCTTTAGGTGTAAGGTTAGATTGTGTATTTGAGAATTTTCTTGTTTCTTGAGAAGGGCTTGTATTGCTATATAATTTCCTCTTAGGCCCATCTTTGCTGCATCCCAAAGACTTTGTTGTGTTTTCATTTTCATATGTTTCCATGAACTTTTAAAATTCTTCTTTAATTTCCTGGTTGACCCATTCATTCTTTAGTAGGATCCTTTTTAGCCTCCATGTATTTGAGTTCTTTAAAACTTTTCTCTTGTGATTAAGGTCAAGTTTCAAAGCACTGTGGTCTGAAAATATGCAGGGAATGTTCTCAATCTTTTGGTACCAGTTGAGACCTGATTTGTGACCCAGGATGTGATCTATTCTGCAGAATGTTCCATGTGCAGTAGAGAAGAATTATTCTGTTGCTTTGGGATGGAATGTTCTGAACATGTCTATGATGTCCATCTGGTCCAGTGTGTCATTTAAAGCCTTTATTTCCTTGTTGATCTTTTGTTTAGATGTTCTGTCTATTTCAGTGAGGGGGGGTGTGTTAAAATCCCCTACTATTATTGTATAATTATGAACGTGTTTCTTTGATTTTGTTATTAATTGGCTTATATAATTGGCTGCTTCCATGTTAGGGGCATAGATATTTAAAATTGTTAGATATTCTTGTTGGACAAGCACTTTAACTATGATATTATTATCATTTTTGCTTTAAAATCTAATTGGTTTGATATAGGGATTGCCACCCCAGCTTCCTTTTGATGTCCATTTGCATGGTAAATGGTTTTTGCACCCACTCACTTTAAATCTGGAGGTGTCTTTGGGTCTAAAATGAGTTTCTTGCAGACAGTATGCCAATTGGTCTTGTTTTTGTTTTGTTTTGTTTTGTTTTGTTTTGTTTTTATCCATTCTGATATCCTGTGTCTTTTGATTTGGGCTTTTAGCCCATTTAAATTAAGGGTAACAATTAAAAGATGTGAACTTAGTACCATTTTATTGCCTGTAAGGTGACCATTAATGTATATTGTCTCTGTTCCTTTCTGGTCTATTTTACTTTTAGGCTCTCTCTTTGCTTGGAGTAACCCTTTCAATATTTCCTGTAGGGATAGTTTGGTGTTTGCAAATTCTTTTATTTTTTATTTGCTCTGGAAGATTTTTATTTCTCCTTCTATTTTCAATGACGGCCTAGCTGGAAATGGTATTCTTGCCTGCATATTTTCCTTGTTTAGTGCTCTGAATATATCATGCCAGTCCTTTCTGGTCTGGTAGGTCTCTGTGGATGGGTCTGCTGCCAATATAATATTTCTACCATGGTATGTTACAGACCTCTTGTCCCAAGGTACTTTCAGGATTTTCCTTTTGTCACTGAGACTTGTAAGTTTTACTATTAGATGATCAGGTGTTGACTTATTTTTATTGGTTTTGAGGGGGGTTCTCTGTGCCTCCTGGATTTTGATGCCCATTTACTTCCCCAAATTAGGATAGTTCTCCTCTGTAATTTGTTCCAATATACCTTCTGTCCCCCTCTCTCTTTCCTCTTCTTCTGGGATCCCAATGATTCTAATATTGTTTAATTTTATGGTATCACTCATCTCTTGAATTCTCCCCTCATTATCCAGTAGTTGTTTATCTCTCTTTTTCTCAGCTTCTTTATTCTCCATCATTAGTTTCTATATCACTAATTCTCTCTTCTGCCTCATTTATCCTAGCAGTAAGAGCCCTCAATTTTTTTGCATCTCATTAATAGCCTTTTTTACTTCAAATTGGTTAGATTTTAGTTCATTTATTTCTTCAGAAAGTGATTCCCTAGTATCCTCTATGCTTTTTTGAAGCCCATCTAGTATCTTTATAAATGTCATCCTGAACTCTAGTTCCTATATCTTCCCGATGTCCATATTGATTAGGTGCCTGGCAGTTGGTGCTGCCTCTTGTTCCTTTTTTTTGGGGGGGGGGTGAGTTTTTCCATTTTGTCATTTTGTCCAGAGAAGAATAGACGAATGAGAGAACAAATCCTAAAAGGGTAAAAAGGACTCCAGAAAAAGTATACACTAGACGAATCAGAAGAGACCCACAACCAGAGGGAGAAGAAAGGAAAAAAAGAAAAAAAAAAAAAAAAGAATATGATCAGGATGTTGAATAGGACAGAGCAGCCCAATAGATTTTGGGTGTATTTTGGTCTGTTAGAAGAAACTGCCTCCCAAAATTTTAAAGAAGGAAAAAAAAATATATATATATATATATATATATATATATATATATGTGTGTGTGTGTGTGTGTGTGTGTGTGTGTGTGTAAATATGATGAAGGGATGGAATACGAGTATAAAGATGAAAATTTAAAAAGATTTTTAAAAAGGAATTGATAGGGGCGCCTGGGTGGCTCAGTGAGTTAAAGCCTCTGCCTTTGGCTCAGGTCATGATCCCAGGGTCCTGGGATCGAGCCCCACATCAGGACTCTGTGGGGCTCTGCTCTGCTCAGTGGGGAGCCTGCTTCCCCCTCTCTCTCTGCCTGCCTCTCTGGCTACTTGTGATCTCTATCAAATAAATAAATAAAATCTTTAAAATAAATTAGAAAAAAGGAATCAATAAGAAGTTGGTTGAAAAAAGAAAAAAAATTTAAAAAAAGGGAGAGAATGTGATCAGGCAGGAGACTAGAACAAAGCCATACACTAGATTTAGGGTATATTTTGGTCTGTTAGAAGAAGCTGTATCCCAAAATTTTAAAGAAGGAAAGAAAAAATGCTAACACACACACCCACAAAATAAGGTTAAATACAATGAAGGGATAGAACATGACTGTAAAAATGGAAATTAAAAAAGATTTTTAAAAAGGTTTTGATAAAATGTTTAAAATAGGAAAGAGGAAAAATTTAAAAAAAAAAAAAAAGGGACACCTGGGTGGCTCAGTCGGTTAAGCTGCTGCCTTCGGCTCAGGTCATGATCTCAGGGTCCTCAGATTAAGTCCCGCATTGGGCTCCTTGCTCAGTGGGGAGCCTGCTTCTCTCTCTGCCTCTGCCTACTTGTTTCTCTCTCTCTCCCTCTCTCTCACACACACAAATAAATAAATAAATAAATAAAATCTTTAAAGAAAATAAAGAAAACTTTAAAAAGAACCTTTGAAAGACCAAAGAATGTTGGGGGGAAAAGCCATGAATTCTATGTGCTGTATTCCTGTAACTCTGAAGTTTTGTAGTTCTCATTGATCAGTGAGCTTGGTCTTGGCTGCATGTTCTTGCTGATCTTCTGGGGAGGGGCCTGCTGCAGTGATTCTCAAATGTATTTGCCAGAGGCAGAATTGCACCGCCCTTGCCAGGGGTGGGGCTAAGTAATCTGCTCAGGTTTGGTCTCAGAAGCTTTTGTTCCCTGAATGCTTTCCGTAGAGGTTTGAAGGATGGGAATGAAGATGGCGGCCTCCCAATCTCCAGCCTCAGAGAAGCCAGAACTCAGGCTCCTGCTCTTCAGTGTGCCCTCAGAGAAAAGCAGTCACTCCCTCCCATCTCCCTGGTCTCTGGCTGCACTCCGTGCTCACCCAGCCTGTGACCATACATTTCTGTCTCTGGCACACAACCCTATTTGGAGTCTCCAAACCCAGCATATTCCTGCCATGTGCTTCTATTCCACTACTCCTAAGAAAGTCTCCCAGTTCTGCCGCTTGTGAGGTCGCTCACAAAGAGCAATGGCAGGACTGTGCCGTGGATCACAGTTTATGGCAACCCTGAGCTGAGAGCCCATTGCTTGGCTCCCTCTTTAAGACCAGCTTCCCTGCTCTGATACCTGGGAGCTCTGCCACACTCAGGCAATCTTTCTGTGACCCCACAGGTCCTGAGACTGCACTGTCCTAGCGAGTGTTCACGACAACCTCCACAACCTCCACCCCCCCACCCCCCTGCTTAGCCTCTGGAGCAACATCCCTCAGTGGAGCCGACTTCTGAAAGTTCTGATTCTGTGCTCCGCTGCTCCACCACTTGCCAGGAGCCAGCCCCTCCCCCCACCATCTCTCTTCCTATATATTGCCTCGGATTCGCTTCTCCCACCTCATACCCTACAGAAAGTGGCCACTTTTCTGTTCCTAGAATTGCTGCTTTTTTTCTCTTTGATCTCCCATTGAGTTCATGGGTGTTCAGAATGGTTTGATAGCTATCTAGCTGAATTCCTGACAGAAGACAAAACTTAGGTATCCTGCTCCTCCACCATCTTGCTACTCCCCCATGGACATCCTCCTGTATTTTTATTTGCTGAATCTGGAAATCCTAAATAGACTAGTATAAAACTATATAGTAGATTCGTTCAGTTTCAAAAACATCAGAACACTTAAGAGAAGGGGATTTATTATCTAAGAGGCTCTCACAAATACATATTATGGTCATCTAAACTATGTTTTATTGATTGAAACACAAAACTGTAGCTATCCATGACTTCTGTATCAATTTAAATATAAAAGCTCTTTTTTTCAAGTAGCTGGAAATTAGAGTGCGGTGGATAAAAATAAATATGCCCCCAGTACTAAAAAATATAGCCAGACTAAGTGCAATAAAAATCAGGTAGCAGACTTGAAAGAATTGGTCTAGATTCTGTTTCCTTTTATTTTTATGGAAAATCTGCACTTGTGGACTAACTCTGAGCACAACTACTGAAGACAGATGTTTCTGTTCTATTAGCCTAGAGTTGCATAATGAACTAGAAAGAGGATAGGATGATTTTTAAATGGGGAAGATGGTTTTATTAGATGTAGAAATTTGTGGTAAATGGAATAGTTGAGGGACTAATAGAATTTTTACAAACCAATGATTTAAAGACTTTCAAAACCACCCAAAAATGTATTTCTGCTGTTACAGAAATAGCTCATGATACTTGACTTGGGCAATACCCCAAGTCCCAGCATCCTCTTCTACCTATTTGCAAGTCAACTCTTAAAAATTTGACCAGTCATACCAGCCAATGATGGGCTCACAGCCATAAGACTATCCATTAGTAATTGGTGATGAGCCAAGACTGTGCCAGGCAATGTGGGATTTCTTGGCCAAAGAATACAATTAAACCAAAAGGGGACACATTCGACGGCACAGGGCTGCATTACTGGAAAATGTGGGCTCCCAGCCTCCCAGAGAAGGAAGGGCCCTGTCCCTTTGGAGTGCCAACTTCACCGGTGGTGTGATGTTGATGGGAACAAGGTCTTCATCTTTAAATGTTTATTGATCAGCTATTTCCAAGAGAAGAAGTAGCATCTATTTTAAGCAGAAAAGGACTCTGGTCCATTTCCCCCATCTCTGAAATGAAATGACAGGCTGAAGAAGGCTGAGCCAGTAACATCTACTTCACTAGGTAGCCACTCTCATCTGATAAAACTAAAGCTAATTCCCCAGCCTAAATTGGCTTCCCACCTGGAAGTAAGATAATGAATGAATAAGATAATGAGTCTCTTGAGAGTTCTGGGAAGGTTTTGTCTTCCTCTCTGGAAGGGTGAGCAAGGGGAGTGTCCTATCATGACCTCTTTCAAAAACCTATGACTGGAGATGGGTCTCCCTCAAGTCTCCTTTCCTTAGGCCTTGGAAGAGAAAACACAACTGACTGATCATATTACATGGCTTGTCATCACCCCTGACTTCCCCTCCACTGTAAGCCTCCCGCTCACCAAGTCCTACAGGCTCTCATTTCTCCTCCCTAGTTTCTCTCAGATGCAACCCTGTCTCTCACCTTGCCACTGCCTCAGACTCGGACCCTTATCACCCCTTGCATGACCTTCCCCAACCCCCTCCTCAATGGCCTTCTTTCCACTGGCTGCTCCCACTCATATATTTACTATGGAGTTATCAAGAATTACATTTCTAATGCACTGGACCATTAGACCCACTTTATTCATGATGAGTTCAAATTACCCAGCAGGATTTTAAAAGCTTTTTACCTTTGTACTTATATTTTCTGCCACTACCCTCATTCCTGAATGCTGTGTTCCCCAAATGCGTGGCGTTCTTTTATGCACAAACTTCCCTGCCTTTTGGTACCCCTGAGAAATCCATTCTTTGAAATCCAGACCAACCACCTAAATCCCTGCAGGTACAGTTACAACTCTAAATGTTGGCCCTGCCCTCGCTCATGGTTCTTGGATAGTTTTAAAAATATTTATACCATGCTATACATCACAGGCCTTGAGAAAATGCTTGCCACAAGCAAGAAATAAACCCCGATTATTTCTTATATTTTTATCTCTTAAATGTCAGCTTGGCAGTAAGAAACATAGAGAAGAGTCTTTTTATGTATGTGCTTACTTAATTCTCCTCTGCCTTGTCCCCTTCTCCGCAAGCCCATTCCTCCCCCAGCCCCTCACTCACCTCTGGGATAAATGTCAACAAGAATGTCCTGCAGATTCTTCCAGGAGTGTCTCTGCATTTTGGCTCGACTCTGTCCCCGGCCAGGCACCAACTCACATCCCTTACCACCCCCGGCTGTGCCATCTGAGATTCAGAATCTGAGTTGGGCAGAGGGCATGGTGTCTGTTGGTGAACTAGGGAACTAGGTGGTCTAAAGCCGAGAGTGGGGGAAACCAGAGAGATTGGTGGCTGCTACAGCTTTTTGGAAGCATGGGGATGCAGGCAATGGTGGTATAGGAGCTGTGAATGACATCAGTGGCGCTGGAGACTTGGGAGTGACCCATTATGTTGCCTCCATCCCAGTCATCCTCATAAATTTTATCTTCGCATCTTTCAGCTAGGTCAGATCCAGAGCCCTCTATTCTTGTGAAATGAAAATAATTCCTTAAGGGTCGCCTGGGTGGCTCAGTGGGTTAAAGCCTCTGCCTTCGGCTCAGGTCATGATCCCAGGGTCCTGGGATTGAGCCCCGCATCGGGTTTTCTGCTCAGTGGGGAGCCTGCTTCCTCCTCTCTCTGCCTGCCTCTCTGCCTACTTGTGATCTCTCTTTGTCAAGTAAATGAATAAAAAAAAAGAAAAGAAAAAAAAAAGAAAAGAAGACCTTAAGTCACTTTTCTGAAAATTCTGTGAATTGTTTTCAAACCTGGCCTAATTGACCAGGACACAACTCTCCTTTTGGCCTCAGGCTAGCTGTTGCCTTGAGCCCAGAGTGTAAGAGATAGTCCCTACAGAGCTCTGTCTGCTGCAAAGGAAGGAAAGGAGCTGGACTCAACTTTATGAGCTTTTCCAGGGAGTAAGTTCACTGTATGTTACATGTGGCATTTTTAATGCTAAATTAACTGTCCCAAAGGCTGGAGCTGGAGCCTTTAAACACCAATAGGGAGACACATGTCCATGTAGCGGGGTCCTGGTAGGTAGCCATGCCCTGGGGCCGGGCGCAGAGGGGGGTTGCGATGATGATGAACACCTTGCCCAGCTCACGGACACAAAGGGCAGGTCTGAGAGGACAGGAGGGGAAAAGTCATGCCTGATTCTACAATGGAACCCACCCTTGCCCTCAGCCACCCGGGGTTGAGCTGGTAACCCCCGAAAACCATCACGATGGTGAGCCCTTGCCGGTGATCACACAGTTGTGTGCTTTTGTGCAGTGCCCACCTGTCCTGCAGAATCTAGAAGGGGGAACTATGGCTGCAGCTACTCTGTGAGGCTACATGGGGATTTTCCTTTGCAAGTTTAAGGGGAGAGTGGATTTCATGAATGGAGGGTAAGCTCTCTGGCTTGAAGCAAGTTTATTCAAAATTTTTATCCCCAAATTCCAGTGGGTCTGACCCCGCATGGTGTTTCCAAAATGTACTGAAACAGCGGTTTCCAGAGTAGACTCCAAGGAACCCTCAGGCCTTCAGAAGCCGCACGGCCCGCTGTGCAGTGTGACTGTGTGTGGGTCTGTTCACACATATGTGTACAGGTGTGTGTTCATGTGTGTATGTGTGAATGCATGTGGGAGTGTGTCTGTATGGATGTGGGCACATGTATTTACAGATGTGTGTCCAGGTGGGTCTGTGCACATGTGTACACAGACATGTGCTTGTGTGAGTATCAGTGTGGGTGTGTGCACAGGGGTGTGCTGGCATGTGCACGTGTGTGCATGTCTGCATGTGTGCACAGATGTGCATCCGTGTGGGTGTGTGCACAGGTGTGGTGGGTGTCCTGCAGTGGAGGGGCCGAGAAGGGAAGGACCCAAGACATGCCACTCCCTGATTTCATCAGAGCTATTACATTCAGTCACTTCACATATTTAGTTGAAAGATGCAATTTTATTTGAATTCACAGCTCTGCGGCTTAAAGGAAAAAAGAAATGAGAAGGAAGAGAGAAAAGAAGGAAGGAAAGGAGGAAGGAAGTCTGAGAAGGCAGGAGGGGAGGAAGCGAGGGAACGTGGAAAGGAGAACAGAGACCAATTTCTAAAACGAGTTTTCGCTCGCTTCCTCCTTGCAGATAAATGGCCTTCATTTCCCCTTTGGAGTCTGGTGCACTTAAGATGCCTTCTGGGCTGGGGAGGGGTGAAAAGCCCTCATCCCAGAGTCCCCAAGTGTGTTTATGCTCAGACTACCATCTAGTGATTATGGAGGCTTTGTTGCCAGCTGCACTGTACTGAGTTCCTAATTGGGGGAAGAATGACTTCTCAGCGGAGGCTCTGGGTTTGCTCTCCAGGACTAGCACAGGCTCTGGGCTGGCTTAGAGGAGCGGTAATGAAGTCATGAAGCACCATGCAGTCTGCTGGGGGCCTTCCCCCACCCATCCCAGGGGCTGTGCCTTCGTGGGGCTGAGGGCCACCTCACCTATGAAGAGGCTAGAAAGGGGGAGACTAGAAAGTGGTATCATTGAAGAATCCAAGGGCTCACAAACATGCCCCATTTGCAAGGAAAAGCTCATCAACATATTGGGCAATATGGATATTGTGAAGACTTAATCATACAAAATAGAAATTTGGAGGATTGGAAGGATAAGATTAGGGTAGAGAGTGACAGTGATTACCAAGATTTGCATAAGTGAGAGTGTCGTGATCAAAAAGAAGTGTAGAGTTTTCCTCTGGCAAGCCTTGGGTTGATGGGCACTTCTGAAGTCAGCTCTCTTCCAAGGGGAATTTACAGGACAATCAAGGCCATTTGAACCTGGAAATTCTTGCTGGCCAGTGTAGCTTCACAATGCATTTTGTTCCTTGGTACAAGCTGCCAGGGTACCCAAAGTACTGAGAACACTGTCATATAATGCACCGATGACTTTCCATTTAACAAGCTTCCTTTCCCACTAGTACTCACCCAAGCAGACAAGCTCCCCTAAGACCCACATTGGGTTACGGAAGAGAAGATTTAGTTCGCAAATTACCTGATGTACTTTGCAGACAAAGATGTCAGTTCCAGTCTTGTAATGTGCATTGACTGTGCTAATCATAATATAGACTCGTGCAAAGTAGAAAGACGTTGGTTTCTCTCCTAATTTTCACCCGAAGCTTGATTGTTTCTTACTTTTCCTTGTTATTCCTGCATGTATGTGAGAATTCATTGTTCTCCGCTCTTCCCCACCCCCAGCCCCCCAGGATATATGTCATGGCCACCATCTTGGCCTGTATCCCCAAATCTAGACCTTAAAATGAACTCAAGGAAAGATATCTCTTGGTCCTGTTCTCATTGCTTTTCCAATCCCATTCAGATCCATAGGGGGGTTTCAAACCTTCCTTGTAAGTTTTTATTGACTAGGCCTCTGAATAAGGGACTAAGCAGCCAAATAATCAATATGCCTAGACTGAGGCAAACTCACAAACGCTCCTGACTCCAAAACTCCAAGGCAGCTGGCCTAAGGGATGTGTGGCTTGGATGAATAGGGCCTGATGTTCTGTGCATTTGTCTTCCAGAGAGCAAATGTTATATTGCCCCTTTAAAAATAAGTCACAACTGTTTTTCCTATTTTTATATACCCGACAAGGGATCTGAGAGGGACAAGAATGCCACACTCCCTCATAGGGCTAGGAAACAGGGGCCAGCACCACTGAACACAGCCCTCTGTGTCTACACAAGCCCTGGAGAGGAGAAAAAGAACAGCCTTGGTCTGAGGGGGTTGTCCCCCACGGAAATCACACGCTTGTTATCAGTTAAAGATCTAAAGTGTTGTCCCATTTATTCATTTCACTGTTGCCATGATTGTGTTCAGGTCTGGGGGGAAATGGGACTCAATGCCACACACAAGTTCATCATAGGCATATAAGCAAGACAAGATCAAGCCTGAGTCTCCTGATTCCAGACCCAGCACCCTTTTCCACTACACGAGATCATCTGCCATCCAGTGAGAAGGTACACAGGAGCAAGAACTTCTTGTTTCAACTCATCAAGCACCTACCAAATGCAGGCCCAGTGTTGATTCCATGCTGGGGCATGGGGGTGGGGGTGGTGTACACCAGAGAGACAATAAGCCTCGCACCTCAGAAGTCCCCAGTTGGAAGAAGACAGGCAAGCAAAAGGGTCATTAGGTCCCATGATGGGTGCTACATCTGAGCGCAGCTATAGGTGAGGATTGGTGTGGCCTCAATCGATGAAGAGGGGTGATGGGTGGCAAAGCAAGACCCTAGCAGAGAAGAGGGCTCAAAACACAGTGCAGATAGCTTGGGGATTGGGGGACTGCATGAAGTTTCGCATGGCTTAGAGTGGAGAATCCAGGGTGGGAATGGAGTCTTGAGAGTCACATGGGTTCATCACCCAGGTTCTTCCAGGCCAGGTTGATATTAGAGTTCATATTTTCATCCTACAAGTGTGAGGGAGCCATACAGACTTAAGCAGGGGATGATCTGATGAGGATGGAGTTCTGGAGAGATCTCTCCCTGCAAGGAAGAAATCGGTACTCCTGTTGGTTTGCCACCCCCTGGAGCCTTGGAGGGCTATGCCAGGTATAGGTAAGTGTTGAAAAAGCACTAGCTAAAAAAGTAATCTGGAATTAGCCAGAAGAAATAAGGGAACTGTGATTGGCATTAGAATAGTGTACTTAAGTTTTTTTCTTTATGGTTAAAATCTTAGTTGTTAAAAAAAAAAAAGTTAAATATTTCATGTGTGTCTCTCCTTGAATGTGTACTCCTTGAGGTTGCTCCCTCACTACCCAGAACAGCAACATAAAAATGCGATAAATATTTTATAAAGTTTTATTCAGGATGCCAGTGCCTGAAAACTCTCCACCCTTGCCTACCTCTGGCTGGGAGCTTATTGGAGAGGGCCAGGGGCATAGCTTCTCCCTGGCTCACCCTCTCACTCAGAGCACTGGGCACTGCGAGACCAAGGTATTCTCCATCATGTGAAGCAGAAACAAGCTTACATATGAGCTAAGTTTTCACTCCCCACCCCCACCCGTCTGTATCTTCAAACCTAAGTACAGTCTTGGAGTTGATGAAATCATGAGATCCTGACTTCTTACTGAAGACAGTGAAGCCCAGAATTCAGAGAGTAAAGGGTATTAACAGTAGATATAGAGAGCTTTTATTTACTATTGTTATTGAGCAGCTTTCTCAAATAGGATGGAAGAATTGTGGACTGGAATACATGGAGATCACTAGAAGGAACCATCATTAAAATGAAAGCACAAAATAATCATTGAGCCAATTATTTTGCAACTACTTGTCTTTACTTCTCCATGTAGCTCTTCACAAGTTGCTGAGGTGGAAAAAAAAAATATATATATATATATTTTTTTTCATGCATATACACATCTATCTTCCTTCTTCCTTCCTTCCTTCCTTTCTTCTTTCCTTTAGCCTGCCTGCCTGCCTCCTTCCCCTTCTCTATCATGTATATATAGCTATCTATTTATATTTATCTACCTATCCATCTAACATTGGGTGGAAAAAATCTTTGGTAATCAAAATCCTTAACTTCCTAAAGAGATCTGGGATTGCACTATAATGTCTTGAGGGGTATCTGGTAACATGTAATTTCCTATGGCTTTTATCTGGTTACAAAAATGGAATCTGTCCAAAAGTTGGGGGACTTATGCTTTTATTAATATTCACCACAAAGATTGCCTTAGTTCTTATTTTGTCCCAATAATGTACCAATTGATGCTACTCTCTCCTTTTATATATTTGCAAACAAATCAAACAAGATATTTTATTTCTTAGATTAAATTGTACCTTATATATAAGGTATTACAAAATCCTTGGATTGATTTTTCTTAGTAGAGTCCTATATAACTAAGGATTTTTTTAAAATTTTAAAAACAAATTCTGTTTCTCTAAGATAATATCAAAAGTGACATAAACATCTAAGGGTTTATTTTAATGATCATTGTATATATAGAGGTCTTCATCCTAAAGTGTTCATTACACATTAATAAAATAAAATAAAAATAAAATAATCAAAATAATAAAATAATCAAAAAATAAAATAAAATAAAAATAAAATAATCAAAATAATCAAAGTTAGCAAGACTATGTCAGTTGATAGAACGGCAAATTACAAACCGCACTGCACATGGCCACAAACCAAGGTCCTCTGCATGTTGGTTAAGCCAACATGAACTCAGTGTTCTGTGATTTCCCCTATGCACAAATACGAGAAACATCTCTGAATCCCGAGGTGGGGTTTCTGTAACTCTCAGGTGGGAGGCCACCACAAGTGTGTATTCTCCAAGGCAATCAAAGGAGAAAGGAGGAGAAGCAGAATGATTTAACGTCAATTGCAGGTTGTGTACGTCCCTTCTCTAACTGTGTAATCTTCAGAGTGCTCGCAACCCAATCTGTGCCTATTTGAGTGGCTGTCATGGAACAGGAGGGAATGTCCTCAGGGCACAAAGTATTGCTGATCTGTCTCCAAAGTACCTAATAGCTTATACTGGGGGCTAGCTTTCATTTTTCACAAAGCACCTTAGTGTTGAATTTCTATTTTTCAATAGGGCCTTCTAATTGTTTAGCATTCTGTTGATTTTATAGGACCTATTGTTAACATTATTTGGTACCAGTAAGTGACAATGGTATTATCTCCACCGTGTTGTCCAGGCAACTGTCAGAACCGGAAAATAAGTACGAAGGACGTTTGCACAGCAATAAGGGTATATAGACAAGAATAATTGCAATTTACCATCACCACAAATGAATCCGTTATTAGCAAGGAGGGAATAGGCATCACAGCCCTTGATATTGAGAAGCAAATAAAGAACTGGCATGTTAAAAAGTATAATATTTACAATAGGAATTCTTTTAATAGTTCTGAGCATGAACAACTTCAGAGTCCATTTGGGAAAACATCCCAAGGATCTCAATGTTTGTTTTATAGTTGTTTTGCAACTAAATAGACTTTTATTAATAAAGGGAGGATTAACCTGAGCAAATGTGTATAGCTGTGAAAAACTCTAACTGCTTGAAATCCTTCTTAATGGTTAAAGATATTAGAAATGGTGGGCAAATTTTCAAAGGTTCAGGTCCTGGCGATGCAAGAGTTCAAGGTAGAGGTGTAACAATATTAAGTGTTAGTTATATTATCAGAATCTTATCTGGCTGCACAAGTCCTCAGTCAGAGGCTGGAAGTGGACGGACTTGTTCAGGAGCAAACCCATCTCGCTATAAAGGACAATAACACCTCTCTTTGGCTGGGAAAAGGAAATGTGAGAACACTTCATTTCAGCACTTAATCATAAAAATGCTTTGGGTTGCTTTACACTGTACTGCGGTCTCCCTGGAGACTCTGTGACCACTTCCTTCCCCTCTTCCCCTTTAGATACCCTGAAGTTCAGATGTTTATAAGCCTTGGTATGACCTCTAACACACACACAAATTCTGAAAAGAGCTAATGTACCTGATGGTTCTTAAAGGCATCAGAATTTCCGAGTCTATTTGGGCAAATGACTTTTTTCACCAGGGTCAACTTCATGCATATATTCTGAATGCATATTGTTTTACTACCTCTTTGATACACAAATATTGTCTGTAGACCAGCAGCATTCACATCATGCATGAGCTCATTAGAAATGCAGATTCTCAGGCTGCTCCTCAGGCACACTGGACCACAATCTTCATTTAAATGAGATTCACATTACATGCCTCTGAAAATTAAAGAAGCACTAGTCTTCTTGAGCTCCTAGGTGGTGTACAATTATCTATCTTGGCCACAAACACTCAACTTCACTTTCTCCTCCGGACCTTCATGTGCTGGTTAGCACACGCTTGGTTTCCTCTGGACCCAGTAACTGCAGAGAAAGCATATTCATTTCCAATCACAGACCAAGCCTTCCCTGGTTTTATTCCACTAGTTGACTAATAGAACTCTTTCCCTAGCTACATACACCTAAACCCTAATTATTTTTAATCCTATTAAAGGCACATCATGAGGTCAAGGGGATGCAGTTTCAGTGACTAGTAATTTCAACATAAATTAAATTTTAATTGTATTTCTCAAATGTCACAATGTATACACTTTTAAAAATCCCCCTTTTCTCTCACATCTACTTTCTTTATATACCACAGTCCTCCCTCTCCATTCTCCCTCACACTTCTGGAAAGCTGCTTCTTCTCGCACAGTCCTAGACTGTCTATTTCTTCCTTTTCTAACCCCCTACCCCCACACTTGCCTCAATTTTGCATCTAGAAAGACAAAGAAACTAGTTGTCCATGATGGAAATCTCCAAAGGGAGAGGGAGTGGAGGAAAGTGAAGGAACCAAGACTGCAGTCAAGAAAGTCTGGGAACACCTGTCTGATAATGACCTTCTCCGTGTCCCACATGCCCCTTCGTGTCTGTATTTCTCTCTATTAGACAGTTGGGGGCAGAAACAGCTAGCACTCATCAGATTTCAGTTCTTCTTTTCTTCTTGGACTTCAAGTTGGAAGACATTTCCCAGCCTCCTTGATTCTAGAGGGAGACACGTGATTAATTCTCACCAGTAAAATGTGAATTCAAGTGAGTGTGTCACCTCAGGGCTGAGGTATCCATGAGTGGATGTGCCTTCTCCATTTTCTTTTATTAGCTGGCTGAATGTAGAAGATGGAATAGCAGCTTGTCAAGTCCTAGAGCAATGGGTCTTCACCCAAGGGTGGGGGAGGTAGGAGAGTAGGAAGGTAGGAGGCAGTTTGGGCTCTCAGGTGACATGTGACAGTATCTGGAGACATTTCAGGTGGTCACAACTAAGAGAGGATCTTGGCGTCCCGTGGGTCAAAGCCAGGGATTTGTTAAACATCCTGTAATGCACGGGATAGCCCCCCATAATGCAGAGAGATTCAGCCCAAAATGTCACTGGTGCTAAGGTTGAGAAGCCCTATCCTAGGGGTGGTGGAGCCACTAGATGGAAGAAGCCAGGACCTTCCCACAGAGCACCCCTAAATCCAACTGCTGATACACATGGAACTGTGAAAGGAACAAGAAATACATTTCTGTGGGTAAACGCATTGAGATTTGAAGGTTCTTTGTTTCAACAGGTAGCCTACCCTTCCTGGTAATACAGAGTTCTTCTACCTAGAACTGAGATCTCTCGGTGAGGTGGTGGTCTACTGTGTAGACACACCTATGCAAGCTTTATTGGAATGGTTCATTTCATTCAGAGACTTGGAAATAAGCCCAGCATTGTTATGAGAACAGCATCTTCAACGTTTGTCATAGTCTCATGTGTTTCTGTCGTTCTGCATCAGTGCCGACTCTGGGACAGAAAGCAGGTACCTATGGTTATTAAGGAATCACAGCTACTACAATGGATCTCTCTGTAGTCTGTGGTCCCGTCCTCAGAAAAGCAAGAGGCTAATTGGTCTCAACTGCCTGCATGGAGAGGCTTTATTTGGGATAACCATCATGGCGCTGCCCCTATTTCAGCACTTGCTTAAGTGAGAAAAGGCAAATTCTTCCATGGATTCAGACTCAACATGTTCATCTTGATTTTACAAACATCATAGACCACTGAAAGAGAGGCCGTGTTATTAAGCCGGGAAATGAAGGTCTTGCTGCCATATGACCGTAACTGATGGTTGTGGACCACCAAATTGATGGGAAGAAGTCAACACCGAGTGATTTGCCTGAGCTGGAGAACAGAGGTAAAAACCCACAGAGCTCAACAGCCCACGGTGTCTTCTGCCTTCTGGTTGCCTTTGGGACTCACGTTCCCAGATCAGTTTGTAAGGCACCTTTACCAGGAATTCTGCTGCACCACGAGGCAATTAGAGAACGAGGCTTGGCAGTGTCATATTGATCTTCCCTGTTCAGATGTATAATTAGCTGTTAACATTTCATTATAATCAAGATTTTCCCGGGTTCTCTATGACCCTTGACTCATGAAGTTCCCAGACCTCCGAATGCTGTGAGTTAATTAATTTTGCTGTCTGATGTGAACATATAAAACATGGAATGTGGAGTCTTGATAATGTTCGGCAATCACAGTCTTTTTCATATTAAGTAAGCTTTATTATGAACACCAACAGAGAAGCAACTTAACAAAGTAGCTCGATCTAGTCCCAACAGAGAGGCACTGGCTGGAGGAGAAATGCTAAAAGATGTGCTGTATTTAGTTGTATGTGAATATAACTCTTGAGGGTCTTTTTATTCAAGGAGAAAGACACCAATTACTCAAAGGAGAAAAATATCCCACCGGGTGACTTTGACCAGGAATACAGTCAGGGGTCTGCACTCAGCTACTTACAGAAGTGTCAACCTCGTGTGTTGCAAGCCAGGCCCTGCTGTCAGCTCCTGGAAGGGGCAGAGCAGGTGTCAGTGAGTGACTTACCTAGGACAGAGTCCAATGATGGATTATTGAGAGCCAACGATAATATGTCATTTGAATTCAAAAATGAAATTACCAAGCGAGAGGGAGAGGCCCTTCTGGTCCTGTCCATACCCCACGTGGGTGTAGACTTCCCACCTGGTCTTCGCCCACAGCTCTGCTTTCAGCATTCTTCCACATTTGTAGCTCTGCTTCCCCCTCAGAAGGCCTGAAGTCTCAGATGCAAAAGAGCCTTGCTCTTTTTAAATTTTTTTTCAGGAAAAACTATTCTGTTGGATGACTTGGTTCAATGAGCTTTGCAACCAGACTACCCATTTCAAGTGGCCTTTTTTTTTTTTTCACATTTAAACTTTTATTGCACGCTCACTTAAACTCCAAATATTTCTCCCAATGAATGAAGGAACATACTCATCCAGAAGAATCCTAGATCCAACTCACCAGAACTGTGTAGAGGCACAAAGAGATTTAAGGCCCAAGTCGGTGGGATGCATCCCAGCGTATCATTGCTGGTGATTGTGGTCTTCTTGAAGAAGCATGGTTTCTTGAAGATTCTGTTGCAACTAGGCAAAAGACTATCATGTTTGGGTATGTTTGAGTTTTATAGCCTTGTAGAGAATTGTAGAAAATGGGCCAGCTGCAGATAGGGTAGGAAGCTGTATCTGAGGGAAGGATACACTCACCTGATTAACAAACCAGTGCATTTCATAGAGTGGGAAAGGGCTGTTTAAGAAAAGACACATCTTGGTGCTTAGGTAGCTATCACTCACTAAAACTTCAGCTTCATTTTACTTCCCACTTCCACAACCCTTTTTTTTCCATTCCTGCCTCACTGCTGGAATGCCTTCTGTGGAAATTTCCCTGACCTCATCTCCCCTCCTTAGGCATCCACTGCATATGCTTACCTCTCTGTGGACTTATGGTTTGATGAGTAGAACCTAGAAGAGTCTGGAACTCTGCCTTGGGAATCAGACCCTTTTATTTTAAATTCCAGTTTCAGCACTTAGTGGCCATATGTTCTCGGACAAGCTATTTAACTTTTCTGAGTTGTTCTCTCATTTGCAGAGTGTGGATAATAATAGTATCTACTTTATAGACTTTTTGTGTGAATTAAAATAAAGAGCGTGTGCAAAATGCTTAGCAACAGGCCTGGCACATAGCAAGTATTCTACAGACGATCATCCTCGGTGGGTTTTGCTTATGATTAGCATGACTGTCATTCTTACTACCATGAGGCTGGGCAGCTCTACCCTCACTATGTATCTGGCTGGACCCCAGCCATGCCCACTTGCCTCTCTGTTGCCAGCCTCATTTAAGCCATGATCGAGCCTCCCTTGAACACATCAATATCCTTCTGAACTGTTTTCTGCTGCCATTCCTTCTTTCCCATTTCCCATACAGCAGCCAGAGCAATTTTCTACAATTTGCTTTTATTAGATCATATGACTCCCCTGCTGAAAACCTCCATCGCAACTAGAAGAAAATCCATACTTCTTACCTAAGATCTTGGCCTGCCGGCTTCGCTGGCCTCCTGTCTGTCTCTTCAGCCGCGCCTCCCACCCACTCTGCATGGCTCTCTGTGACTCACCCGCTTGGACGGCCTGTCCCTCAGTTCTGGATTTCCTGCCTCGTTGCTTTCCCACCTGCTCTTCCCTTGTCAGGAGAGCTTTGCTCCACGTATTTTCATGCCTGTGTCTTCCTCTTGTTGGATAATCAGCTCAAGTGCCACCCTGTTGAGGGGGATTGTCTGACCATCTTGTTAAATTAGATTCAGATGTATAAAGCTGTTGATATTTGGCCATTCTTGACCTAGAAAAATGGCAACTTTATCTTATTCAACCTAGTAACTCCCCCCAATGCTCCATCACCCCATCACCACGCTGTTGATATGATTTATTTCTTTAAAATACTAGATGTTATTCCATTTGCAATTACATGTGTTTGTAGAGATTAACAAGGAATTCTATTGGAAGGTGAGTTTCAATGGGGCAGGTACTGAGCATTCCTTCTTCATTTCCAGGTCCCCAGCACTTGGCAGGTCCTCTGCAGCAATTTGTCAAGTGTATGAACAAAAGCGTGGGTAACACCGGCTTGGCATGCTGTCTTCCAGAGGGCTGGGTTCTCCTATTCCATGTTTTCCTCTCCCAGTGTATTATCAGCTCATCATAGAGGTATGAATCCATGTCAGGAGAGCAAATAGATTCTCTCTCATATAAAAATTCTTATAAATCGGTACTGCCCGTTGATGCAGTGGGTTGAGAAGGATTCTGAGATTGCATTCAGACTGACCAGAAAGAGTACCATGATTCATTAGCAGCACAATCTTCCATGGGTGAGGGACTTTCCGTTCCTCCTCTGAGGAATTTTGCTGTTTGTTGTAGGTTTTGTCAGTGTAGGTGGGGGCGGGGTCTCAGCCTCCTTTGCCCAACTAGATGGTTAGAGCTCAAGGCGCTGCCCTCTTTCTGTGAAGCAGCCATATCATCTTACTTGTATACCTTGAAGGCCACTTACTGGTACTTACTGGTATCCAGTGACTTCTACCTACCATACTTGGAAAACTTTCACTAGTATTTCTGTACTTACTGATTTTTTTCTATCTGAAGACCATCAAATATTCTAAGTCTGCAGATAATTTTTATGTGACCCCCCCTAAAATTTACTCAATAATTAGACGTTTTATACAATTACTGCTTTCTATTATTAAGATAGGGCAAAGGTCAGAAAGGACACCAGGGGGATTTTTTAAAAAAATAATAAGCTTCATTAGGCAGTCATCGTTACTTAATAGATCCAGAAACTCCCCTTAGGCTTCTTAGAAAAAGGTTTAAGGTACAGTCACGAAGAAAGTATATTGTCCCATATTTCCTGTTAGCTAATTACTATGTTCGACTTGCATCAACTATGGAAAAATGATACCAATCATATGATCAGGTTAAAGCATGGATTCATCGGTTGGATCTTTTTAAGCCTGGAGTCCAATAGACACTTGGTGAAAGAAACTGGCCTCATACAACATGATCCAGAAGGAGATCTCTTTAAGAATTATTTTCCCCTTAATTTTGATGGCCGATGAAGTCAGGTCCAGGGAAGGGGCTACTCACAAGCATTCAGGAAACACTGCCTGGCAGGTGTGCTCTGATGCCATCTTTTAAATGAGTTGTTCCAGTGCACTTCTCCGGGCTCCTGTCCAAATTCTGTCTGAATTCACATTCACTGGGACAAAGGAGGCAGGTGGAACACCTGTGTTTCTCCTGCATTTCCCTGAAGGAACTTCTGTCCCAGTCCAATTGCCATGCTCCTTTTCCCCAGCTACCCAGCACCCTTCCCAAACCTGCACGTTCCCTGTTCACCTCCACCTTGCTAGTAACCTTCCTTTGTACTCTACCTCGGCTCTCACATCGCCTAGGTGTTCAGCAAGATCCATTTCAAATAAACACAGTTTGTCTCTCTAGTTGCTCCATAAAGGCTCACTTGCCTAACTGAGAAAAAAAGCCTTCCCCAGCAAAGTGATCTCCCTTTCCTTTGATCTATCTAGAGACCCACTTTTTCATTTGCATCTATTTTATGCTGTTATCTTGTAACATCTCTCCTATTTTGTTATTTAATGCATCCAGTTTTCCTATTGGGTTTTGACTTCTTGTGCACATGTGCGTTGTGCTTTGGCCAGATTCCATGTTCCTGGAGGCAAAAGGGAGAGTCATTCTTGATATCTCAAGACAGGGAGCAGGTCGTTATTCACACAGAAGTTTCTTAGTTAAATAATTGCAGAAGGTAAGAAATAAAGGAGATGGAAATGGGATAAGGAAGAGAGAGGAGGAGGGAGGGAGAATATAAAGGAAGGGAGGTCATGTTGTTCATGAAGTCCCAGAGTCTAGTACAGGGCTTGTCTTAGATGCAAAATACATGCTTGGTTAATATAGAGAAATACTCAATCTTGCAAAAACTCTTGCAAAATGCACTTTTTTAAAGTTGCAAAGGCACTTCTGCTGCTTCTGGTTCCCGTCATCTTTCCACACATCCAAAGCATCTGTTTAGACTCCACTTCCAAAATGCGTAAGGATGCCAATCCCAACTAAAAGACAAAGCTTTTAATTAAAAAAACAAACAAACAAACAAACAAACAAACAAAAATAAACCTTTCATCAGTGCACGGGCTCATCTTCATTCCTGCACCCTCCGGAGCTAATGAAGTTCTGCCTCAGCCTGGGGCACGTTTCATGCCTATGTTAACCACATTGTCACCGATTTAAAAGTTGCTTGTCAGAGTTCATATTTGATAACAAGAACTTTAAAACATGAGATCTTAGAGTTGAAAGTCAAAGGTTGACAATATTTTCATCAGAAATATATGAATATATTTATTAAGGAGGAAGACCATGTAAAATTTGTCCAAGGAGAGGAATGTTCTTAACTCAGTGAACCCTGTTCCCATTGTCCCCAGTTAGGAGCAAACTGGCAGAATGAGATGCCAGTGGGAATACAAATGGAAGCTTCCTTTCAACCTTGAAATCAATGCTTCACCAGGACAGATTCACAGACGTTCCGGGAACTCAGAGGGTGTGCTTGTGTATGTGTGTGTGTGTGTGTGTACATGCTCCTACCTGTGTATTTGCCAGACTTTGAAAATAAAAGCATACACTTGCAGTTAGGTTTGTTCTTTTGCAGCCTCAGTGGATGAGATTTCATTTCAATACAGTGTTACTGAATGTTCAGCATGATCTTGAATGTGGAGCATACAAAGGAAGTTGAAACCCAGTGTTTCTCTTTATGGGCACTGTCTATCAACATCTTTCCTCCCCTAGAGCAATGTGGTCACACACCCACTCAAAGCAGGTTCCCATTTGCCTTGGGGAAAACAAGTTTTACCCCTTAATATCTGCTCAATTCAGTCAATTTGTCAAATCTATAAAAGTACACAGGTAAAACTAACAGACTATAATCTTACCACCAAAACAAACTTGTTGTTTCTGTTGTTTACATATTGATTGTGCTTTGGTGGTTTTTAAATATAATGTCAATTTCATTTAATGTTATTTTTCTATAGTTTAAAAAAAAATTTATTTATTTATTTGAGAGAGAGAGAGTGTGAGAGTGGAGAGGTCAGAGGGAGAGCAGACTCCCTGCCAAGCAGGGAGCTCAACGTGGGACTCGATCCTGGGACTCCAGAATCATGACCTGAGGCGAAGGCAGTTGCTTAACCAACTGAGCCACCCAGGCACCTCCATTTTTTCCCCCCTGTAGTTTTAATAGAGGATATGGCAAAATGTTTTAGCTGATTATAAACTGGGATTCTGTCTGAGTGATGACTGAAACACAGGCATCTGAGCCTCTGGTGTGTGCTTTTAGGAACTGATGTGACTGGGGGAGGGGGAGTCAATCACTGCACTAGGGTCAACCAGGAAAATGAGGGGAGTGGAGAATCTAGGATGAGCTTGTTTGCAGTTCTGAAGTTGGGTAAGAAGTGCTCTACCATTAGGTTACAAGATAGTTTATTGGATGGTCATTCAATAACATTATAGTTTTTACGTTTTCCAAGTAATCCATCTGGTATTCATTTTGTATGTGGTTTCAGAAGGGATTCCATTTTCTATTTCCCATTTAGGAAGCCAGTCTCTAAGCACTATCCACTAAACAACTCATCCTTGCCCAGCTGACTCATGAGGCCATATCTGTCCCCTATGATATTCCTATATACACATGTGGATCTTCCTCTAAGCTCTCTCTTTGGCCAATTTGTCTGTTCTTGTACCAATACTGCATGTTATTATTATTATGGCTTGATAATGTCTTGAGGAATCTGTTAGACAAGTTCTTACACTTTCCTTTTTCAAAGTTGCATTAGCTGGTCTCAGATCTGTATTCTTTCATATAAAGTTTAATCTAAGTTGGTTAAATTAAAAAAATACAACTGGGGGAAAAATACAGTCTCTTCAATAAATGGTGCTGGCAATATTGGACAACTATGTATAGAAGAATGAAATTTGACCATTCTCTTACACCATACACAAAGATAAACTCAAAATGGATAAAAGCCCTCAACTTGAGGCAGCAATCTATCAAAATCCTATAGGAGAACAAAGGCAGTAAACTGATATCTCTTCGATATCAGCCACAGCAACTTCTTTCAAGACATGTCTCCAAAAGCAAAGAAAACAAATGCAAAAATGAACTCTTGGGACTTCATCAAGATCTAAGTTTCTGCACAGCAAAGGAAACGGTCAACAAAACAAAGAGGCAACCCACAGAATGTGAGAAGATATTCGCAAATGACAGTACAGACAAAGGGCTGATATTTAAGATCTATAAAGAATTCCTCAAACTCAACACACATAAAACAGAGAATCTCTTCAAAAAATGGGCAGAAGACATGAACAGACACTTCTCCAAAGAAGACGTACAAATGGCTAACAGACACATGAAAAAATGTTCATCATCATTAGCCATCAGGGAGACTCAAATCAAAACCACATTGAGATACCACCTTACACCAGTTAGAATGGCCAAAATCAACAAGACAGTAAATAACATTTGTTGGAGAGTTGTGGAGAAAGGGGACCCCTCTTACACTGTTGGTAGGAATGCAAGTTGGTGCAGCCACTTTGGAAAAGAGTGTGGAGATTCATTAAGAAATTAAAAATAGAGCTACCCTATGACCCTTTAATTGCACTACTGGGTATTTACCCTAAAGATACAGATGTAGTGGAAAGATGTAGTGGAAAGAAGGGCCATCTTTTCCCCAATGTTCATAGCAGCAATGGCCACAGTTGCCAAACTGTGGAAAGAGCTAAGATGCCCCTCAACAGACTAATGGATAAAGAAAATATGGTCCATATATACCATGAGTATTATGCCTTCATCAGAAAGGATGAATACCCAACTTTTGTATCAACATGGACAGGACTGGAAGAGATTTATGCTGAGTGAAATAAGTCCCAAGCAGAGAGAGTCAATTATCATATGGTTTCACTTACTTGTGGAGCATAAGGAATAACACGGTGAACATTAGGAAATGGAGAGGAGAAGTGAGTTGGAGGAAATTGGAGGGGGAGACAAAGCATGAGAGACTATGGACTCTGAGAAACAAATTGAAGGTTTTGGAGGGGGATGTGAGGAGTTGGATGAGCCTGGTGTTGGGTATTAAGGAGGGCACATATTGCATGGAGCACTGGGTGTGGTGCAAAAACAATGAATTCTGTTATGCTAAAAAGAAATTTAAAAAAATCTTCTATAGCTTTTAGTAAAATTTGACAATCTTTGTCCTAAGGGTCTTGTGTATTTTTGTCCAATGTGTTATAAAAATTTTCACACATTCAGGAAAGTTTTTGCAATTTTGTAGTGAACACCTATAAAATTACCACTTAGATCTTACCATTAACATTCCACTTTTTTCCCCTCACATATCCACTCATCTATCTATCCATCTATCTCTCTTATCCATACATTAATTGATCTCATTTTGGGTGCATTTTAAAGTAAATCATAGACACCAATAACTTCTTCATAAATTTCAGTGTGAATAACCTTAAATAGAATTCAGCTTATTTGCAGTTTTTCTTTGGAGGATACCATTTATACACAAAATTTCAAATGGGTGAAACTTGTTGCAATGAGAAAAATCACAATAGAATCAACAGGTGTACTATTTTGCATAAAGTTGTTTTCACACAGCATAATGTCTTCTGAGATTCATCCGTGGCATTGCAAGTCCTCCTAAACATAATTACTTTTTATGGTAGCATTTTATTCCATTGTATGAATTTACTAGGTTTTTTTTGTTTGTTTTTCCATTCTCTTGTTAATGGACACTTGGCCTGTTTTCAGTTTAGGGCCTTTATGGATAAAGCTGCTGTGAACATTCTTGTCTAAGTCTTTTGGTGAACACATGTTTTCATTTCTCTAGACATGGAATGGCTGGGATGTGATTGTATGTTTAGTTTTATGTTTTTTAAAAACTGCCAGAACTTTTCCCAAAGTGGTTGTATCATTTTATTTCCCCACCAAAAATAATGAGAGTTTCAGCTGTTCTACAACCTCAACACATTAAGTTTTGACATTCAAAGAAAATAATTAACCATTCTGTCAATGTGTCGCTGTATCCAACTGTGGTTTTTCCATTTTCCTGATGACCAGTGACACAGAACATTTTCTTTTTTTAATTAAAGTATAATTAACATAAAGGGTTACATTAGTTTCATGTGTACAATACAATGATTCAACAATTCTATACATTTCTCAGTGCTTATCACGTGAAGTGTACTCTTAATCTCTTTCATCTACTTCACCCATCTCCCCACCCTTCCCTCTAGTGATAACAGATTGTTTTCTGTATTTAAGAGTCTGTTTTTCTGTTTACCTCCTTTTTTTCTTTGTGTGGATTTGTGTTTCATTTCTTAAATTCCACATACAAGTGAAATCATATGGTGTTTGTCTCTCTGTGTCTGACTTGGTTCACTTAGCATTCTACCCTTTAGGTCCACCCATGTGGTTGCAAATGGCAACCTTTTTATGGCTGAGTAATATTCCATTGTATTTATATACACATCTTCTTTGTCCATTCATCTATCAATGGGCACTTCCATGTCTCAGCTATTGTATTTAATGCTCAATAAACATAGGAGTGCACATTATTTTTCATTTTAGTGTTTTGGTTCTCTTTGGGTAAATACCCAGTAGTGGAATTACCGGATCATGTCTTAATTCTATTTTTAATTTTTTGAGGAACCTCCATTCTGTTTTCCGCAGTGGCTGTACCAATTTGCACAAGGGTTCCTTTTGCTTCATATCCTCACCAACACGTTGCTGTTTCTTATCTTTTTGATTCTAACCATTCTGACAGGTGTGAGGTGATGTTTCATGTGATTTTGATTTGTAATTCCCTAATGATAAGTTTGTTGAACATTTTTCATTGTGTGCATTGACCATCTCTATGTCTTTGTAAAATGTTAATCTGGGTCCAATGAATGAATTCCGTATAGTTGCAGGAATCAAAATTCAATTAATATGCACAAGTCTGTTCCATTTCTATATACTAATAATGAAGTAGCAGAAAAGGATTATAATCCCATTTACAGTTGAACATTTTTTTCCATATGCTTACTGAGCACTTATGTCTCTTCTGTGGCAAAATGTCTATTTAGATCTTTTGTCTATTTTTCTATTCATCTGGATAGGACATGTTCACTGAGTGTAGTATTCTCAATGAAGGCTATGACCTTTCAGCACTTCATGAAAATATTGCATTTTCATCAGGCTGCCCTCATTCCCAACCAGGAAGTGAGGAGGTGATCTTACTGTTGTTGTTTTGTCATTTTTTTCCTCCAGATGGTTTAGAGATTATTCTCTTGCTCTTTGCTTTTCAGGATTTAACTGAATGAGGTCTTTGTGTTTATTCAGAGGGTTTTTAGAAATTCTTGAATTTGTGGCTTGATGTTTTTATGGGTTAGAAAATTTTTTGGCCAATGTCTTTTGAAATAATCTTTCTGTCTCCATTAAAAATGAAAATTGTGGTTTTCTTTATTTCTTTTTGAAATTCTGTCAGTGTTGCTTGATACAGTAGGAGGCTATATTCAGGCATATGTGTGACTATGAGTGTCATCTCCCTACTCCTCTGTTTCACTTACTAGACATTCCTTTGTCCCTTTTGATGTTTTTGATTTATAATCTCTATTGTCGGAGAGCAAGACATCCTCTACTTCAGATTTACCTATTTCAACTTTCCCATTGTTTTTCTGTGTCTTCTCTGTTTAAAGCATTCTCTTGCAAATAATTTCTGTTCAACTTTTGAGTTTGTTAGCTCCAGCCTGAAAACTTCTATCCTTTAGAATGTGTGCTTACTCCAGGTATATTTGTCAAGGACTGTAATATTAGAAATTGTTCCTGTCACTGTATTTCATGTGCTTTTTTATTTCTTTGTTTTCTCCCTTTTGTTCTTGTTTTCTCCTTTCCTGTTTTTCTTTGGGTTGTGTTTCCTTCTGATGCTTTAAAAACTAAACATTCTGTTTTTGTCCATATGTGTCCTTAAAATTGTTCATGATTATTTACTCCTATTAATTTTTTAAAAACAAATTCAATATTTTCATTTTCCACTGAGGATTTGGGCACATTCTCATATCTCTCTGGTTCCCTCATTCCTCCAGCCCTCTCTTCCATCAAGTTACTATTGTCTGAAATTCTAGCTGTGTGTTTTAATGGGAATTGTCTTTTTCCCATTTTCTCTTTTTTATCAACTTGTCCCTCCTGATAGTACCCTGTTGATAACACTGTCCTGGACTATTGCTGCTGACTTATTAGAGAAGGAGTAGATAAGGACTGTCCCAGGATATCTCAAAGAGGAAGTGAGAGTAGAACCTGATTCTTCCTTTTCCATGGTATCTCACCCCTACCTCCGGTGACCTAACCCCCACTTAACATCTGTTCAAAACTATCACAGAGCTTTGCTTGCTTTTTAAAAGTTTTAGAGTCCATACTTCCCCTCTAGCTCCTGTCATCTTTCTAAGAGTGATCCTGAGAAGAAAGCCAGCATCAGACGCTTTAGGAATACATAAATCTGAGGGTCTGTATTTCTTTATAGAACAGACCACAAGTCCTCTGGGAAAGGAAGGCCTGAATAGAGAAGAGCCTTCCTTGGAACTGGTTTCATGGCTCTGAGGGTGTCAGAGAGAATGCCACAGGCAGTGTAGAATGCTTGTCATAGAGGCCACTTTGCCATGACAATGGTGAAGTAGCTGCACAGCTAATTCAGAGAAAGAGAACAACAAGGAGATAGGAATTGAAGGATAGTGACAATTTTTTTTTCTGAATATGTGAGAAATCTCCTGCAAATTGCCCTTCAAAGAGCGGAGGGCAGCCTGATGTGGGGGTGGGGGTAAATGTGGGTAGGATATTTTCCCTGATGTTCTGCAGCTATGCAGGCAGGGGTGATCAAGTTTGTGAAATTTGAATACTCTTATGTCATTGGTCCTAGAATATATTAGGTTTCTTCTAGTTACCCTCTGAATATACTTTTTCTCCCTTCCTCCAACTTTCTGCAGCTAGACTGAAGGCTCCAAGAAGTGCAGAATCCTTCGCGGACTGACTTCTGTTCCCAAGTCTGACCTTTTGCTTGGCACATCATCACATGTGCTCAATAAATATTTGTCAAAATTTTACTAAAAATGAAATTTTTCTTTACCAAATTTGTGCTCCTTCAGTCATGCATGAGAATGCCTGTTTTCCCAAACCTCTGCTGATGCAGGTTATTATTGTTCTTTGTAAAGATTAAATTAATAGATACAAAAGGACATCTCATTTTTATTTTTAATTTACATGTTGCTGATTCTGTGCAATGAAATATTTATCACAGATTTAACTTTTATTTGAGCCACTTATATTGTGAATTTCTTGTTCATGTCTTTTGTCCATTTCCTATTAGAGTTTTCATTGCTTTCTTACTGATTTGAAGAGCTCTTTCTATAGGGATAACAAGCATTTGTTATATGTCTATTTTGAAAAAGTTGTTTATTTCCTGATGATTACTTGCTTTTTAATTTTGTATTTTGATAAAGTTAGATTTTGACATCATCATCACATCAATTATTTCTTTTATAGTTATGATCCAAATATATTTTCCAAATATATTTTCTTGAGTTAATCTTCTTTCTAATTCTTTCTTTCTTTCTTAACATTTAACACGTAAAAATATCTTATTTAATTAATCAATCAACTATCCTGGCTCTACTTTTCTTTGGCATAAGTTCCCCCCATTACTTTGGAATTCCAATCCTGTTCTGTTCTAAAGCAACAAATTGAAACTTATAATTTCTTAATGAAGCAATGAAACCACAGGAAGAGTAAGATTGTCCCAAGTGATGGGGGTAGCATTTGGCCAGGCAGACTCAATGGCCTGCACTCTTTGCTGAAATTAGGGAAAACTGTTAGAATGAGTGAATGTACAGTGTGCCTTGAGAAATCTCTGTAATAGGATAAATGAACTAATACAATGACTCAACAGTACTGTTGAGTCATTAATGAGTACTGAGTCATTAATACTCTGTTCAGCAAACAGAATTCCCTGTTTTGGTGCTATTTTATGACAGATTGGATTGCATGTCCCTCCTTTGTGTGTGGCTACTTCCATTGCTGTGGCCCCAGCAGATGTACATTGATTGTTTTCTAAGGGTCTTGTCTGAAAGACACATTCATAGCTGTAGACACTGGATAAAACAAAGCATTTGGGCCAAGTATGTCAGAATTTAGAACAGTTTCAAAGAAGAAGATAATAAGAGCTGGTGACAGTTGGTGTGACAAAGGTTGCAATTTGAAATAGAAATGCAGGCTTCCAGAGCACCGCTCTGGATCAGCTCTGAAAGGAAAGGGATTAGAAATGGCTCAAGTGTCTCAGGCAGCCCTTGACACACCAAAGTGGACAAGCACTCAGGTTAACACAGAGAAGTCCAAAAGCTGCTGCTTCTCAGAGATCATAGGGTTTGGGAGACATACTTTCTGATAAGAAAGGCCAGGGAAAAACACATAAAGGTAACCTCTGAAGATTTTGGTGTCCCTCCCTGGCATCTTGACAAAAATCAAGGAACAATGTGCTTCCATTTTTAACAGCCTGGGACTGCCTTCCTGCGACTGGCCTAGTCACCAGCCTCTCCTAGAAGCCACATATACATAGTATCTAGCCATGTTTGCTTTGTTCAGAAAGGGGCAAAGTAGGAGGCTATCCACCCCATGTATTTTGCAACCCTTACCCAATGTATGGCTTTCCATTAGCTTGACTGGTGGACAAGCTCACAGATGTGAGACTCTGTGGTCAGAAGGCCAAAGGCAAAATGCCCTCTCCCATCAGCCCATTAGCTTGAGACAAGGGTCTGCTCATCATTGATCTCCTGGTCCCAGAAGGAGTCATGTTTGAGCAAGTGGCTCTCTCCTGGGAAGATTGTGTTTCTGATAATTCTTAATGGCTACAGAACACATGAGACCCAGGATCAGGAGGTCATCCCAGCATGATGGCACTCGGAACTTCATCCAAGGTCAGTGCAGACTAAAGAGCAGAGTGAAGTGACAGAGAAGGATGGAGCCACAGCCAAAGACCGATTCTTGAACTTGCTCTGGGCACACAGGGAGTTCTGTTATCCTATTACCTTATAAAGAAGGCTCTGTGGTAGGGAATTTAGAAGTAAAGACTCCTAGATCTGCAAGAATATGGTGATAACTGCTGGCCTCACTCTGAGGTCCAAAGAGGAAGGTGACTTTTCCAATATCACATGAACATGGCAGGCAAGTTCCATTTTAGCAAGACAGTCCAACTTCAAGACACTGTGGGTTGATGAGTACAACTGAGAAAACTCCCTGGACTAATCCTGTTGGTTGCTCCCTTTTAGGAGAGCACTCCAAGAGGAGCCTACTCTCCCATGTGTGAGCGTGAAGTATGCGATTGAATCCCAGTGCTCATGGCTTTGAGCCCTACTGACATCCCCAGGGCCTCATCTACTCCATCTCTTCCTCAAATATCTTAGTTATTTCTGAGCCCTTTGTTCAGCTCTCCCTAACCTATCTGAACTCTGCCCTATCTGCTCTGACCTCTTCTTCCTAGTGTGATGGATGACAGACAGGGAAGGTAGGGGTGGGCAAACCAAGCAGAGGGAACCTAGAAGCATCCACTGTGCATCTCAGATTCAGTGCCTAGGCTCCCTCAGCCACAGCGTACCCCTGTCACCTGTCAGGGGGATCTATATTTGTGATCTCTTCTAGCATCAATCAAAAGTCACACCTGGTATCTGAGAGGGTCACCATTTTCTAGGTTGGAAAGAAGATCTTGAAGCCTAGAAGACTAGAGATTATAAATCCCCAAGAGATAATTAATAATGAACACAGGCTTTGACTGTTGGCTCCTAACTCCTGAGCAAAAATGAGAACTTGTTGAAGCCAGTGTGGTGTATGAAGGAGTCAACTGCTTCAGTGTGGTTGTGTAAACTCTATTTCCACCACTGGCTTCATGTCAGCTAAGTCAAGGGAAAGGTCTTCCTTGAGGCAGATTCCTTCTTTATCTCATCCAGCTTGAAAGGCTCTCCAGGCTTCTCCAGTGAGATGTGGAAGTGTGTTGTTCTCTTTCTGACTGGTCATGACTAAGAGGTGTTCTCTTCCCTCCTCCACTCTTGCATTAAACAATTGCTTATTTTATGTGGAGGTCAAGGGTTCTCAAATTTTATTGTGTGATGGAATCATCTGGAAGGGCAATCCCACTTCTGGGAATATATTCAAAGGAAACAAAATCACAATCTCAAAGAGGTATCTGCACCCTCATGCTCACTGCAAATTACTCACAGTGGCCAAGGCATGCAAATATCATTAGTTCCCATTGACAGATGAATGATGAAGTAGTTGTGGTTTATTCATGTAAAGGAACATTATCCAGACATAAAAAAAGAAGGAAATTCTGTCATTTGTGACAACACAGATGAACCTGGAGGCATTATGCTATGTGGCATAAGTCAGAGAGAAAGACAAACACTGTGTGATCTCACTTATATGTAGAATCTTAAAAAAAAAAAAAAAAGCTAAACTCCTAGATAGAGAGAACAGATTCGTTGTTGCCAGAGATGGGGAGGTGGGGGAAAAGTGGTCAGAAGGTCCAAACATCCAGTTATAAGAAGAATATAAGCCACGAGGATGGAATGTACAGCACGGCGATGCAGTTAATAACAGTTTTGTATATTTGAAAGTTTCTGAGAGCATAGATCTTAAAACTTCTCATCACATACACACACACACACCACACACACACACACACACACACACACACATGCACAATTTTGCTCTATGAGGTGACAGATGTGCTCACTAACCTCATTGTGCTGATCATTTTGCTATATATACATGTACCAAATCATCATGTCGCACACTTTAGACTTACACAATGTGGTATGTGAATTATATCTCAAGAAAGCTGGGAACAAAGAAACGAAAGCATCATCTGAAAGGCTTGTCAAATCACAAAATTCTAGGCCAGCCCTCAAGGGTTTCTGATTCAGCAGGTCTGGGGCGAGGCCTGAGAATTTGCATTTGCAACGGATTCCCAGGGGAAGGCGAGGTTGCCAGCCTGGTACCCACACTCGGGGAATCACTGATCTGAATGCTGAGCCCGGAAGATTTAAATGCATATTTCTCTTAGTATGGCTTTTCTCGGGAGCTGAAAATAGAGGTGAATTTTCTGGGGCATGGGGATTTGATCTTGGGAAGTCCTGGGAGGGGAATGTAGGGTGAGAAAGTGAAGAGACTGTACAAGTCACCCTTGGGTGTCGCCTGTGGCAAAATCCCACTGAGGGGGGTCATGGCAGATAGTGAGCATGCCTCCAGGCTGTCCTGGCTTGGAGGGTGGGGAGGGGGGACCTTGCAAGCCGGTGAGTGGGGGCTTTTCCTGCCTGCACAACTACCTGTAGGCCAAGAATTGGGGCCTTAGGCATTGGTCAGGGGTGTTAGGAATGGGAGGGCCTTGGTCAGGGCACTATTATGCATCATCACACAGACCTTCTAGCAACTTCTATTTCATTTGGAAAGATAAATTATACACACAGAAATTTTTAATAATTGCAGACAGAGAACATGAAACATTTAAATTACATTGCCACGTTAAGAACTTTCCTATGGGATCTTGAGACATTGGGTCAGGTTTTGTTTTTGTGCCCAAACACTTCAATTCTCTGGGAAAGAAAGCCACCTGCCTTTGGCTCTGGACTCTTCCATTAGAGACTGGCCACCATGGAAACAGGATACCTGTTTCCAAAATTAGGACAGAATCTGTAGAGCCCTCCCAACACGGCTCGCCCCCTCCACAACACCACCCCCACGGTCACTGCCACTACCACAAAAGCATGCACACACAGACACACTCAGACACACACACACACAACTGCTGGGCTGGTTGAGCTACTTCCTTTTATTTTCCTCCACACCCCTCCTCTGTGGCTGATCAGATTCTTCTAGCTCCTGCCCTCCCCACACTCAGGGCATTGACCTTTGCACACTACAGTGCTCTCCTTTCCCTTGTTGCCTACCGTGTGCAAACCCGGTCTGAGGTCTGGGTATGGGCTGGAGCTCAGATGCCGATGTCAGATCAAACTGAATTTTCACCTGGCTTCTGCAGTTATGGGCTGTGTGATCATCAGCTGTGTCGTGTGGTCTCTTCAACTTCACATTTCTACCCAGTAAAGTGGAGAGAACGATTGTTCTCTCTTTGTGGAATTGTTGCCAGGAACACATTAATGCCTGGGACTTTTACGTTAAATAGTAGCTCTTAAGGTAGCGAGGCCCATTGCACAGAGCTGTTGGGAGGATTCCCTGTGATTAGGCTTAGGAAGTGGCCAGCAGTTCCCGGCTCACAGGAGGCCCTTTGGAGGGACCAGATGTAATGACTAGGCATGACTCTCTGGGAGAGGTTGTAAAGTATTTGTACAGGGTTGTGCGAAATTCGATGCTGGATGATTCTGATCCTATAGGACATGTGCCCTTGTAGAGTTCCCCTGGCTCCTCTAAGCCAGGACAGCTTCTGCCCGAGCCCCAGAGCATGTGGGCAGTGTTAGATGGCCTCGTGATGGGTGGCCAGGGATCCTAGCGTCCTCTCCACTGTCACCATCCCGCTGGCAGATAGTAATTCCTTGTTCATAACAAATATGCTTTTGCTTCAAAACACCAATGGCATGTCTTCCTGAATTGAACAAACATTTCACTGTCTGCAGACCAAGAAATATTCACATTTTAATCTACTTGTTATCAAGAAACGAGGCTTCTAATTTAATAGGTTCCACTAAAGTAAGTAATTCATAAACATGTTTTCAAACTCTGAAGGCAGATGAAAGAGTGAAATGATGTGTTAGGAAAAAAATCTGTCCATGTCACAGTTTGGGCATTCAGGGTGGGAGGACTTTCTGGCTCTCCCCAGCAGACTGTGGCTATAAGTGGACTGCCTTATAAAGCCAAGGCTCCTCTGGGGGCGTGCCAGGTTCCTGTCCCCTGAATGATACAAGATGAATTCCTCGTGCTCTTAGGGAAAATGCCAGCTGGACCAAAATAGGCACCTGCAAATATATATTTTCCAATCCCTGTCCCAACATCAAATGAGCGACTTCCGGTAACCACATTATAAAATTCAGAAGGAAGAGACGTTACTGTATTCTTCCCATATCTCATTATATGGCAGAGATATGATCAGTGTCTGTTGAAGAGCTGAAGATCTCTCCTATCAGAGCACATGAAAAACCTATGCCTGTGCCCATGGAGGGGTTGGGGAGGGGCCGTGGGGTGTAGTTAGTCTTCTCTGACCCCTGTGGATTGCTGTATTGATGGCTTGAGGGTTGTTCAAGGTATGAATTGCCAAGGGGGATCTTTAGACTATTTTTAAGGTATAATTTACAAATATGAAATATACATATCTTAATGGTGTAGCTGCACCATTTTGTACCCACCTGTGCAGCCACCACTTAAAGATTTAGATGATGTCCATCCCCTCAGAAAGTTCTGTCAGCTTCCTTTCCTGCTAATACCACCATTCCACCTTCCCAGGTAGGTGCTGCTTTGATCTATCACTTAAATTCTCGAACTTTGGGATTATATAGTATATATTCTCTTTTGTTTGGTTTCCTGTGTTTAATATAATGTTTTTCAGATTAATTCAACTTGTTGCAAGGATCAGTAGTTTCTACCTTTTAATGGCTGAGAACTAGTCCATCGTGGGGACATACCTTCATTTCTTTACCCATTTATCAGCTAATGGGCATTCAGTCTTTTAATTTTTGGCTATTGTGAATAAAACTGATGGAAACATTCTTGTATAAGTCCTTTTGTGGGGAAATACATATTCATTTCTAGGAGTGGTTTTTGCTGGGTCATATGGTCACACCATTTGACATCCCATCAGCCATACACACAGTTCCAGTCATGCCACATCATTGGCAGGTCAAGTATAGCCATCTTATTATTTATTTATTTATTTGAGAGAGAGAGAGAGAGAGCACAAGCAGAGGGAGCAGTAGGCAGAGGGAGAAGTAGGCTCCCTGCTGAGCAAGAAGACCAATGTAGGACTTGATCCCAGAACCCTGGGATTATGACCTGAGCCAAAGGTAGGACTTGATCTCAGACCTTAGGATCATGACCTGAGCCAAAGGCAAACACTTAACGGATGGAGCCACCCAGGCATCCTAAGTTCAGCCATTTTAAAGATCAATCCAGTGTCTGTTTCCTAGGTTTACTCTACGTGCTTGAAGAAAACACTTGCCATTTATGGAGAGTCTCCTATATGCTTATTAAATATTTTTACTTTAAATGTCACAACATGGGCACCTGTGTGGCTCAGTGGGTTAAGCCTCTGCCTTCGGCTCAGGTCATGATCTCAGGGTCCAGGGATCAAGCCCCACATGGGGCTCTCTCCTCAGCGGAAAGCCTGCTTCTCCCTCTCCCTCTGCATACTGCTCCCCTGCTTGTGCTCAGTCTCTGTCAAATAAATAAATAAAATCTTAAAAAAAAAATGGCACAACAACCCTACCAAGGAGGTATTTGTATTTTCCATTCACAGAGGAAGAAAGTTAAAACTGCTTACATTCTCACCCCGAGTGATGCTTCTCCCCGGGATTCAGTCTGCACTCCTAGCTGAGGTGGGGCAGCCAAGGGCCTCTGAGAGCATCTTTATTTTCCTCTTAAACTTACTGGTCCAGAAGCAGGGATTGAGGCATGAGGACTCGTGTGAGGCCACAGATTTAAAACCTATTCATAAAGCAGCTTGGCCTCATTTCTCTCCATAGTCAGACATCGAATGAGGTACCTTGTCTTGAAAACCTGCAAAAAAACAAAACAAAACAAAAAAACCTTAATTTACATGGTTTATTGCTTTCCAACCTGTGTGAACACAGACTTCAGTTTCTAATGTCACACTGAAATTTTGTTTTGCTACTGTGGGAATAACTAAACAAAAAGAAAAAGAAAGAAAAAGAAGACCAAGAGCAAGGAAAAGTGAGAAGACTTTGTGTAAAAATACCTTGAGGACCTGCAGTGACTGACTTATGTGCCCAGATGTGTTCAGCTCA